>NC_088791.1:339212979-339518479 GCF_011386835.1 Chrysemys picta bellii
TTCGGAGCATCTTGGCTGCAGGCCATGACAAAAAATAGTCCCATAAACGTGAACAGAAGAAAACACACCAAGGCCACACTGCAGTGCAACGAAGAACCTACCTTGTTACCACTGCTAGGATCTCTCTTCACTGCTCTGAGCCCCCTCAATGCCCACTGACATCGGTGCAGTTGAGGGCACTCAACACCTCGCTGAATTGAGCCCACATAGCATTTTTCATCCATAGATCTCAAGGCACTTTATAAAGGGAGGTAAGAACATAAGAACGGCCATACTGGGTCAGACCAAAGGTCTATCTAGTCCAGTATCCTGTCTTCCAACAGTGGCCAATGCCAGGTGCCCCAGAGGGAATGAACAGAACAGGTCATCATCAAGTGATCCATCCCCTGCTGCCCACTCACAGCCTCTGGCAACCAGAGGCTAGTGACACCATCCCTGCTCATCCTGGCTAACAGCCATTGATGGACCTATTCTCCATGAATTTATCTAGTTCTTTGAACCCTGTTATAGTCTTGGCCTTCACAACATCCTCTGGCAAAGAGTTCCACAGGTGGACTGTGCGTTGTGTGAAGAAATACTTCCTTTTGTTTGTCTTAAACCTGCTGCCTATCAATTTCATTTGGTGACCCCTAGTTCTTGTGTTAAGGAAGTGTTATTTACTCCTTCTCATATTTACTTTCTCCACACCCGTCATGATTTTATAGACCTCAATCCTATCCCCCCTTAGTCGTTTGCTTTCCAAGCTGAAGGATCACTGCCCCGTTCTATAGATTGGGCAACTGACGTACCCAAAAGTTCTGTGCAGACCTAGGAATAGTACCCAAGTCTCCTGCCTCCCAGGTCACTCCCTTAGCCACCAGACTATGCTGCCACCTATAGGAGCTTTGTAAGGGAAAAAGGTACCCAGATTTCTACCCCACAGTCCACCAACTTGCACAATCTAGCCCTAAATGCAGAGGGCCAAGAGCTACCTTTGACTTGCAAGTGCAGTGCAATGTGGAGTCCCAGCCGTGTGCTGGATCACCGCATAATATGCTTTTATTGCTTGCGGGACAATCAAGGGACAAACTGTCCCAGCTCATTACTCGTTCTCAGTCTCTACTAGCTACCATCCCGAGTTGTAGGAGCATTTGCACCTCCTGCATGAGAAGTTGTTCATGAGAAGGGTCCCTGAAGAGGGACAGGGAAGGAGGGTGGGAAAGCAGGAGGGAACAGAATTGGAGAGAATATCCCAATTCTACTGTGCTCAAGACCCATTCGTCTGAGGTGATTTGTGCCCAGGCATGGTAGAAATGGGACAGACGATTCACAAAAGGGAGGGGAAGGCTCTGGAATCTGAACTTGTGTGTCGCCCCCGGGCGCACCTTCAAAAGTTTGGCTTGGAGGTTGAGGGCTGCTTTGCTGAGCCCTGGCCCTGGTTAGAGGAGGACTGAGAAGGTCTCCGTCTTTTTCTCCTGCTCCGCTTCCTGCTATAGTCCTGTCTAGGAGGAGCTGGGTAGAAATGAGGGGCAGGCTGAGGTTTAAAATGCTTCCTCTGGGAGGCTGCCATATGAAGCCCCAGGGACTTCGGAGTTGTCCGTGAGCCCTGTAGGCTGTGGGGCTTCATGTCTGTTTGCTCTGAGAAGAGCCCTACACACTCGAAAGGCAAGTCCTGAATGGTCTGCAGGACCTCGTGCGGGAGTCCCAACACCTGAAGCCATGAGCTCCTTCTCTTGGCTATGGCTGTCGCCATGGTATGGATTGCAGAGTCTGCTGAATCGAGGGAGGCCTGTAAGGAGGTCCTCGTGACGACCTTGCTTCCTCAAGGACAGCAGCAAATTCCAAGTGGGAGTCCGCCAGAAGGAGTTCCTTAAATTTGGACGTTCCAAGAATTAAAACTATAGCAGCTGAGGACTGCCTGCTGGTTGACGATGTGAAGCTGGAGCTTCCCACCCCCTGGCCCCTGTAGAATATACCTTCTTACTGAAGAGATCCAGCTTCTTCGCCTCCTTAGACTTAGGAGTCGGTCCTGGTTGTCCCTGCCTTTCCTTTTCGTTGGCAGCCTCCACCATCAGAGTGCCTGGCTGAGGGTGAGTGAACAGGTACCCATACCCTTTTCAAGGCACAAAATACTTCCTCTCCACCCCTTTGGCCATGGGAGGAAGAGAAGCGGGAGTTTGCCACAATGCTTTACTAGTGTTATGGATGGTTTTAATGAGGGACCTTCAGGCACCAGAATGTTGGCCATGGGGTCGGTCTCCTCTGACACCTTCTCTGACTGCAAGCCCAAATTTTGAGCCACCCTTCTGATCAACTCCGGGTGGGCTCTGTTGTCCATTGCTGGCAGCATGGTGGATGTGCCTGCCACCGCTCCATCCGTGGAGGATGAAGATGCTCATGGGGGCACTGAGTTTTCCTGACCCTCTGGCTCGCGGGGATACCCCTGCGCCAAAACACCGTGTGTGGTGCCGGTTTCCAGGCCCGAGCCCATCTTGGTACCGGCCCCAGTGCCGAGTTCTGCTGAGGTCTCAGTGCCGGCCTGTGTGCCCATCTCTGATCCTCGCAGAGGTTCCCGGGCTACAGCTGTTGATGCTGGAGGGGCCCGTGCCTCCGAAACCACCGACTAGGATCTGGACCCCGGCCCACTGCGGTGGCCATGACATCATGGGTAGTGGCTGTCCACCTTGTCTGGAGCGCTGCCAGCTTTGCCTAGAGACGTACAATTCCGCCTCCGAGTCCGATGAGGACTCCGATCCTGGCGACCAAGGTGGTGCGGCGCGAGATGGTGCCGGGGAGTGGTGCTGAGGTGAGAGAGAGCGGTGCTGCATCATCGTCAGCTTGCCCCTAGAGGGCACTGTGCCTCTTTGCAGTAACTGTGATGGTGCCAGTGCTGCCGCCCGTGTGGGGAACTGAGGTGTCATTGCTAGGAGGTCCCTCGTTGCCTCAAAGGTGTCCGGCATGGCGGGAAGGTCCAAGTCCTCCACCCCCGCTGTGCCCCCAATCCCTGCTCATCCCCCTCTCCCCAGAGTCCATCTCTAAACTCTCTGTCCACATGGCTTTGGAGGGAGCATTGCTCCTGACAGGTACCACTAAGGGAAAACCTTCCGACGACTGTGCACGCGGCGTGCGCACACCTACTTGGAATTGACATGAGCAGGCACTCGAAGAAGAAATGAGGGTTACAGAATAGTTGAATTATTTCTTGGGGACAACATGCGTCTTAGGGAGGGGCTTGAGTGCAGAGAAAAGAGGGTGGTGGCTTGGGGCAAGGGTGACCAGGTGTCCCGATTTTATAGGGACAGTGCCGATATTCGGGGCTTTTTCCTCATATAGGTGCCTATTACCTCCTACCCCCTGTCCCAATTTTTCACACTTGCTATCTGGTCACTCTACTAGGGGCAGGCACTCTGTACACTAGGGGACGACAGAGAAGAGGCTGCAGATTGGAGTGGGAGGTGGGATGAGCAGGGGTGGAGGAGGGAGCAGGATGGTGTGGGATCTTGAGGGTGAGGAGAAGAGTTTAAGCTAGACGCGATGAGTGGCAGGGGGACCAGGGGGAGGCTCAAGGATGGGCGTGTTATGAAGTTAGCCTGCCGGGCAAGGTAGATCATTGTCGCAGCCGTGCACTGGCTGGACTGGAAGGAGGTGTCCCGGGGGCCTCGGGCAGGCCAGACACAGGGTGAAGCAATCAAGTCAGGGCCCGGGTGAGTGTGTGAGCTGCAAGACCAGAGAAGAAGGATCCCACATTAACCAACATTTCTCCGTTAGGCAGCAGGCCCATGTCCCCGTGTTTGTAGTGCAGAATGAATCATTGTTTGAGGGCCAGAGCAGCCAAGCTGCAAGGTTAATGCTCTCACAAGAGGCTTTGGTAACTGCCAAGGAAACACAGGCAGGTGTCAATGTTCCCTCCAAGTGCACTCTGGGAATGTGGAGGAACGAACCAATCCACTTCCCAAGGCCAGAGACTGAACTTCCTCTTCTCTTGTTCCCAGAGGAAACTTGGCAGTGATTTACCGCCCCCCTTACTCCGTAACTTTCCACTTCCCGGGGCTCCTTGCTTCCAGAATTAGAAACAGCTGCAGGATTTCGCAGCCATGTTTTCCAAACGCTTCTTTGGAAAGACCCACAAAAGCCTCATTTTCCACCAGCCAGAGCCAAATTCCACCCATAAATCACTGCGCTCAAATGTCCGGGAAGGGTTGGGAGACAGGAAAGGCACAATTGCCCTGGGAACCACCAACGCACACCAATTGCTGGCTGTGGAGGACACTCTGCGGCTGGTATTGCTCTGCCCTGATCTCAGTGACCTCACATTTACTCAGAGGGCAGCATGCTTTGCGGCTTGAAGCCGGGGAATCAGAACAGGAAATGCCATTCCAGAGGCTGCACCTGGCATCTTGGTGTAAAAGTCACCACCTTGCAGCCACCTCATCACACTGTACCCGGGACCTGGTTCTTCAGAGCCAAGATCTCGGAGGGTGTAGAAGAGGCTCTGTCGACTGATTTCCTTCTCAACTGGAGCACGTCTTTAGAACAGCAGCAGGGTACATGATCCCAGGAAACTGGTTATCCATGAAAACCAGAGCACAGGGGGGATGAGGTCAGAAGAGCCCTACACCATATGATCCAGATGTCAGGCTGGATTCTCTGTTCACATCACAGATTTGATCCCTTTGATTTCTAAAGGTTCCTAAACCATGCTCATCACCATGGTAGCTGAGTGCCTGACAAAGGCTGGGCGGGGAAGCAATAACCCAGAGATGAAGTGACTGTCCCAGGAGCAGTCAGCAGCAGTGTTGGGACGAGAACCCAGCTCTCTGGCATCTCAGACCAGCCCCCTAGTCACCAGCCCACTGACTCCATCTGCTAGTTGAGTGGAGCTGCCACTGGCTTACCCCAGGGTAGGTGACAGACGACTCAGGTTGATGCGTTCTGTAAGCAGGGAGCCAGCAAGTCATTGTCTCTCCCCTGAGGAGAAACCTGCTGGGGATAAACCCCTCTACATCCCTGCTGGAGAGCCTAGAAGGGCTCTGTTTGCAGAACATGCAGCATAGCCTAAGGAAGGAGCGGTGTTAGTCTTGGAACAGCCGCTTTGCCACAAGGATCCTTCTCAAGGCCCTGCAAGGATCGCCCTTGATGCACATTGCCTGGGAACTCATTACCGGTGAGGTGGTGAGAAGGGTTGTGATAGGACGAGTTCCAATCAGGAAAAGTCACTAATGTCCATGGTAGCTACCGTGTTTCTTTTGAAAGCAGGACCAGCAAAAGTCACCCCTCTACCCCCCACCACTATTATCCTAGGGTTTCTTGATCCAGATGTAAGTGATGAAACTGGAGGCCCCTTGCCAGGTCGCTCTCTTTAGCAGCCAAGAAACGAGCCAGGACTCACCAGCACAACTCTAGGGGGCGCTGTGCGGCTGTCTTCCTGATGAGAGGCCCTGCAAATGGCAAAGTGCCAACAGAAGGTGCACCCCTCTGGAGAATCCACTGCCGGTCCCCAAAGGACAGAGGAGGGATGCAAGCAATTCAGTACCCTGCAAGGGCCTAGACTCGATGCATTAAAGCCACATGAACCTCCCAGTGCCCCCCACCCCGTGCACCTGCCAGCTATGCAGAGATACATACTTTGTAATACTGTAACCACTTCCTAGCCCCAGCATGGTTTGAGCCTGTGTAGCTTCCCTTCTGGAACGGCAAAGGCCATGCTTAGTGACGGAAAGCGTCTGACCCCGTTTCGATCTCGCTAAACCATCGGCCTCCGTAATGCCTTGCAGCTCGTGCTTGTGAGTGTGATTATGCACCGTGTAATGTGCTGCCTGTTATCTCTTGTACGCCTCCAGCCTTGTGCAATGTCCTTTCCGTGAACGTGCCTTACAGGGCAGGGTCACTCTACATCTATGCAGAGCCGTTCTGTTAATGTCCCAGAATCTCAGCACAGCTACCGCCTGTGAAGCCTTGACACCCAAAGGGGCCTTTTGATCTTTACGGAGCCCTTGGGTCTCACAAGATGCTCCTCTTCTGCTGATCTTCTAATAGCGATTTCGCTGTAATATTGGAAACCTCTGGCTCCCTGACCCACGTCTCCAGGAGAGGTTGTGGGTCTGATTCTCCATTGCCTGGCACCTCGGGTAGTCATACACCCATGCTGCACTGGGGTACATGACCACGTAAGATGCCGGGCAGTGGAGAACCGATCCTGCAGCAGTATAATGAATGATGGGGAGTTGCCTGTAATGGCAGGGGACTGGGCTTGTTGACCCAGAAGGTCCCTCTCCGTCCTGTCTTCCAAATGGGTCTCTGTGAAATAAACCACATCCGCTCCATCTCTTGTATTTCGAAGGAGCCATCCCCATGGTACCCTATCTTAGCACCTGTTGGATCATCAGCATGTGCTGGAGGTCCTGGAACATGATCTGAAAACAAAGGACTTGGTCCTACTTTCCTTCTAACAAAACCAAAGCTCAACACTGGCTTCCCGTCCCTCAGCAAGTGCAGAACAAGCAATAAAAAAGGCCCGTACCTCCTTGGGAATCCTGGTTCTTCAGCCCAGCCGCTGCCAGGACATGGACCTGGGACACCACTTGTGGATAGCCACACATTCCACTCCAGCAGGTGCGGGCAGGCTCATCCAAGGTCAGTTCTCTGCGTGGGGGATCAACAGCAAGGGAGACGTCATGTCAGACACGCCTGGGCTCCCAGAGCTCACACCTCTTTCTAACAGCAGAGCCGTTGGCACCGATTCAGTGGGTGCTCCAGGGCTGGAGCACCCACGGGGAAAAAATGGTGGGTGCTGAGCACCCACCCATAGCCCCCCCGGATCAGCGCCTCCCGCCCACCGGTGGCTCCACCAATCAGCACCTCTCCCTCTCTCCCAGCACCTCGAAGCAAGGGCGGGGTGTACTCGGGGGAGGAACAGGGCTGGAAGAGGCAGGGCATGGCTGGGCCTTGGGGGAAGGGGTGGAGTGGGGGCAGAGCCTGGGGCAAGGCGGAGGTTGAGCTCTCCCTGGCATAGTAGAAAGTCGGCGCCGCTGAGCAGAGCCCTGTTGTGGGACATTCTGAGGCAGATCTGGATATTGCGCCGGACGCCTCTGGAGGAGGGAGTGAGGTGCGCACGGCTGGCCTGCCAATTGGGTCCCCACTAAAAGGAAGCCCAATGCAAACTCCATGCGGGTTTGGTGACTGGAAGGCAGAGGATGGGGAAGGCCGAGGGAGGTCACTTGGTTTCCACATCACGTTAAACATGCACTGGTTGTAACTTAGCTGTTGGGAAATAGGGCGTGAGAAAAGAAAATACCCCCAGGAATCCCCCAATCCCACACAGCCTGCAATGAGTCTGGCGGGATTTACACCTCGCTCCCTACCTACCTTCCTGGCCATTTTCTTTCTTTCTTGCAGAGAATAAAAACAAGGGCAAAAGAAAGTGCAAATTCTAGGGCAGGGTACATGTTCATTGTGGAGCATGGATTTATTCCTCATATAAGGAGCAAGCTCCTTCTATCTAGCTAGCTATTGTACTGACATGGTGCCCATCACCCGAGCCTGTGAGCACCTCCCCATCTTTAATGTATTATCCTCTCAGTGAGGTACTTTTATCCCCATTTTACAGATGGGACACTGAGGCACAGAGAGACCAAGCGGCTGGCTCAAGGTCGCACAGGAAGTCTGTGGCAGAGCAGGGAACTGAAATTGGAATCCTAGGAACTCCCAAGTCCCCAGTTAGTGCCCTAAGCACTGGGCCATCCTTCCCGTCCTCATTTGTTTTACTAAGAAACACCTTAGTTTGCACACTGGGTCATTAACCCACTAGGTCGCCCAGTGATCATGAACATCTATCAGGTTCTGAAGCAGCTTGTGATCTGCAAATTCACCTGCTAAGTCACATTGTGCCAGAACAGGCCCTTACTGAGAGCTTCCTTCGGGCCAGGGCAGGGGTTGAGATCCAGGCCAGGGAGTTTACCCTGTTCTAGTTTGGCACGTGACGCTGAGGATAAGAAGATGGGCTCCTTACCTGCAATCTGCAGGCACGTCTGTGAAAACCCGGAGAAGGAACTCTCCCATGTGCCCCGGGTCGAAGGTAGTTGGAATGATAACGTAGCGGCCTTCCTTCAGGTCTGTCCTCAGGAAGATGCTCCGGGAGTTAATGTAGATGGAGGTGGCCACTTGCTGCTGCACGGTGTGCATCCTGTAATTCCGGTTCAGTTCAACCTGGGCATAGATCACAACAGGATACTCAGCACAGATCTTTTCAATACCCCCCGACGGCCCCTCGTGTGGGTCCATCTGCAGGGACTGGACCCACGGTGTCCGGGTCTAAAAGCAGGAGCCGCTGCTGCTTGAGCTAAAGCATCAGCTCCAGTGGAGACAGGAGCAGACACATAAACCGCTCTATGTGGTCTAGCTACTAGCGAGAGATGGAGCACCACACCAGGTAGGTTAAAGGGAGGTTCAGGGCTCAGGGTAACAGATCAACCACTCCTATTTAGCAGGGGCTATCCCTTCTGCTTTGCTGGGTGTATGTGTATTTACTGCCCTACCGCTCTGAAAGCTCGCCCAGTGTCCCAGTCTTTCTGATACTAACACCCTCGGTGCCCCCTCCTACCGCTTTCATGCTGTCAGGTATGACTAAGCCAGTGGCACCCAGTCATTTCCCGGCCACTGCCGCATGACCCAGGCCAGGCTTACAGTATCTGGGAGAAAGTGATTTCAATTATCCCTGGCCATGTTCTCTCTAGGATCCTCCCTCCTCCATCATGTCTCCCCACAGTGCTTCTTCTACTACAGGTCTTTGGTCCCTCCGACCTCAGGCCCGAGATCTGGTGACCACAGACCCTGTCTGCGCGATGCACTGTCTTCGCATGTGTATGAGTTCCTGACATCAGCGATCTGTGCCTGAGAGCCCCACACTCGAGGGCAGTGACACCATGTGTGGGGTTCAATCCACCCCTCCCCTCCCCCTGTGCTTCCAGCTGCAGAGAGGGGAGGGGCCTAGTAATACCTTCAACTCAGATGACCATGCCCCCTATAGTCATGGGGCAGCTTGACATTCCATCTATCCCCTACTTATGCACAGGGGAGTGCTACCAAGAGCAGCGTTCTGCCAGGGTCCTGCTCGGGTTTGCTGGGGAGCGGGGGAAGCTTCCCGAGCCATCTGCCCCCTCTAATGCACCCAGGCACTCAGGCCAACAAGGTACATACCCCAGCTTACCTTCTGGATCTCAAACCCAATGGCCAAGTTCTCTCCTTTGCCCTCTTTGCGGCTGGTCCTCTTTGGTTTCTGCTGGATGCTGAAGAGCACTTCGTCTTCCGCCTTTTTCACATCAAACACGTACTAGAAGTAATGACACAACCGAAAGAGGAAAGGTGAGAGGCCTTCCGTTCGGTAAGGCGTGCTGATGGCAAGGGGGAGCAGGGAGAGAAGGGGTTAACGGTGCCAAGAGGGGTGCGTGAGCTTTCTCACCTCTGGATATAACCTGGGTCCAAACCCAGCAAGTGACCATGTGTTGAGTAGACTAAGCCTGATGCCTAGGGGACTTGCACTTGTGTGGGAAGTTCAGCACCCAGTCTGACCTGGCTCTGTCTAGGAAGGCCCAAGCATGGCTTGTACAGGATTTAACTCATCTGTCCATCCTATCACTCGCATATCTGAGCCCCTCACAATTTGTAATGTATGTATCCTCACAACACCCCTGTGCTATTATCCCCATTGTACAGACGGGGAACTGAGGTACAAAGGAGTTGGGCAGAACAGGGACTTGAAGCCAGGTCTAGTCTTAGGCTAGTGCTCTAACCACTGGACCATGCTTCCTCTCGTTTCCAAAAGGCAGTGGCTTTGTTGCGCACAGACGTGTTTCCTTTGATTTTGATGCACTTAGCCAAAAATCCAATGGCTAGCTCACAGCAAAGCTCTCAGCGCCAGAGACAAAAAGCACAGAAGAGCTCATTGCAGGTGGTTAACCCCAGAACAGCACCATGGCTGCCTGCTCTGTTTAGGAGTCTGGCAGCCACTCCAGACTTTGGCCTCCGATGGCCCAAGCAGGCTCTTGTTACCCTGCCAAGCCTCAGGTCATTACTGGCAGGTCCTCTTCTCCATGCCTCTCTGCCGTCTCACCTGGGGGTTCTGCAAGAAGGTGGCTTTGTGGTTGATACAGCCTCCGCAGCGGTTCTTGAGGGGCTCGTCGTGTCTTGTCCACGCCCCGCGCATCACCGCCTCCTCCCACGTCTTGTGGATGCTCAGGTAGGAGGTGTTTATGAGACGGCACTTTATGATGTCGGTGAAATATTTGCAGAAGTCTTCAAATGTCATCCTACGACAGGAAAGGGGTCATTGGCAGGGCTGAGCCTCGTGTGCCTACAGCTCACATTGTGTGGCCAATACACTGCAAGGAGCCTGTGATCAGCTCTTATGTACTGGTGTGTGATCCTGCCCTCTAGTGGCTGGTACTCTGCAGAGTGGCTATGGGACATGCTCTCAGAGAAAGCAACGAGAACAATCCTTTAGCTCAAGTGGCAGAGACTTGTGCTTTTTGGAGCTGAAGGAGCAGGGTTCTAGTCCTGTCTTCCCATGCATGTGCAGGTGATTTATCTACTACTCGTGTCTGTTATAGGTGGAACACCAGAAGGATTTGAACCCAGCACTTACAGAGCTAAGGCTGGATTTCCAAAGGTGCTTAAGGGAGTTTGGCACCCAAATCCCAACGAAAGATTCCTTTGAAAATCTCTACTTAAAAGTAGGGCTGTCAAGCGATTAAAAAAATTAATCGTGCAATTAATTGCACTGTTAAACAATAATAGAATACCATTTATTTCAATATTTGTGGCTGTTTTCTACATTTTCAAATATATTGATTTCAATTACAACACAGAATACAGAGCTCACTTTATACTTATTTTTGATTATAAATATTTGCACTTAAAAACCAAAAGAAATAGTACTTTTCAATTCACCTCATACAAGTACTGTAGTGCAATCTCTTTATCATGAAAGCTGAACTTACAAATATAGAATTATGTACAAAAAATAATTGCATTCAAAAATAAAACAACGTAAAACTTTAGAGCCTGCAAGTCCACTTTGTCCTACTTCTTGTTCAGCCAATCGCTCAGACACACAAGATTGGTTATCATTTGCAGGAGATAATGCTGCCCATTTCTTGTTCACAATGTCACCTGAAAGTGAGAATAGGCGTTTGTATGGCACTTTTGTAGCCGGCGATGCAAGATATTTAAGTGCTAGATGCGCTAAAGATTCATATGGCCCTTCATGCTTCAACCACCATTCCAGGGGACATGTGTCCATGCTGATGACGGGTTCTGCTCGATAGCAATCCAAAGCAGTGCGGACCGACGCATGTTCATTGTTATCATCTGAGTCAGATGCCACCAGCAGAAGATTAATTTTCTTTTTTGGTGGTTTGGGTTCTGTAGTTTCTGCATCAGAGTGGTGCTCTTTTAAGACTTCTGAAAGCATGTTCCACACCTCATCCCTCTCAGATTTTGGAAGGCACTTCAGCTTCTTAAATCCTGGGTCGAGTGCTGTAGCTATCTTTAGAAATCTCACATTCTTTGCATTTTGTCAGATCTGCAGTGAAAGTGTTCTTAAAATGAACATGTGCTGGGTCTTCATCCGAGACTGTTATAACATGAAATAAATGGCAGAATGCGGGTAAAACAGAGCAGGTGACATACAATTCTCCCCCAAGGAGTTCAGTCACAAATTTAATTAATGCGTTGCTTTTTTTAATGAGCATCATCAACATGGAAGCATGTCCTCTGGAATGATGGCTGAAGCATGAAGAGGCATATGAATCTTTAGCACATCTGGCACATAAATATCTTGTGACATCAGCTACAACAGTGCCCTGCAAATGCCTGTTCTCACTTTCTGGTGACATTGTAAATAAGAAGCCGGCAGCATTATCTCCGGTAAATATAAACAAATATTTTAGTCTTAGCGATTGGCTGAACAAGAAGTAGGACTGAGTGGACTTGTAGGCTCTAAAGTTTTACATTGTTTTGTTTTTGAGTGCAGTTATGTAACAACAAAAAATCTACATTTGTAAGTTACACTTTCACGATAAAGAGATTGCACTAAAGTACTTGTATGAGGTGAATTGAAAAATACTATTTCTTTTGTTTATATTATTATTTTTATTACAAATATTTGCACTGTAAAAATGATAAAGTGAGCACTGCACACTTTGTATTCTGTGTTGTAATTGAAATCAATATATTTGAAAATGTAGAAAAACATCCCAAAATACTGACTAAATTTCAATTGGTATTCTGTTGCTTAACAGAGTGATTAAAACGGCGATTAATCGCGATTAATATTTTTGAGTTAATCGTGTGCATTTACTGTGATTAATTGAGAGCCCTATTTAAAAGCATGGGCTTCTATGGCTTGAGTGAAGGACTACAAATGAAAAACCCCGAATGCGGACCAGCCACTAGGGGGCGACAAAGAGACATACTCTCCTAGGGTTCCGGTCACACAGCGCTAATTCCACATGGTCTGACGTGTTCCCCTGAGGTTGTGAACTGGATCCTTCACTGAAGCGCCTCTGGCGTGGATTATTTTCAGACCTCCCTTTGCTACGTGCCGCGACTCCCGTGCCAGTTCAATGGGAAATGGTTGGGTGGGAGTAATCAATCCACACAGCTGCCCCTTGACATTGTACAAAACCCAGCAGGGACTCACCAGAACTCCCCATCGTCTTCCACCGTCATCCCCAGTTTCTCTCTCTCGCTCTTGCTCACCTTCTGCCACTCCTCAGAGCTGCCGAGGGGAAGAGAAGAGAATCGTTACTGAGCGGAAAAGGGGAGACATGCTGGGGTTCAGCTGTTTATTTAGTCTGGGGGATCTACCCCAAGTGGGGGGCCAGCACGAGGCCTGTGCATTACTTT
This sequence comes from Chrysemys picta bellii, assembly GCF_011386835.1. Taxonomy (NCBI): domain Eukaryota; kingdom Metazoa; phylum Chordata; order Testudines; family Emydidae; genus Chrysemys; species Chrysemys picta. Next base: position 339,225,862 of record NC_088791.1, read on the forward strand.
AGCCACATTTGAGCCCTCCGGTGGAGCAAAGGGGATAGACAGCTGGATGGCATAAAGCTCGTGCCGTCCCTGGGCTGCTCTAGATTACACTGGGGGCTAGTTCAACCCCCAAGGCTCAGGGGAGTGGGTAAGTGGCTTAGATAGAACATTTCCCTCCCCTCTCTGTGTCCGGAGCAGAGCACACCTCGGCCAGACTGGGGATCTGGCCCACAGAGTTTGCAAACCCCACCAGCTGTGCCAGGGGAGCTTGCAAACTTGAACTCGCACAGCCTGGCTGATGCAGTTAGAGCAACCACCTCAGGCTCCACCCGAGGGGCGAACAGATTTCACGAGCGGCACGGCAGAGCTGCTCGGCTAACCCAGCAGGGCCAGATCCGCGGGCTCCCGCGCCAGCCTCAGAACCACAAAGCAGCTGGAAAGCTGCCCAGAAAGGGGCAGCTGAGGTTTCCCCATGACCCGGGGGGTGGCGGGAGGGTGGCGGGGGAATAGATCTATGCTGTCTCTACATCACTTGCTCCCCCTACCTCCACGGAGGGGGCATCAGGGTGGGGTGTGCCAGGGCAGAGAATACAATTCTCCCACAATTCTCGCCATCTCTAAGGTTCCTGGGGTGCCGTAGGCTGAGTCCTACTGGGGGCCACCTTGCCTGTCCCTGGATCGGGGGAGCCAAAAGGTGACTTCAAGCCACCCTCTACTCCCTCCTTCAGCTGCGCTGGGTGTAAACAGGTTGAGGATCAGGCCCATAACACTCACTAGACTCTTGATGAACCATATAAAGTCTGCTGGGCCCCGGGAGAGCGTTCAGCTCTTCGCAATCCCATCACAAACAGCCCCTGAAGCCGACGCCCAGCCTCCTCAGGAAAAGGCCTGTGTACATGGGTGTTGGAGAAGCCAAACTGCCCATTGCTTGGCTGAGACATCACGTGGCATCAGAAACATTTTCAAATAGCGAAGGGCCCCGAGTTTCACCAGCTCCGGCATCCCTGGGAGACAGTTCATCCCATCTGCCCATAACACCCCTTATCACACCACAGACCCCACAAGCACACAGGATCTTGGCTGAGGAACACTGGCGGGTGGGTAGCTGGCGACCCCCTCCAGGCCCCCTTACCCCAGCTTTACTCACGTGTCGCTCCATGGGCCGTTCCACTCCCTCTCCCCCCAGGGGTTCCGCATCCGGATCATATCCAGCTTCTCCGACTTGAAGAAGGCCAGCAGGCCGTGGCCCAGGCGGACTTTCCGCACATCCGTCACGGCGTAGGCGTGACCTTTGACGAGGCCGCAGTCCAGGCGGGCTTCCATGTCAGCTGCTGTGGTGGCCTGGCCAGGGAAACACAAAGCAGAGCCACAGGGCCGGGGCTTTCAGCTCCAGGAAGGTTATATTCCTGTGACAGTCTGTATCACTATGTTCACCCTGTTTACAAAACTATAATGGATTTTGTACAAAGTAAGCCTTGTGAGGTATCATTTGAAAACCCATAATATGCTGTTCATTACTGTCCTGGTAAAATATGAGTGGCAATATTAACATAAGAACGGCCATACTGGGTCAGACCAAAGGTCCATCTTACCCAGTATTCTGTCTTCTGACACTGACCAATGCCAAGTGCTTCTGAGGAAATGAACAGAACAGATAATCATCAAGTGATCCATCCTCTGTTGCCCATTCTAAGCTTCTGGCAAACAGACGCTAGGGACACCATCCCTGTCCATCTTGCCTAATAGCCATTGATGGATCTGTCCTCCATGCATTTATCTAGTTCTTTTTTGAACTCTGTTATAGTCTTGGCCTTCACAAAGTCCTCTGGCAAAGAGTTCCACAGGTTGACTGTGTGTTGTATGAAGAAATACTTCCTTTTGTTTTTTTTTAAACCTGCTGCCTATTAATTTCATTTGGTGACCCCTAGTTCTTGTGTTATGAGAAGGAGTAAATAACACTTCCTTATTTACTTTCTCCACACCAGTCATGATTTCATAGACCTCTCTCATATCCCCCCTTAGTCGTCTCTTTTCCAAGCTGAAAAGTCCCAGACTTATCAATCTCTCCTCATATGGAAGCTGTTCCACATCCCTAGTCATTTTTGTCACCCTTTACATTGTATATAAAGTTATAAGACTCTACTGTATAACATTATTGAGACATATTCCAAGTTTAGCAAGGCAGGCACAAACCGGCTCCTCATAGACAAAAGGCAAACTGACGGCTCAGCCAGGTATCAACAAAATCAGGTGGACTATCACCTGGTCAGGCGGCCATTCTTTGGCGGGGAAAAGGGTCTGAGTGAGAAATTTACACTTTGGCAAAGAAGCAGCTGGAAGTTCGCATCCCCACAGGCTTGCTGTCTCCTGCACCTCAGCCGGAGATGAACCAACAGATCTTCACAGCTCTGGGGGTCTCCAGAAGGCAAGAGGCCTCTGAACTCACTCCAGGACTTGCATTACCAGGGTCTCCCTAGCTGTGGCTGCCTCCCAGCCCACCCCTACCCCCCATACCAAGGGTTTTCCCCCAGCGTGGAGATGCTTGCGGAAGGTAACACAGCTTGGGACTGTAAAAACTTTTCCTAGCAGGCTGCGTGTGGCTGGGGGGACGGGGAGATCTTACTTCCTTAGTCCTGTCCCTGCTCCCTCCCTGTGCAGATCCCCAAACCCAGGGCGAGCCCCTCCATGGAACCCCAGGAAAGTGGGGAGGGACGGTGCCACAGAGGCAGCTGGGTATCCCCTTCTGCACCAAGCAGAGGGTTTCCGCTGCATGTGGATCCCAGGTAGAAGAGCTGCCCCGTTACGATCGTCACGGGTCTGCAGCTCCAGAAGGGGGAGTGGGAAAGCCGAATGTCCTGCGGGGGGAAAGTGAGCGAAGGGAGATGCGTGCTGGCTATCAGGGAACACTGACGCAGTCCGGCCGTGACACAATCTCCTGAGGGAAGTGCTGGATGCCTCAGCACCCGAGACAGTTAAAATAGCACCAGGCTGGAGAATACACTGTAGGGAACAAGCATTCGTTTGCAAAAAAGCAGGGGGGTGTCTAGATCTTGTACAGAGACTGTCCCTTCTCCAGGCTCTACGACACGTGATGAGGTGTGTGCGCGGGACGTCGGGAGAGAGGTTCCGTTGTTACGGGCGAACCCGGGAAGTACTAGCATCGCAGTGACCGAGTGACCACGTCCACAGCAGGTTGAAAGCCAACTGCCCAGATGCACTGCAAATCAGCCCAGCCTTTTGTAAGCCAGCCCAGACGCACTGCAATAGGGACTCCAAAAATAAAATCTCCTTTAAGTGTCTGCATCACCAAGGGGCCCGATTCTGATCTCCCCGGGGAAGATCAGGCGTCACTCCGGCGGCAGAGAGATCTAAAGCAGGCTCACACTATCTACCTGGATTGTCAGGACCATCACAGAGCCCAGCTAATCCCTGACTGGGACCTCTCAGTGCGGCTACCAGACAAACCACAACGCTGCCCGGGTCTTACTTTGATGGAGCAGCTGATGAGCCCTCCCCGGTTGTGGACCTTCAGCACTCGCTCAAAGAGGAGATTTCGTTTGGCTTCGTCGTTAATATAGTTCCCTTCGATCAGGTCGATGGGCTCAGAGACACCGCCGGTAAAATCTACTAGTGCATCCGCTGTGTTGCCTCCGTCCAGGGCCTCGTAGCACCCGGAGAGCCTGCAAGAGGGGAGGAACGAAGACAGCACATGTGGATGGTAGAAGCAGTCACCGGGTTCTAGGAGAGGGTTGGAGCATCGTAGTCTGCATGCCCAGATTGGGCACGGTCAGCATTTCCAGGACTGTGTGAGCCTCGACTGGTTTGTGTATTAAACGGGTGGACAAGCGGCTTTTCACGGTGACTGTCCCTCTTCCCTCCTCACCTCTGCCCCCAGTTAAAAAGACAAACCAAACCCCAAACCACACACACGTAGCTAACAAAGCTGGGCCCACCCTTCATCAGATTTGTTTGCTTGCAGGTTGTTTCCCTACCCACTCCCCTTTGCAAGGACGGTCTTCTCCAATGGGGCCCCGACCCCAAGGATGCTACCCTACTAAAATAATAAGTCATAAAGAAGAGCCACCAACCACCACCAATTCTTCATGAAAATCTCCGGCCAAAACTTTCCTGAGGTTCAAAGAGGTTTGATCGACTTCCCTCCCCTTGGATTTCTCATGAGCTGGGACAGGAAATGTTGAATGATTCTTCCCACTCGATTTCTGGCTCAAGCAGAAGTAAGGAGCATCAGAAATCTCTCTGTGTGGCCAGCCCTGTATGAGTTTGGGTAAGCAGAAGTGTTTGGTCGCCATGGGCCAAGATTCTCCTCCTAGCAACCATTCTCCTGTAATTAATAGCAGCAAATGGTTGTGGGGTTTAAGGCACGGGAGTGGGGTCCCTAGATCTGAGCTCTATCCCCAGCTCCGCCTCAAACTTCCTTGAACCACCCAGCAAGTCACGTAGGCCAACGTTGAACTCAACGGGAGTTGTGGTTGCTCTACGCCTCTGAAACTCAGAATGATCATAGGTGCTTAACATCAGGCATGCAAGTTTGAAAATATTGTCCTTGATCTCTGCGCATCTGTCTCAGTGCCTGGGAAATGAAGACACTAAAACCTACATTGCAGGGGGGGTTTGGTGAGATTTCACTTGTCCATCGCTTTGAGAGCTCGGGACGGAAGGTGCAAAGCACAATTATTACGTTCACTATTGTCAAACACAGCACAGGGCTGTTCCACACGTTCAATTCTACAGGAGCGTTTTCTCCCCTCACAAGGAATCTTGATCAAAAGCTGGTAACAGCTGGAGCAGACTGAAAGATATAATTTCACTTCCTAGGGGCTCCCCCAAATGCTGCCCGGTTTTGATCCAGATGGATATATGTCCCCTCTGAACTTCTCTAGCCAAAACCTCCATGAAATATCACACGGAACTGCTTCCATGCAGAAAACCTGGGAAACCACAAATTTTGCCCCATTTGGACACAAAACCTTAAAATCGCGCAGGGTGTGTTACAAACAATCTGCCATAATGACGAAGTCTTGGGATGAACCAGGCCTCAGATCCGAGTTTGTGATGGCGCACACCACCAGAGGAGGTTTATCGGTAGCATCTCAACAGGCACCAGGGGGAGCATTTCATTTTCATACCAAGCAGGGGCATAGCCATGGGTGGGCTGCGGCCCACACACTTAGCATCCAGGCCCCCCCAAATCGGGGCCGGAGTCCCCCAAATCCACAGGCTGGGACTCCCGGACCCTGGCTTAGTGTCCAGCCATGTCCCTCTCCTGCTGGTGCCACATGCTGCTGCCCCGATCTCCAGCCCCAGCTATGGGTGTGCCTCATGGTGGCGGGTCTGAGCCAGTGGCGGATTAGCCACTGGGCCAATGGGCCGTTCCCAGGGGCCCTGGCCAATTGTGGGGCCCTGGCAAAATGGGCACCCCCGCACCGGGGGAGCAGAGTTGGGGCGCTCCTGCTAGGGAGTGGGACAAGCCCCCACGCCCTGACCCTGCTCCCTGGCAGGAGTGCTGGGTGGGCGGAGCAGGGCAAGTCCCTGCGCCCGGCCCCATTTCCCGACAGCACGGGGGAAACTGCAGGCAGAAGGGTAGGGATGGGCCTCCACTTATCCTGGCCCAGGGCCCCACAAAATTGTAATCCGCCTCTGGCACCATGGGGGAGGTGGCCCTGTGTCATTGCCACACACCCAGTTTTCCTGTCCGAGCTACATCACTGATACCAAGGTGGGAAAAATTCAGTGGCGGGGCCAATGGACAGGGGACAGCGTCAGAATTCACAGTGCTGGGGCACTCCAGACACTCCAGCCCCCAAATGACTTGGACCCTCTAGCTGGGCAAGTTTTGAGCAGATGGCAGAGATGACGTTAACTGAAGGTGGCAGTAAGAATAGATTTCCCGGCTTGTGCACTACTAACAAGTCCCCTAATGGGAGAGCCAGGAGGCTACTGGGCGAGTGGTCTGCTGTTTCCTTCTTAGCCGGAACGAAGATGCTGGTAACCATCTGTGTCTGGGAAATGGGAGTGGCCTTGACTGCAAAATGCTCCCCACCCCTTTCTGAAATTCAGAGGGACTCCACTAAGTTCCACTAAATGTCCATTAAAATAGTTCCAAACTTTTAGCAAGCTCACCCACTCCAGGGAAGAGGACACTCATCCTCCACCTGTAAGGAGAAGGTTTGCCAGTGCCTCCCTTTGCCAGGGATAGATACAAAACTTTACAAAGTAAGGACCCATGATCAGTAATAATCATACCTAGCTTTTATACATAGGGTTGTCAGGTGTCCGGTTTTTGACTGGAAAGGCCGGTCAAAAGGGGACCTGGCAGTGACAGATATACTGACTGGACACCAAAAGTGTGGTTACTGCGGGCTGCAGGGGAGGCGTTGGTCTCATCAACCCATGCCAGCCCCTGCTCAGCCAGGGCTGCCTCCTACCTGCATCTCGTGGGCAGGCAGGCTGCAGGCTCCCCATCTGGCTGCAGCTCCTGTCCCAGCCCGGGAGCAGGGGGAGCCCAGCTGGGGGACGAAGCAGGAGGGAGGGAGGTGGAGAGGATCTAGTGACAAGAGAGCAGGAGGGGAGAGAGCAGCGAGTGATGCGGGGGGGGGGAGGGAGGAGACAGCAGGGGCAGGGTCTTGGGGGAAGAGGCGGGGCAGTGGATGGGGTCTCAGGGGAAGAGGCGGGGCAGGGGCGGACCTCGGGGGAAGAGGCGGGGCAGGGCAGTTTGGTTTTCAGAAATTAGAAAGTTGGCAACCCTATTTATACGGCATTTGTCATCTGCAGATCTCAAAGCACGTCAGTATTATCATTCCCATTATACTGATGGGACAAACAGGCACAGAGAAGGACTTGCCTGAAGTCAACCAGCAGGCCTGTGGCAGAGCCAGGACTCAAACCTAGGGCTTCTAAGTCCCAGGCCAGTGCTCGGTCCACTAGGCCACACTGCTTCCCATAGAGCTAAATACACAGAGCACCAGGCAGGGCTGCAGTTCAGCCTCAGTGGCTCCTGCTCGTATACCTACTTGGCATAGGCCTTCTCCACCAGCGCGCACCAGAACTCGTTCTTGGCGTTGGAGTGGCAGTAGATGAGCTGGTTGTGAAGCGTCGGCAGGCGGTCGTCTATCACTACGTCCACCCAGTCGCCGAATCGCCAGAACTGGAAGTGGAAAATCCCGGCATAGTTCTCTGGTTTTTCGGCATTCCACTCCTGTTCCTTCCAGTCTGGGATGACCTGTGTTAGTTGGGGGGGAAATGGATTATTCACTTGTCCTGGAAAAGAAACTCTTCCCTCCAGCACTAATGCTGGGAATATTAGAGTGGCGTGGAGCCTGTTAGAAACAGGGGGTCTGCTTCAATAGTTCTCCTAGCCCAATATCCCATCTCCGCTATTGGCCAATGACAGGGGCTTCAGAGGAAGGGCAAAGCACCCGGCAAACACTGGTGTACGGGGCCTGCAGCAATTTAACACTAAACCTACTGAAATGCAGTTACATTGACACAGGTGGCTGTAAGAAAATGGCACCTTCTTAGGTCCCGCTGGGCATGACTCTGATGTGACCTGTTGACTTTAGTGCTGATTTACAGTGGGGGAGGCGAGAGGAGAATCAGACCCTCTATGTCTAGAGTCCGAGGTGCGTACATTACTGACTGCAAGAGAGCAGCAGAATTCATCTCATGATCCCCCCTGATAGCAGGTGCTAGGACCCCAGCGTCAGCTTATTCACTCACCAGGTATTAGAGAAGTGGGGACTGTAGGGACTGGGCCAAAAGAAATTCTGTAGGGGACAGTCAAGGTAGGGGAGAAAGCTTAGGCCGAGGCCTTGTTATTTGTACTGTCAGTTAAGCCGAGCCCAAGTATAGGGTACGTTTGGACAACAGGCTGACTTGACTGGGTGAACTTCACCAGCTCAGACTTCCATTAGCTGAAGCACCAGCACTGCTACAGCAGAGACCGATGTTGCCTGTTTATCATCAGCAAAACTGTCAGCTCAATTCCAAATGCAAAATCCTTCCAACTGGTGATGACGTTTGAGCTGGTGACGGCCCGTCTGGAGTTCAGACGCCAGCTAGGCCCTGTGGTGCGGGCGGCTTTGACTTGTACCCTGAGCATATGTGATCTGAGGTCACTGAAGGGACAAACACTGAAGCCCCCAGCATCCACTGTAATTCCGCTGGTTTCGCTGCCATTGCTCCCAATTGACAGGGTGGAGGCAGAATCAGGTCGAGACTACCTCAGTGCTGCTTCACTTGGCCTGTGAAGGGCAAATTCATTTCCCAGTGACACAGGCAGGAGAAGCGAAGTGGGAGGAAGCCTCCTGGTGGATGGGGAGGAAGAGGAGAACCTCCGGGGGAATCCCAAACAGGAATGAACAGGCAGAAAATACTCTGCGAGGAAACAACGTCGCTACAGGCAACTTCTTAATAAGGGACGGCACTAGAGGAGACCTCAGAATCCCCCAGTTTGAAGTACAATTTCCTCTGATCTTCACCAGGCCTGAAACAAGATTGTTAAGTGACGCTGATGCATGTAGCCCAGGAATTGCTGAAGAGAGTGGATGGGCCTGGCCAGGCAGGCACCCAACTCACCTCTGAGTCGGCCTGGAGGAAAGAGAGGGTGACCTACTGTGAACTGAACCCCCATGTGCCGTTTCAGGGAGATTCATCTGAAGCCCAAATAGCCCGGCAGGCAGGCTGGGAAATACCCCCCGCAAAACTCTAGCTCGGCGGCAAACCATCTCTTGGAAGCTAAAGCCAGCAAGAGCCTTGTTTTGTGGATTTATTTACTTAACCCTCTTCCAAAGTCACATCAGCTAAACTGGAGAAAGGTCCCCATGTCTGAACAAGAATGTCCCCATTCACATTCACCCCTTACCTCACAGACGAGTTACAATGGGATCTAACAACCAGCATAATGTCCCATGGAGACAAGCCCTAAATAAGGATGTTCCTTTGGTTGTGCCATGGGAAGGCTGGGATCTCCCTTTGTGGCAGGGAAGGGAGGAAACTATGGGCATGGCTACACTTGCAAATGTAGAGCGCTTTGAGTTAAACCAGCCTTCGTAGAGCGCAGTAGGGAAAGCGCTGTAGTCTGTCCACACTGACAGCGGACAGCGCACTGGCAGGGCCACATTAGCAGCTCTTGCAACGGCCACAGAGAGCAGGGCATTGTGGTAGCTATCACAGCATGCAAATGGCTGCAACGTGCTTTTCAAACGGGGGGGGGGGAGTGAAGTGTGACAGGGAGCATGTTGTGTGTATGTGGGGAGAGAGAGTGGGTTTTTGGGGGGCTGAGAGCATGTCAGCATGCTGTCTTGTAAGTTCAGACAGCAGCAGACCTTCCTCACCACACTTCTCTCTCACACGCAGCATTCCACAGTAATGGTAGCTGTGTCTCGGAGCAGATAAGCAGACGGCTGTCAAACGGAGCTTTCAAAGGCATATCCAAAGCAATGCCAAGAGTGGCCACTTGACTTAAGGGGATTATAGGACGTTTCCGGAGGCTGATCAGAGCGCAGTAATGCAACACCTCATTCACACTGAAGCTGGGGCGCTCCAGCGGGGGCGCATCAAACGTTATTCCACTCGACGAGGTGGAGGTCCAGCAGCGCTCTAGCCGTGGAGTTAGAGCGCTCTACATGCCTTGCCAGTGTGGACGGGAAGTGAGCTAGGGCGCCGGGACTACTTTTGATGTGTTGTAACTTGCAAGTGTAGCCAAGCCCTAAGTAGCACCAAAGCCTCCACAGAGCAGCTCCGCAGCCACAGCACACACCACACACTGGGTGCTTGTGTGGGAAGATTCCTCCCTCGCCCCGTGCATCAACTCAGCCTAGCTATTCGCTCCAGGTGCCAGCCTGAAGCTGTGGCCCTTAGCAACGACCCTCTCCACAGAATTCATTTTATTTTCCCTGCTACAGTGAGTGCCATACAGATCTTGGCCTTTACCGTTCCTGATAGTTAAAGATACATCAAGATATTAATGATGCCTTCAGTAAAACACCCCACGAGTGTAACTCACCGCAGTACCGCACCCCACCAGCACAGCTCGCCGCAGTACCGCACCCCACGAGTGTAACTCACCGCAGTACCACACCCCACCAGCGCAGCTCGCCGCAGTACCACACCCCACGAGTGTAACTCGCCGCAGTACCGCACCCCGCCAGCACAGCTCGCCGCAGTACCGCACCCCACGAGTGTAACTCACCGCAGTACCACACCCCACCAGCGCAGCTCGACGCAGTACCACACCCCACGAGTGTAACTCACCGCAGTACCGCACCCCGCCAGCACAGCTCGCCGCAGTACCGCACCCCACGAGTGTAACTAGCCGCAGTACCGCACCCCACGAGTGTAACTAGCCGCAGTACCGCACCCCGCCAGCACAGCTCGCCGCAGTACCGCACCCCACGAGTGTAACTAGCCGCAGTACCGCACCCCGCCAGCACAGCTCGTCGCAATACCACACCCCGCCAGTGCAGCTCGCCGCAGTACCGCACCCCACGAGTGTAACTCACCGCAGTACCACACCCCACCAGCGCAGCTCGCCGCAGTACCACACCCCACGAGTGTAACTCGCCGCAGTACCGCACCCCGCCAGCACAGCTCGCCGCAGTACCGCACCCCACGAGTGTAACTCACCGCAGTACCACACCCCACCAGCGCAGCTCGACGCAGTACCACACCCCACGAGTGTAACTCACCGCAGTACCGCACCCCGCCAGCACAGCTCGCCGCAGTACCGCACCCCACGAGTGTAACTAGCCGCAGTACCGCACCCCACGAGTGTAACTAGCCGCAGTACCGCACCCCGCCAGCACAGCTCGCCGCAGTACCGCACCCCACGAGTGTAACTAGCCGCAGTACCGCACCCCGCCAGCACAGCTCGTCGCAATACCACACCCCGCCAGTGCAGCTCGCCGCAGTACCGCACCCCACGAGTGTAACTCACCGCAGTACCACACCCCACCAGCGCAGCTCGCCGCAGTACCACACCCCACGAGTGTAACTCACCGCAGTACCGCACCCCGCCAGCGCAGCTCGCCGCAGTACCGCCCCCCACGAGTGTAACTCGCCGCAGTACCGCACCCCGCCAGCGCAGCTCGCCGCAGTACCGCACCCCACGAGTGTAACTCACCACAGTACCGCACCCCGCCAGCACAGCTCGCTGCAGTACCACACCCCACGAGTGTAACTCACCGCAGTACCGCACCCCGCCAGCACAGCTCGCCGCAGTACCGCGCCCCACGAGCGTAGCTCGCCGCAGTACTGCACCCCACCAGCGCAGCACCGCACCCCACCAGCGCAGCTCGCCGCAGTACCACACCCCGCCAGCGCAGGTCGCCACAGTACTGCACCCCACGAGTGTAACTCACCGTAGTACTGCACCCGGCCAGCGCAGCTCGCCGCAGTACCGCACCCCATGAGTGTAACTCACCGCAGTACCGCACCCGGCCAGCGCAGCTCGCTGCAGTACTGCACCCCACGAGTGTAACTAGCCGCAGTACCGCACCCCGCCAGCACAGCTCGCCGCAGTACCGCGCCCCACGAGTGTAACTCACCGTAGTACCGCACCCCGCCAGCGCAGCTCGCCGCAGTACTGCGCCCCACGAGTGTAACTCACCGTAGTACCGCACCCCGCCAGCGCAGCTCGCCGCAGTACCACACCCCACGAGTGTAACTCACCGTAGTACCGCACCCGGCCAGCGCAGCTCGCCGCAGTACCGCACCCCACGAGTGTAACTCACCGTAGTACCGCACCCGGCCAGCGCAGCTCGCTGAAGTGGTTCTGATCAATGGAGACTGAACAGAGAGAGCCCTGAGACTGAGTCACTCTCTGGAGGGTTTTGAGATTTCCATGAGCAATTAGTGTCAATGAAGACATCGGCGCTCCCCCTGGGAAGCTGCCAGTAACGGATTATACACCACTCAAACCCACCTCCCCATCCAGTCGCTCCTGACTGCTGATCACACTAATTAATTGTCCTATTGGGCCATTCTGGTAATCAACTCACTATTCATGCAGGTCTGTGAGTCATTAAAACATTTCTTACAGGTGGCTTCCCAGCCAGGGTTTAACGCAGCCATGCCCAGCAGGAGGCCTGCCCGGAGCCCAAGAGCTCTCGAGAAATCTCAGAGCCCAACCTCTCCACTTACAGCCCTTTATTTGGAAAGGCTGGTGAAAATGTCCAGCACCACAGATGTCAACAGGAGCAATGTTGGAGCTGCAGAAACCAGCAGCAGCAGCATTGCAAATTCCCTGTGCAGCCTCACCAACGTGCCTCCGCACTGCCCCAGGCTAAGTCTTCCCAGCCTGTTTGGCCCTTGGTCTCACTGCATGGATTCCCGAGGGGTTAGTGAGGTGGATCCTAGGCTGACACCACCAACTCTTTTCACCCAGGGCCCAGAACCGCTGTTAAGTGATGAGGGCTGTTGCCCACAACTGACTTGGGGTGGGCTTGACCTGAGATACAAGCTCTGAACCCCAGAGAACAGTGCTTAGCTGCGCAGGAGCTCGAGGATTGTAGTGTCCCCTAGAGGCTCCAATCAAGATCCCCCTTGTGCTAGGTGCTGTACATACACATAGTGGGAGATGGTCCCTGCCCTAAAGAGCTCATAAGACGAAGGATGGGAGTGGAAACTGAGGCACAGAGAGGTGATGTGACTTGCCCAAGGTCACACAGGAAGCCTGTGGCAGAGCAGGGAAAAGAACTTAGATCTCCTAAGTCTCCGCCCAATGCCTTAGAGCACCAGTTCATCACTCCTTTCAGAGCAGCACCGGCAATGGACCTAGACGTAGTTTGTGGGTTTTACACCTTCCATAGAAGGGGTGCTGCAGTGTGCCATTATAATAATGAAAATACCGATCCCATATACAGGGCTTCTGATCCATAGATTCTAAAGCACTTTACAAAGGAGGTCAGAATCATTGTCCCCATATGACGATGGGGAAACTGAGGCACGGGGCAGTGACATGTCCTATCCAAGACCACCCAGCAGGCCAGTGGCAGAGAGGCACTAGCACCCAGCGCTCTACTGATTAGGCCACACTGCCTTCCTCTCTTCCAGACAATAAGTGGGTGCCCCCAAAGCCCCAATTCCTCAGGAGGAACAGAGGCCCAAGCCAACGTTAAGGATCACTCATGGCAGGATACACTGAGCTATAGTAGATTCACTCTGAGCAGCTCTAGCCTGTAATCCCAAGGCTTCAAGGAGCTGACTTCAATTTTACTTTGCTGTAGAGAATCCCCAGGCGCTCCCCCGGCAAACTCCAAATGAAGGCAGAAACAATGCCAGAAATCACTAGTTGTGGTCAAGGAAAAGGGCAAAGTCATTCAATATCACCTTGAAAGCCCATTAGCAACCAATCAAACAGGAACAGAGGGTGAGAGGGGAAATTGACACGCAGCTAATGAAGCTACAGCTAAGTAGTGTCAGAAACAGAGCGATATTTGTGCCATTAGCTGCCATGGGTGCAGGAGGTGGAATTTAAGCATCAAACAGATTAAGATGGGGGAATAGCCACAGGAATTGTAAATGGAGCCCCTGCTTTCAGGCCCTGATTCAGGAAAGCGTCCCTATTCAGGACAGCATTCAAACATGTGCATAAAGTTGAGCAAGTACTAAAGTGTCTTCCTGAACTGGGGCCTTAAAACCTCTCTCTGTCCTAATACCACAGATCATTCCCAGCTGGTACTGGGCAGGAAAGCAGCCAGCCGAGACTTCTGCTTTTTGGCTAATTCCAGTTCTAGTGTTTCTTCATCCTCCTCTTCACCCAATCCTTGCGTGCCTCTTTCCTGTCTCTCCCCTTTCAACCTGAGCCGGCCCGTGGGACCGTCCTGCCCGGCCCCTGAGCTCCTGGTTGGGGAGGCTAGCCCCCGGCCCCTCCCTTGCTGTCCCCCCTCCCCCACAGCCACACCGCCCCGCAAGCAGCAGGGCAGCGTGTCTGGCTCCGGCCAGAGCGGTATGGTAAGGGGACTGGGGCCGGGGGGGTAGATAAGGGGCAGGAGGTCCTGGGGGGCAGTCAGGGGACAGGAAGCAGTTGGATGGGGCAGAGGTTCTGGCGGGGGCGGTCAGGGGACAGGGAATGGGGGGGTTGGATAAGCGTGGGAGTCCCGGGGGGGCCTGTCAGGCGGCGGGGGTGTGGATAGGGGTCGGGGCACTCAGGGGACTGGGAGCAGGGGGGTTGGATAGGGGGTGGGGTCCCAGGGGCAGTTAGGGGCAGGGGATCCCAGGAAGGGGATCCCTGGGGACAAGGAGCAGGGGGGGTTGGATGGGTCAGGGGTTCTGAGGGAGGCAGTCAGGGGGCAGGAAGTGGTAGAGGGCAGATAGGGGGCAGGGGCCAGGCTGTTTGGGGAGGCACAACCTTCCCTACCTGGCCCTCCATACAGTTTTGCAACCCCGATGCGGCCCTCGGGCCAAAAAGTTTGCCCACCCCTGGCGTAAGCTGTCTTCAGAGACTGTTTTCTGTGTTACCTGTCTGTACACACCTAGCAGAATGGAGTCTTGATCTCTGAAGTGGGTTCTTAGCTGCTACTATAACAGCTCTGCTAAAGAAAAAGAAGTTTGGAGGGGAATAAAAAGCCGAACAAAAAAGTTTTCATGATTTCTAAAAAATTAACAACAGTGACTATAGATTAGAAAATGTGACCATTCCTCGTGTAGGGGTGCGAATCTAAAGGTGACTGTGGAGAGGACTTCGTCATGGTCTACAAGGGGCTGAGATTTCTGACAGGAGATGGGCTCTTGAATCGAACAGAAGGAGGTTGGGCTAGGATTGGGAGCCTAACTTCCTTAAACTCCTTTCAAAAGCCCAGTGTAGCTCATTACTTACATACAGGAGTAGTGAAATAGTGCCTTGTTGACCAGTACTATCTCATTGTTTCCTTGTTCCCCCCATCTGCTGACTCTTGCCTTATTCTTAGACTGTCAGCTCCTTGGGACAGGGCCTGTCTCTGTGTTCTGTTTGTACAGCACCTGGCACAATGGAGTTCTGGTCCATGATTGGGGCTCCTAGCCGCTATGATAATAATAATAATAATAGGAACAAGGCTGAGAAAAGCGAGCAGGCTGAACTCTGACCCAGTACAGCTACTTGTTGTGGTGGGGGAATGGAGATTGGGCGAAGTGGAGCTGTTGGGAAAGCTGGGGGCAGCTGGGTGAGTATGGGGGTGTGATAAGGCACCTGCCCCACACTGGGCTCTACAGGGTTAATAGAGCCCCTGGGAGGCTGCGCAGGAGTTGGAGGGGGTGCCGCAAGCAGCAGCCATCTACAGGGTCCCTGGGCTGGGACCCAGAGTAGGGGGTGAGCCCGGTTCCCGCCGCCTCCACTCGCCGTGGAGGAAGTGGCTGGATAAGGGACTGAGACATTCCCCTGGAAGGGGGGAGCACAGAGTGTGGCGCAGACAGAGGGCTGTGTCATGACGAGGATGCCGCGGCCCTAGGAGTGACATGGGTTGCTGGAGCAGACGTGACTGTGGCGCACTGGCTAGCAGAGCTGATCCCCGGGACAGCCAGCAGGGGGCACCGCAGTGGTGAGTCCCACCCCATCACAGGAAGGCAGAGGGGAGAACGGTGTGATGATCAAGGATGGGGGATTGTTGGGGTAAATCAGTGTTATGCAGGCAGCGAGGGAAGCCCAGTACTTCTGTGCCAAGGCATTTGCACTTGAAGGGATCCCCATTGTGCTGATTTCTAACCTCCCCAATGCCTCAAGGAAGTAGTGGCGTTGGTGGCTCTTGATATGTAAATGCCTGGTTGGTTCCTATGGCGCTGCTCCAAGGCGTTTGGTGCAGGGACACTGACCTTCTCTCTGCCCCAGGCTCCTTGCCCAGCCACAGACACACACACCCCACCTCCAACCCCTGCATCTCCAGCCTCACCCACACACAAGCCTGTTTCCCCACCATCCCCTGCTAACCCTGTCACTGCCTCAACTTGCCTGGTACCCCACCCCCGCTGTGCCCTCATCCCTGCTCATCCCCCTCTCCCCAGAGTCCCATCTCTCCTCACAACCCACCTCCATGCACCCAGCTGTCCAGTTTTGCCTCCACAGTCTCTATGTGCGATGTTATCAGAATAAGCGTTGGCATTTGATGCATGGCATTTGTGGGGACGGGATTCGTTCAGCCAGAGGAAGCCACAGAAATGAGGAAAATAAGGCAAAACTTCCAAATAATAATATGAAATAAAGGAGCATTTTAAAACATTGCCTCTTGCAAACACCCGTAGCTACTTCACTCACAAAACAGCACAGATTGTGGTGCCAAACCTGGAGCCTAACTTCAGTCATTAAAGCACAGCACGGAGGGATTTCAGAGCAAATCCCAGGAGAAGCCGAACCATGAAGTCGCTACAAACACCTCCATGATCTGCAGACCGCTGGGTTCTTACTTCCTTAGTAACTAGCCCTGGTTCGTCCTGACAGAGGTGTGGACACATGGCTGCCTTCGGTCACCACCCCCGTCACCATTTACTTTATGCACTGTAGACCGGTTTAGCTAGCCCTTCTGGCTCGCTGTGTCATATACCAGCCCAGAATGCAAGTCACTCCATGGGACAGCCCCCTGGAATTCCCAGGAGGCACTGCTCCAAACACAGGGTGGCGAGTACGTGCACACAGTTCAGTGACAGCGGAGAAGGCCCAGCCCAAGCCATATTTGCTGCAAGAGGGTCAAGTCAGAGAGTCACACCAGATCACAAAAGCACGGTGGTGTATGTAGTGTGAGCAGGGCGGCCAGGCGTTTGTGCATTGTGACTCATAGCCCCCAAGAGTCCCATGGGAGGACACGACATGGCTGGTACACACCACTGAACCACCACGTCCCCTTCATGCCCTTGTAACATCTTCTCCTAACCATGACTTTGGAACAACTAGAGAAGAGACTGCCCCAGAGAATCCACCCCAGGTTTTCCACTGAGCCTAGGGCAGGCTGGGACAGGACTGTGGGAATGAGTGGGTGCTGTAGGAGCTCATCTCTGTGCCTCGATTCAAGGAGCCCCCAGACTCCAACAACGCAACACACATTGTGGGGGGAATGACTGACAAAGGGCTCCAACGAAGGAAAGCAGAGGCCCAATAACCACACAGCTCCGGGTCTGATTTTCAGGAGAGCTTGGGGAATTGTTTGGTTGTTGTTTTTTTAAACAGTAAATGCCAATTAAGAATCGAGGCATCTGTGACGGGGAAGAATGGTCCTGGGTGGGGAGAACTCAGGAATGTCATTTCCTAACAGGAGGCTGAGAGCGGGGCTCTCTCCAGGGGGGGGGGTTCCCCAACTCCGAAGGAGGGAGACCCAAGCTGTGCCTGTCATAAGACTACATACAAACCCGGTGAAGCCCATCTCTGTGCAGAAAAGCTGGTGCATCACTTAAGCCATTTTCTGAGGATAAAGGGGCCCTCGGGACTTTCTGCTCACCCCTGTGCAGAAGGTCAGTTTCAGTAATGAGGCCAGACCCTTGGCTAGTGGACACTGGTACTGCTCCAGGGGCATGGAGATTGGCTAACATCCCATCCCCGAAACCGACTTACGTGTGATGTGGATCTGAGATACACCGAGGAATCTGAACATTCTCTCTCTCACTCGAAAGCTACATGTGGAGCTAAATATCCAGCTACGCAGCTCACTCCAGGAACCAAGTTATTACGTTTTACAGAGCTTAAGCTTTGCAGTGTGTGTGTATGGGAGAAGACACCTAAAAATCATGGGGTGAAGATTGATGGGTTCTCCTTTATTGTGTGCAAGACCAGGGCATTTTAGGTCAGAGGGAGACGCATCCAACCTCATTCCTCAAGGGCTTTTATTTTCCATTGTACACAAATACATACCCAGCAGGATAAGCGCAGCATGAACTCGACACAGGCGGTGAGACACAAGCAATGAATTACCATTAAAGTGTCCTGACGACTCGTAACAGCGATTTCGGTAATGGCTAGAGCTGGGACAGTCTGATTGGCCCATGTGGCATTTCAGGCCAGGAGCCAAACTATGCTCTGGGATGTGTGTGGGTGGTTTCAGTGGAAGGTTGCTGTTAAAATCCCAGAGCAAAATCTGGCCCAAAGTTGCTACATTTTGTGACAAAAGGGAATAGGAAAAACTTCTACTCCTGATCACCGGGTGTCTCATTTCTTCAGGGAACGGCTCTAAACAAAGACAGAGAGAGCGAACAAATAAAAGTGACAGCACAGAAGAATGCACCTGCCATGTTATTTTCTCCTGGAGAGACCCGTGTTACCCTGGTACCGCAGTTAAGAGAGCTCTCTTCCGCACATGACTGATGTGGTCTCACCAGCTTGCGTGACTCTCCAGCACATTTGCCTGCCTTCCTGCCCCACATCACTGCTGAGTACGCAGTGGCTGCCACACCAGCCGCTTCCACAGTCGCCTTGCAGTTCAGAGTCTCTCTTTGGCAAAGAAATGAGCTTTCCCCATCCCCTGCACGGGGACGCTTGTATAGATCAGCTATAAAAATAAGGATGAACTGTGGGTGAGATCAAAGCTTGAGAACTGAGCTGAGGTGGGTTTGTTTTTCATGCAATGACATAATATATACCTCCGGAACAACCAGTGCTTTGTCCTACAAACACTCTCAGGTGTAATCCTGTTCAGGACCATGAGACAAAGAGTAGCATGTACTTAGCATTTCCATAGCACTTTTCATCTGTGGCTCTTAAACTGCTTTACAAAATAGGGTCCATATCATCACCTCTTTCCCAGAGGGGAAACTGAGGCACGGAGCAGTTCAGTGACTTGTTCAAATTCACACATCAAGCCGCAAAATGGTAGTACTGTGAAGAGAATCCAGGTCTCCAGCTTCCACCCATGTAGCCTATACACCAGACCACGGTGCATGTGGCGACATCCCCTACAAAGCTCTATGCAGGGCAGGAAGTGTTAGCAGTAACAGTCCCTTAGGTTGTAAGCTCTTTGGTGTGAGGGAAGTTTTATTCTATCGCTTGTAAAGCACTGGACAAGCTTACAGCCCTAGGTAAATCATTAATAATCAATATATTTCTATGTGAGCTTGGAGAGATCACATACCTGTACTGTACTCTACAAAGGAAGAGCGCTGCAGAAGACTCGCATCTGGCTCAGAGCTACAAAGGGTTAAACTCTGCTCAGAAACCTTTGCTCTGCCCCTATAACTTTCCTAGCTCGGCACCCTGTAGCAGATTGACCTTCCAACTGTTTTCAATACCTAACATCCCCAGGCAGCACATTGTCCCCGAGTTCAATTTGTACCACAGCAAGGCAAATGCACTGTGAGAGTTACTCGCTGTGCAGCAGGGAACAGACAAGCTGCTGACACTAACATCAGTCCAAAGCCTGAAGTCCTCACTGGGGTTTGACCAGCAGGCCTGAAATTTGCAAAAGTGGCCATTGATTTCCGATGCATTAGGTGAGGGCATGAGGGGCACCTCGAGACTCTCTGGGGCATAATTTTCAGAGGTGCTGGGCTCCACAGCTCCAGACACTTTTGAAAATGATGGCCTTGAGAGTGGAGCTCAAAGCGCCGGTCTGTGTCACCTCCCTTACGCCACACGACGATGTGCGGTAGAGATCCTTGATATTTCCACTGGACCCTTAACGTCTATGTAAGGCAGTTGGTCGGGTTTATCAAGGCAGCCCCACAGCTTCCAAGCCAGCTCGGCCCCATCTCAGCAGGCTGCTAGTCAAACAGCTCGCCTTGCACAGCTGAATTAACTAGCATGCAATACTGCGTTCTAGGCTACTAAAGCAACCGTCCTCTCCATCCATTCAGCCACAAGACACAACCTGTTGGGGAAAGTCTCCCGGGACAGTGGAGGGCAGCCGGGGCAGCGTTATAGTCACTTGGCTATTCTCAAACCATGACTGCCGGCTGCAAATCAACAGGGCAGATTTTGTTGTGCTGTCCCTTTAAAAGAAATGACCAATCACTGAATCGAAGCGAAGAGAAAGAAACATGAAGAGAGACACGGTTGGGGGCAAGAGGTGAGGGATCTGCCCAGGATGGTACAGATCAGGCTTTGAACACTACGGAGCACTTGAGGTGGGCTGGGTCGAGGCCATCGGTGAAGGAGAGGAGGAAGTACATCACCTTGCGGATCTTGGCCAGCTCCATCAGCCTCTCCCCAAACTCCTGGGCATCTGCCTCGTTACACTCCATTTCCTTGGTCCCTGGCTTCTTCCAAAAGATGCCCACCGGCTCCAGCAGCTGCCTGTTCATGAGGTTGGTGAGGTCGGGCGTCCAGTGCTGGGAGGTGCCCGTCACCATTAACTTCCCTGCTTTCTCCATCTGGATCTTCCAGCGCAGGAAGTGCAGGTTGTGCTGCCGGACGAAATCCACCCGGTAGATGTACTCGTTGGGCCGCAGCAGCTTCTCGCCATCCTGAGGCCGTTCGTTCCTCTGCTGGAGGCTCTGCGCCCGCAGCCGCATGCACTTGGTGAGCTGGACGTCCTGGACGAAGGGGAGTTCAAGCTCAGACGTGTCGCCAGCCATCGCCTCTGCCTCTCTCCTCCCCGGCTCAGTTCTCAGCACTGTTTGGCTCTCCAACAGGCCACCCTGGGAAAATGCAAACCCGAAGCCAATCGGCCCTCCCTCCCCAGTCCCAGCGGTGCTAGGCAACCTGGGTCAATGACGCAAAGTGCCCTCAGGGTTTCCTCTGGGTGCCCTCTTGTCTCATTTGCAGATGAGGAACAGATCCTGCCACTGTACAATAATCTATAGGGACGGGATCTCTGATGTCAGCCTCCCTGACAACCTCCTTGACAACCGCTCCCATGCAAGCCAGAGCACAGTTGTTTGTATTTAAATGAGGCCTCTTGCAGCGGGGCCACCATGTTACAGAGCTGGGCAGCAGGACACACAGGTGAAGCAGCTCCAAGGGCCACCTGCTCTCTCAGGGCAACCATCTTAGGGGCCAGGCTGTGCCCAGCCGCTGCAGAGGCAGGTGGCCACAGGGAACCTCTCTGCAAGGATCGCGTCCTGAGCACAAAGGCTACTTCCTGCTAGCCCCGCTAAGGGGGCAGAGGAAGTGGCTCTGCCCAGAGGCATGATGGTACTGAAGGGGTCTAGCAGTGGGGTGGGCACACTCCCCCTTACAGCTGCTGTGAAGGTCCTGAAGGCACTGGCTCCCTGTGAGAGATAAAACCTCCCAGGGCCCCTGCTAGGGTGGGACAACTCAAAACCATCCCACAACGTAGAGCAATGGCTAAGAGCTACAACTGGGCTGGAAGTACACCTCTACCCCGATTTAACGCGGTCCTCAGGAGCCAAAAAAATCTCACCGTGTTATAGGTGAGACCACGTTATATCGGGGTAGGGAGAGGAACTGCTCCCCGCCCCAGCTCACCTCCGCCTCCTCCCTGAGCCCATCGCCGCCGCTCCGCGTCTCCCTCCCTCCCTTCCAGGCTTGCCGCACCAATCAGCTGTTGGCCCAGCAATCCTGGGGGGGATGCGAGGGGGGAGATGCGGAACAGTGGCGGAGCGCTCAGGGGAGGAGGCGGAGATGAGCTGGAGCGGTTCCTCTGCGCCCCCCATTACTTGCTGCGGCCCTCCCCGGGGCCCCTTGCCCCAGCACACCTCCATTCCGCCTCCTCCCACGAGCGCACCACAGCTCCGCTTCTCCCCTCTCCCTCCCAGGCTGGCCACGCCAGAGGGAGGAGAAGTGGAGCTGAGCGGTGTGCTTGTGGGAGGAGGCGGCGGCAGAGAGGAGGTGAGCTGGGGCGGGGAGTGGTTCCTCTTTGCCCCCTCCCCCCCTTACTTGCT
Source organism: Chrysemys picta bellii (assembly GCF_011386835.1). NCBI lineage: Eukaryota > Metazoa > Chordata > Testudines > Emydidae > Chrysemys > Chrysemys picta. The sequence continues at coordinate 339,247,594 of NC_088791.1, forward strand.
GCGGCCCCCCTGCCCCAGCTCACCTCCGCTCCGCCTCCTCCCATGAGCTGATTGGCGCAGCAAGCCTGGGAGGGAGGAGAAGCGGAGCTGTGGCGCACTTGTGGGAGGAGGCGGAGTGGAGGTGAGCTGGAGCGGGAGAGCCCCAGGGAGGGCCGCAGCAAGTACCGAGCAGGCGCAGAGGAACCACTTGTGGTAACACAAATTCAGATACAACGAGGTAAAGCAACCCCGTCCCCTGCAGCATGGCTTTACCCCATTATAGCCGAATTCGCGTTATATCGGACCGCATTATATCGGGGTAGAGGTGTATTTACATCCACGGTTCTCAGAGTATCATGGGATAGGCCCGAGTTCTATGGGTCTGTCCTGCCACCTTGGAGGACAATCACGGGGTCCTGCATTTAGATGATCAGAGTGTGTCTCTAGTGCAGACGTGGGCAAACTACGGCCAGCGGGCCACATCCGGCCCACGGGACCGTCCTGCCCGGCCCCTGAGCTCCTGGCCGGGGAGCCTAGTCCCTGGCCCCTTCCCCGTTGTTCCCTCCTCCCCCACAGCCACATGGGCCACGCTCTGGACTGCCGCTTCCGCTGGGCAGCGTGGGAAGAGCAGCTGGCTCTGGCCGGGTGTCACAGCTGCGAGCTGCTGCTGGTAAGGGGGCGGGGAGCGGGGGAGGTTGGGCAAGGGGGTGGGATCCCGGGGGCAGTTAGGGACGGGGGGCCCTGGGAGGGGCTGGTCAGGGGACGAGGAGCAGAGGATGGTTGGCTAGGGGGTGGGAGTCCCAGGGGGGCTGTCAGGTGGTGGGGGTGTGGATAGGGGTCGGGGCAGTCAGGGGACAGGGAGAAGGGGGGTTGGATGGGTGGAGGGTTCTGAGGGGGGCAGTCAGGGGGCGGGAAGTGGGAGGGGGTGGGTAGGGGGCAGGAGCCAGGCTGTTTGGAGAGGCACAGCCTTCCCTACCTGGCCCTCCATACAGTTGCGCAACTCCAATGTGGCCCTCAGGCCAAAAAGTTTGCCCACCCCTGCTCTAATGGTTGCAGCACTGGACTGGGGGTCAGGACTCCTGGGTTCTTCTATTCCCAGATCTGCCGCTGACTCACTGTGACCTCTGCTTATAGGGGTGTTGTGGGACTTAACGTTCGGAAACTACTTCGGGAGCATGAAATAAAAGGTGCTGCATAAACATGAGGTATAGTCATTATCCTAGGGCAACACAGCACAAGGCTGCATTGTCGCATCAACTCGCAACAGCCCAGCAATGACACACAGCCACACAACGTCATCCCTCGAGGGCATGATTTCATGGGGTCACCACTGTGTCACCCTCCAGAAGACACACGTGCTCGGGTCATGTCCTGAAGCAACGGGCTCCTGAACAGGTATTGAGAGCTCCTCTCAGTGCAAAAAGCGACAGAGACCAGGAACTCAGTCAGGGTCGTTTCACGGTGAATGCCAGGGATTGACCCGAGCTTGGCGAGATCAGCACCGAGGTTGCTAAGGGCTGCACAGAGGGACATGGTGATGGCACCACAGCAAGGAACAAGTGAGGTCTAATAATAGCCCCACGCCTTCCCGCTGTCCTAAGCTTGTTTACTGGCTCATAAGCACCTTTAGGAACAATTTTCCCTTCTGCCCAAGGGCTTTAAAGTTAAAAATGTATTCAGCGACCCTGGAGAACGTTCAGTAGCTGAGCTCCCGGTGCTAGTCACAGGGACCTAGCGGGGCATGTTCTGAACTGTAATGGATCTTTTACCTACTAACCCGTCAGTCCAACACGCGTGGCAAGGGCAGGAGGACCGGAGCAGCCATGCCAGTACACAAGGTGGGAGAGGGGTTCCCCTGCAGGACTTTGAAATGTTGGCAAAGCCAAATCCTGTGCTCATTACACAGTCCAAACTTCCACTGAGTCAAGTTCTGCTCTCAGCTACCTACATGGATGCAACCTTCATGAGTCTGGATTACCACTCCTGGGGATATGGTGGCTGGGGAGAGGACTTGGAGGGCAGAGACTCCATAGCATCCCCTCGTGGAGTTTTAACTTGGATCATTCCACTGGGGCACAGGATTTGCCCCCGATTCCTCCTCATGGAACAGCCAGTGGTTCTGAGCCCACACCCCGGGGGAGCCCGGTACCAGCTCTGGGATCCCTGGCTCCTCTACCAAGGTTTTCCCCAGCGGCATCTGCCCCTGAACACACTCCCTTGGAAGGCACAGAGAGAATCAACAGAAGAGCGAATGCAGTCACAGGCTGATTTTTCTGATGTAGCCCATATAGATATATAGACATATGCTAGGTCAGTGGTTCTCAACCAGGGGTCTGGGGCCCCCTGGGGGACTATGAGCAGGTTTCAGGCGGGCCACCAAGCAGGTCAGCATTAGACTCGCTGGGGCCCAGGGCAGAAAGACAAAATCCCACTGCATGGGGCTGAAGCCCAAGACCCTGAGTCCAACCACCTGGGGCTGAAGCTGAAGCCTGAGCAATGTAGCTTCGCGGGGGGGCCCTGTGGTGTGGGGCTCCAGGCAATTGCCCTGTTTGCTACCCCCTAACGCTGGCTCTGGTTTTTATATGCAGAAAACCCTTTATTGTGGCACTGGTTGGCCGTGGAGTTTTTATAGCATGTTGGAGGGGCCTCAGAAAGAAAAAGATTGCGAACCCCTGTGCTAGGTGACCTATAGTTATGGAGTAAGGCAATAACTCAAAAACCTACAGGCCTTAAGGCTGTAGGACAAAGATAACTGAGCCCTAAGGCCTAAAGACTTAACATAAGCAATTAACCAGGAAGTGACCTTCTATCATAAGGTGCCACAAGACAGCAGTGACCCTGTATCACAGATGCCACCAGTCAGAATGCTCCATCTAGTGCTACTGAACAGCTGACAGGTACCACAAGACAACAGTTTGTAGCAGCTTTGGATATTTTACAGTAAGAGCATCAGCTTGAAGTAAATGGCCTAGTAACCTATGGGAGAAGAGCCCCCCAACATTAGTAGGGGGAGGAAGGGTAGATAAGGAAAAGAGGCTGAAATCCCTATTGCATATGCATGAGGTATAGAGGGCGTTAGCGTAACCCATTATAAAAGTGGGTACTTGGCCAATGAACCCCAGGGAGATTTCCGGGAACCTACCAGGCCAAGGACCACTCATGGGTTATTCACTTACTACGGGGCTCCCCTCAAAGGGTGATGGGAGCATCTGAGTGCTGGATTACCCTCGGGCTGCTCTGCTAGGTCACAGTGTTTGTGATTAGCTAATTGTGCTAATACAACCCTGACAAATTCAGACGGCCTTCCCGAAGTGCGAGCGTCATTCCTGCATGCACAGAGAGCCTCACTCTCAAACAAACTGCCAGGCCGTGGCCAATCAGGAGGCAGCTGAACCCTGGCAACCCCCACCACGTTAAATTGGAAACACTAAGTAACACCCAACCCATTGGTCAGGCAACACCGCAGGACTTCCGGAGAAGATGTGCATCCTACACCACCACCCCTCCAACCCCAGTGAATGCTGCCCGCCGCCTGCAGACCCCCGCCCGCACTGACTCTCCTCGTGCTGCCCCACGCTGGCTGCAGACCCCCGCCCGCACTGACTCCTCCTGCTGCCCCACGCCGGGCTGCAGACCCCCGCCCGCACTGACTCCTCCTGCTGCCCCACGCCGGGCTGCAGACCCCCGCCCGCACTGACTCTCCTCGTGCTGCCCCACGCCGGCTGTAGACCCCCGCCCACACTGATTCTCCTCCTGCTGCCCCACGCCTGCCCCACGCCGGCTGCAGACCCCCGCCCGCACTGACTCTCCTCGTGCTGCCTGATGCCTGCCCCACGCCGGCTGCAGACTCCTGACCCCAAGGAGGGGGGCTTCCGAGGTCTAAGGAGAGTGGGGCAGGCCCCCTATGTGCCCCTGTTAGTGATCTGGCCCCACAGGGTTTAGCGTGAGTTTTGCCGGTGTATGGGCTGCAGGATAGGAGCCATTGTGATTGATGGGAATGCAGCATTCCTTGCTCTAGACAGAAAGAGACTGGGAGAGTGAGTTACAGATAGGACCGCCAAACTGTATGATCCAAAGTCCTGGTCCGAGCAAACTGCCCCATTGCCATCCCACCCGCTACCACAGGCGCTGTGGGCGGTCACTGAGGTACCGAACATTCATCATGGCCGCGCTCCGATGAGTTGAGGCAGCAGGCGACGCGCCCAGTACACAGCTCAGGGAAGACCAAAGGCTGCTGCCTGCCCTAGCCACTGCGGTGCCATATCCGCTGCTAGGAGGAAACCCGGGGGGATTTCTGGCACTTTGCACATGACGCACGTGAACCACCCAGGCAGATCAGCCTGAGTCGGAAGCTGCTTCCCAATTATATCCATAACAGGCCTCTCAGGTGGCTGGGGTAAGGGCTGTGAGGAAGGGAAAAACATGAAAAGCCAGTCTCCTGGGACACGTACAGTGTCTCTCGGAGGAATTCAGAGGAATTTGTCCCCAGCTTTGCCCGGGTGGAAAACCACCATCTAATGCTCTTGTCAAAGCCAGGTAAAATATAGAAGCGTTGGGTCCTATCTCATATATAGCCCTGGACACCCTGGAGAACAGTGGTGTACAGGTAAAAAAAGAAGTGGATAAACTAACCTAAACTAAACTCCATAATCCCCAAATGAGAAGTGGGTTTACCCACGTTTACCCTCAACTAAGCTACTGCTGGGCCCAGTTCTGGTCTCAATCAATGGATTGTAAACGCAGAACCTGGCCCAAGATCCCTACCCCATTCTTTCAGTGAGCTTTATTGGCTAGGTTAACATATTTCCTCTTATCCGAGAGTCTGAATCAGATAGGGTTACCATACGTCCGGATTTTCCCGGACATGTCCAGCGGTGCGGGGCCTGAGCCAAGCCGGGCAGGAGACGCCGGGGCCAGAGCCGTGCCTCCTCGCGCCCCCCCCCACCCCAGCTTGCCTGCTGCTTCAGGCTTCCCGCGAATCAAATGTTCGCGGGAAGCAGGGGAGTGGGAGGGGCAGGGGGTGAAGCGTTCAGGGGAGGGGGCGGAGTTGGGGCGGGGCCGGGGCCCGTGGAGCGTCCTCTTTTTGGACACTTAAAATATGGTAACCCTAGAATCAGAGGCTGGTCTCTTTCTAAACCAAAGAAGGGAAGAGCTTGAAGAAGTCCGGGCTGTGCTTTCCTTTCTGATATTTGCACTCGCGTAATTATTAATCAGTTAGAAACAGATTCTGTTACTGAAGGATAGAGGAACAGTATTCCTTTAAATGGCCTGTGAACCCTCTAGTGGGGCTCACTGCATTTTATATTTTAGCAGCAGTCACAAGTCAATCCGCATGGATGTAGCGAGCCCTAGCATGGTTGTGTATATTAAGTAAACACAATTACTGGAGCTCCAACTGCACTTATGTGGTTTGTTCACATTGTTATCGCTGTGTAAAGAGCCGAAGACACAACCATTCCCCTTACCCCTGCTGAACAGCACCTTGTAGCCGCGCTGATTTCAACAGGAGCCTGGAGTTTCAGCATAAGTAACAGGGGCAGATCACAGCCCTTAAAGTGTTCGCAGCGCTATGAAGATCCCGATCCCTTCGGAAGCACTAAATGAGAATGATCTTTACTCGTAGAGAAGGACCCAAGTTGCAACAGGGTTGGGGTCTGATCTGACCTGTCTCAAAGTTTGGATGGTGTTACAATTCTGGGTTTGGGTCAGCCCATTCAGGTGGCAGCCGGAGTGATAGTGGTCAGACCTGGGTGTGGACAGGAAACTGCCCCAAGGTTTGGGGGGCAGGGTTTAGATCCAGTGTTTCAGTTTGGACCCATGTGAATTTCTCATTTAAAAGTCACGTGCTATCTGGCTTGGTACCTCTGTAGTTAGTGCTCTGTGCTGCCATGAAAAACCCAAATTGCCAAGCCAGTTTATAGATGGGGAAACTGAGGCACAGAAAAGTGAATTGATTTGCCCCAAGTCACACAGCAGACCAGGCAGAGCTAGTTATAAAATGCAGCTCTCCTAGCTCCCAGTCCTATACTCCAGCTGCAGCACCTTCCTGCCTCCCCTCATCTTCACAGCCAGTTCCTTTGGCCAGGGCAGTTTGATCTGTAAGCCCGGGATGTGCCTCTTGCCGTTATTTGGAGACAGCGGGTGCTGACAGCTAAACTCAGCAGGCCCAACTGTAAAATGGTGCTGCTAGGGGTCAGAGAAGGAAAAGCAACATAGGTCTCCAGAACCTCTCCCCCAATACTGGGATCGATGACAAGGCAAGCCGGCCCCTTGAATTGAAGAACCAAAGGACTTCAGAGCTCTCATGAAAATTACTTTGGCAAGGATCACTAATAGAACAACGCATGGCTTGGGTTAGCATCTCCTTTTATGGAGTGTCCCACTGAGCCCTTAGCAAATGTTTGATCCGTTCCCTTTTTTATTAGAATACTCTACAGTATGGGCCTAAACAATTCAGCTTCAATTGACAGTAGTAAACAAGGCACACATTTTTAACAGTGAGGGTGATTAACCATTGGAGCAAACCAATGGTTTTCAGATCAAGACTAGATGTCTTTCTGGAAGATCTGCTTAGTCAGACACAAGTTACTGGCTCCATACACGAATGGCTGGATGAAATGCTTTGGCCTATGCTAGACAGGAGGTCAGCCTAGATCAAGGGTGGGCAAACTACTGCCCGTGGGCCGGATCCAGCCCAGCAGCCATTTTAATCCAGCCCTCGAGCTCCCACTGGGGAGCAGGGTCTGAGGCTTGCCCTGCTCTGGAGCTCCAGCCGAGGAACAGGGTCGGGGACCGCTCCACCTGGCTCCCGGAAGCAGCAGTATGGCCCCCCTCCACCTCCTATGCGTAGGGGCAGCCACAGGCCTCCATTCTGCACGCTGCTTCCACCCCAAGTGCCACCCCTGCAGCTCCCATTGGCTGGGAACTGCAGCCAACGGGAGCTGCAGGGGCGGTGTCTGCGGACGAGGCAGCACGCAGAATCGCCAGGTTGTGCCTCACGTAGGAGCCGGAGAAGGGGCGTGCCGCTGCTTGCGGGAGCTGCTTGAGGTAAGTGCCGCCTGGAGCCTGCATCCCTGAGCCTCTCCCTGCGCCCCAACCCCAGCCCTGATCCCCCTCCCACCCTTCAAACCCCTCCATCCCAGCACAGAGCACCCTCCTGAACCCCCAACCCCTCATTCCCAGCCCCACCCCAGAGCCTGCACCCCCAGCCGGAGCCTGCACCCCTTCCCAGATCCCCCTCCCACCCTCTGAATCCCTCGGTCCCTGCCCGGAGCACCCTCCTACACCCCAAACTCTTCATCCCCACCCTTACCCCAGAGCCCACACCCCCAGCCAGAGCCCTCACCTCCACACCCCACTCCCCTGCCCAGAGCCCCCTCGCACACCCTGAACTCCTCATTTCTGGTCCCACCCTGGAGTCCGCACCCCCAACCAGAGCCCGCACCCCAACCCCAATTTTGTGAGCATTCATGGCCTGCCACACAATTTCCATTCCCAAATGTGGCCCTTGAGCCAAAAAGTTTGTCCACCCCTGCCCTAGATAATCTAATGCTCCCTTCTGGCCTTAAAATCTATGAATCAGTAGCAGTACTGCAGCGTGCTCTTGGCCGGTGATGTACAATGCTGCTGCATTTTCCAGATGACTAGAAAGAGGAGTGTGGGGAGAAGATTCTAGCCTTTGCCCCAGACCTGAACACAACTCCTCTTAAAAAAAAAAAAAAAAGGATACAAGAGGCAGGCAGGAGCCCCTGAGAATTATGGGCTTGGAAAATTATGAACAAACAGAACACAATTGCCAGGGGAGAAGCAGCAATGAGATAGGCAAGCAGAAATAATTAGCTCTCTAATGGTCACTACTTCTGCGAGATCGGCGGCTCTTTGGGCAGGGCCGGAAGCGAATGGTGAGTGGCGAAGGCAATTTGTATACTGCATTTAATAGCCTCAAAGTTAAAAAAACAACAAAAAAAAGCCCAATCTTGTATCACACAGACAGAAACCCTGAGAGGCAGTGAACTGTCACTGCAATAGGGGAAAAAGCTTAGAAAAGCCTCATTGATTACCCAGAGAGTGACTGCATCTGTTGGACAGCCAGAGGTCCCACTGAGGGGAAGCAGGGATGCTTTAACAAATAAACATTCCCAATATGGAGCTTCAGTCCACTGGATGGCTAGGGTCACAGCCCACAGGCGGAGGCAGGTTTGATTAGGCTAACCATGCTTTAAAAGCTAAATATCAGGGTTGTGCTGCTTCTTGGTTACTAGCAGCACAAAAGGGAAGACAGGAACATTACAGCTTATGTGCCTGCAATGTGGGGCCTGATCCAACGCTCCCCACAGAGGCTGATGGGAATACTTGACTTCAATGGACACTGGATGAGGCTCTTAGGGCATGTCTTCACTACCCGCCGGATCGGCGGGTAGCAATCGATTTATCGGGGATCGACTTATTGCGTCTAGTGAAGACAGATAAAATCGATCCCTGATCGCTCTGCCGTCGACTCCGGAAATCCACTGCAGCAAGAGGTGGAAGCGGAGTCGACGGCGGAGCGGCAGCGGTTGACTCGCCGCCGTCCTCACAGCCAGGTAAGTCGACCTAAAATCCGCAACTTCAGCTACGCTATTCACGTAGCTGAAGTTGTGTATCTTAGGTTGACCCCCCCCCTCCCCCCCGTAGTGTAGACCTAGCCTTAGACAGAACAGCAATGCAGAGTGCAGCAGCACAGGGCTTCCTGAAGGCAACACAGCTAATGAGCTTCTTATCATAACCAGCACTCCTGTAATCAGTGGCGGACTACTGCACAGGCCAACGGGGCTCATGCCCAGGGGCCCTGGCCAATTTGGGGCCCACAGAAAAATGTCTCCCCGCCACGGCCCCAGGGCTAGAGGAGCTCTCGCTTCCTGCCACATCCCTGAGATCACAGTGGGGGTACAGAGCTTCTCCAGTCTCAGGGCCACAGTGGGGAGGCGGGGCATGGAAAAGAGCGAGCGGGGCCACGGGGAAGGGGTGGAATGGGTGGGGCCATAGAGGAAGGGACTGAATGGGGTGGGGCTGTGGGCAGAACAGGGGTGGAGTCAAGGCAAGGGGCAGAACAGGGTGGGGGCATGGGTGGGGCTATAGAGGAAGGGGCTGAATGGGGTGGGACCAGAGGTGGGGTTGCAGCAGAAGGGGTGGGAGGGAGAGAACAGGGGTGGGACCGCAGGCTGAAGGGGTGGGGCAGGGCCATGGTTCTGGCGCTGGAGCCCCCCCACTTGCTCCAACCCAGGGCCCCAGGAGACCTTAATCCGTCTCTGCCTGTAATACAGGAGCTAGCTAAAATGAGAATAATCAAAGCTCATGCTCCAGGGTGTAAATCTCACCCTACACACATACCCACACACACTCCGTGTATAGCCTGCCCCAAGTTTCTCTGCCAGGCAACAATACAGGACAGGAGATGCGGGTAGAGGAATGTGCCCAGAGACAATGTGCGCATGTGTTTTGGAGATGGCAGAGGCGGCAGAACTGTGGGTAGAGGGGACTCGCTATTTTCTACAAGTTCTGTAGGTTTTAAAAGCCACTAGATGCCTCACTGCCTCCATCATAGCGTTCCTGTTATACCATTTTTCTCAAATTAATTTAACTGCCTCACACGAAATTCCACCTTGTGCTTGCCACTGCGTTCCCTCTGCCACCCAGCAGCACCCGATCCCACCCACAGAGCAGGGGCTGCTTTCGCAAACAGCGCTGCGAGGAGGGAATATTCTGCAGGAGCGGCAGGAATGCATTGCATTGCATTGCAGCCCAGGGAGACAAGGTGAAGGCAGGCATTACTGTCTGACACCTCTAGAGGGCACCACTGGCTGCCTACTGCCGCGGCATCTGGGAAAGCCTTCTGTAAGCTGCATTTACACCGGCACGTTTGTCGGTGAAGCTTGTGTCAGTCGGGCGTGGGGTGGGGGGCTGTTTTTCCACACCCCTGACCAACAACGTTTTACCAACAAAAGTGCTAGTGTAGACAAAGCCTAAGTCAAGCTTCAGCCCTGATTTAGCTTCCTCTCGCATATCCTTTGTAGATGCTCAAATATAGCAACAGGCGATTGTGTAACGTTAACCAGACATCTTCCCCCACCCAGCTCCAAGCCATGGGGTGCCTGACAATAACTCAGGGGATAGAATCCCCATATGTAATTAAAACTGTCATGAGAACCTCTGCATTCTGCCCAGGACCACGGTGTCTGAGCTGCATTAATTCAGATATTACAGAGGTGGGGGCAGTTTAAATAACGAGAGAGGGATTATATATAAACAAAGATGGGGCCAAATCAAACCCCTGGATCCAAATATCCTGAAATTTGGTGTGCGTAAAATCTGCATCCTAAATGTACAACTTGAGCTTGGTTCTGGTGTTAATTCATGAAAACAAAGAAAGGGCCAAAATCCTCAGGTGATGTAAACACTGATTTACACCAGTTAAGGATCTGACCCAAAGAATCAGCTCTGGTGTGGTGACACAGAGAGCAGTGGAGTCACTTCTGATTTACACCAATTTAAGTGTGAGGAGAATCAGGCCTGAGCTATTTATCAGGTGTATAATTTTAAACCGTTTTCCAATGGGAGACATTATTCTGTAGATGACCTGTTAACTTCCAGAACATGTGACACCAAAGCTTTGCAAAGGTGCCTTCACCGAGCACAAGGACTTCCCTACCTTCTGCCACAGAGATTCCCGGGAGGCCAGAGAGGAGCAGGCTGCCACGAACCAGCAGTTCCCGACCTGGCCCTGGTGCAAGTCATGGGAACTGATTCCATCCACAAAGAGATAGGGGTCGTCGCAGATCTCCTAGAGGAAGAGAGGGGGAAAAAAACCCACAAAAGGTGAATGGGAAGCAGGGTTAGGCTTGAGAATTGGAGTTACCCTTGTCTTCACTAATGGCACTGTGCACCCCTTCCCCAGCGCACACACATACACCCCTCTAACTCCAGCTACCATCCTATCCAGACTAGGAAATCAACCTGTGGATGAAATCAAGGATCAAATTCTTCTCTCCGTTGCGCTGGTGTCAATCCAGAGTCACTCCACTGACTTCAGTGGAGGTGCTCCAGATTTACGCCCTAATTTAGCAAGGTATCCGAGCCCACGTGTGACTCGCTCATGAACAGCGCCAATTCTTTAACAAGACAACTCAGGTGCTTGAGGACCATGCGGGATCAGGGCCATCCCCAGGTGCAAGTGAGAGCAGAAACTGCCTCTTGGTGCCAAGCACCATCACCTGGGGGCTGCTCGAGCTGAAAGGGCCAAGCCATTTACGACACACCTTTTGCAGAAAGTGTGTTGGATCTGCAGTGAAACAAGGTAGACTCTAGTGTCTTGTCTACAACACGTGTACGGCATTGTGCTTGGCACCACGGAGCCTTTATCTCAGCTGGGCCCTCTAGGGGCCACTGTGATACAAACAATAGATTCTGTACCTGTTAGCAATGGGTGTAGCTGAACCAGCACTACTAGAGAGAAATGCTAAAAATCCACAGAGCAGACAAGGTCTAACAGACTTCACTGCTCGGAAGGGGCTTTCCCTGCTATTCAGATGCATTTTTCCTTTGTTTAATTCAATTCCACTGACCCCATTCTCCTGCCTTGCTCTTTGCACTCTTCAGCTAGGTGGATTCTATCCCTCCCTCTGCTCTGAACCTCAGTTTTCACTTAGCCGAGCTACAGATATTTTCCTCTTTTAGCCTTTCCTAACAAGTCAAACCCTCCTGCTCCTTCCTGGCTTTGGCTATTATGATTATGGGTTATTATTTGTATTGCATTAGCACCTTAGAGCCTGTCATGGATAAGGACCGCATTGGGCTCGGCACAACCCTCCCCCTCCATCTTCCTATTTTTTGGCATCTTCCTGGTAGAAAGGTGCCTTGAATGGACTGCAATATGCCAGCCGTGGTCTCGCCAACGCCCAACACGGGCAGCCTGCCCCAGATTTATAGAGTTAAAGGCCATCTAGTCTGACCTCCTATATAACAAAAGCCAGAGGACCTCACCCAGTGATTTCTACATCAAGCCCATAACTTGCGGTTGAACTAGATCACATCTTTCAGAGAGATCTCCAACCTTCACTTAGGGTACGTCCAGAATACCCGCCGGATCGGCGGGTAGCAATCGATCTATCAGGGATCGATATATCGCGTCTCGTCTAGACACGATATATCGATCCCCGAACGCGCTCCCATCGACTCTGGAACTCCACCGGGGGAGCGGCGGTAGTGGAGTCAACAGGGGAGCCGCGACCATTGATCCCGCGCCGTGAGGACGGGAGGTAAGTCAAAATAAGATATGTCGACTTCAGCTATGCTACTCCTGTAGCTGAAGTTGTGTATCTTACATCGACCCCACCCCCTCCAGTGTAGACCAGGCCTTAAGGCGTTCAGCTGATGGCGAATCCACCATGTTACTAGGTAAACTGCTCCTATGGTTCATTCCCCTTATGGTTCAAAAAAATTGTGCCTCATTTCTAGTCTGAATTTTGTCTAGCTTCATTTTCCAACGGCTGGCTCTCCTATGCCTTTGCCTGCTAGATTAAAGAATCTTCTGTCATCAGAAATCTTTTCCCCAGACCTTTAGGCAGAGATCGAGCCATTTGTTTAACTCTCAGTTAGTGCAGTCAATAAGCCTCTATTATTTTCGTGGCTGTCCTGGGGTAGGTCTACACTTTGCCTACCGCCGGACCCGGAGGTAGGCAATCGATCTTCTGGGATCGATCCCGGAAGTGCTCGCCGTCGACGCCGGTGCTCCAGCTCGGCGAGAGGAGTACGCGGCATCGACGGGGGAGCCTGCCTGCCGCGTCTGGACCCACGGCAAGTTCGAACTAAGGTACTTCAAATTCAGCTACGTTATTAACGTAGCTGAATTTGCATACCTTAGTTCGAAGTGGGGGGTTAGTGTGGACCAGGCCCTGGATTTCACAAACAACGGAGCTTGTGATGTGATAAACAGAAAATAGGCATGAAACACATGAAAACCAAGTTCCCACCAGCTCTTTACTTATGGGGCAACAGGACAGAGTGTGAGTACCCAAGGGCTGAGTGTGGACTTAGGAAGCATCCCCACGTTTAAGTTTAAGTACTACGGGATTAACTAATTAGTGGGGTGATTCAGTTCATTAGCTGGAACCAGTAAAAGGAGAGGCAGGAAGGGGGAGGGGGAGGAAAGGTGTAAGGAAGGCCAGAGAAGGGAGATTCTCCGCCCCCCCCTTAGTAATAGGTAAAGGCTTGGGGAAAAGCCTTATGCTGTGGGGAACAAACATATCTAAAGCACACTACACACAAAGCGCTGCGTGCTGGTGTGCCGGAGGACTGCTGGCAGCAAGAATCCAGGAAGAGGGAACCCCATCCTGTGACAGGCTAGCGCAGGGAAGTGAATGGGACGGAGCGACGGATCTAGTGGAGGTGGGGATGAGAGGGCAGGAGATCTGAGCTGGGGCCAGCTGGCATCCCCCTCAAACTGAGTCCCCCCCGGACCAGACCACTGCATATAACGGGGGAGGAGGCAACAGAGAACACAGGCCTGTAGGAGATGGGGGGGCCTGGATCTCCCTGAGAGAACAGTGCTGCCTTCCCAGGGGTGAGACCTGCAAGGCAGCCCAGAGGATGGAGACATCTTCTATCCAAACTAAAGTAACACGTGTCTAAGGGCTGTCTTCACTGCAGCGTTAACTCAGGCTCTTACGCAGGGGTTGTCCCAACCCCCTCTGGACACAATAAAGCCTCCTGACCTCCATTTGGTGGTGCTTTCTACCTGGTTAGCTGGGTCTAGAGCCTGGGTGATGCTTTTACTAGGGCTAATAACCTGCCCACTTGGCAGTGGGGATGCAGGCCTCATCCCTCGAATGCCAATGGTCCTCCAATGCCTTCCCACAATTCCCCCATGGGCCCAAGTTACTTCACTGGGGAAGAACCGCAGAGCAGCTCAGTGTACTGCAGCACAAAACCCCTGGGATGTGGCCCCAGACATCCCCAGGTAGCGCAGCACCAGTGAGGACACAGTAACTTGTGGATGACTTTGCAGTGTGACTGCTCACGCCCGGGCTAGGCTAGGCTAACCTGCGTGCCAGTCGCCTGAGTTAACTCTGCCGTGAAGACACATCCTAAATCCCCTACCCCCCCCCTTATAAATTAAAAACACTTTTTGACATATTTAACACCATTATAAACGCTGGAGGCAAAGCGGGGTTTGGGGTGGCGGTTGACAACTCGCGACCCCCCATGTAATAACCTCACGACCCCTTGAGGGGTCCAGACCCCCACTTTGAGAACCCCTGCAATAGCTCACGGATTAGGGACCCAATCTTATGGGGTTCCAGGGGCTTCTGTATAGATTATTAAGGTTAATCTTTCTATCTACCCAATGGGACTCAGTGATCAGTCTAGAAGATTCCATCAGAGATGCTTAGTTTTGCAGTTCTCAAACTGTGGGTTTGCATCTCCAGAGATAACATGCTTGTTAACAGCAAAAATGTTTAAAAAAAAAAAAAAGAGAGAGAGAGATGAGAAATAACAGACCTCAACCCTATTGTCCCTCTGCAAATTTGTGTACACAAAGTCAATCCCTTGCCTCTCTCTAAAAGTGCAAAGTTTCAAAAAGTTCAATGAATAGAAGATTGGTGGGGGCGGAATAGATCTGGACAAGGAGAAGAAGTCTGGAGATACAAGAGTGAAACTGTTTGAGCAGCATATTCCAGAAGTCTTGAGGTCTTTCTGAGTGTACCCTTCATTGATTTGAGATCTATCATACCATTCTCTCACTAGAGACCCAGTTTGGGAATATTTTAATTAAGTTCCTCTACCTGTGGGTAAGATAGGCATGCGTGCAAAATGCAAACAGTGCAACAAAGAAATACAAGGCCTGGTTGCCCGAATGAAACAACATAGAATATCAGAGTTGGAAGGGACCTCAAGAGGTCATCTAGTCCAACCCCCTGCTCAAAGCAGGACCAATTCCCAGCTAAATCATCCCAGCCAGGGCTTTGTCAAGCCGGGCCTTAAAAACCTCCAAGGAAGGAGACTCCACCACTTCCCTAGGTAACGCATTCCAGTGTTTCACCACCCTCCTAGTGAAATAGTTTTTCCTGATATCCAACCTAGACCTCCCCCACTGCAACTTGAGACCATTGCTCCTTGTTCTGTCATCTGCCACCACTGAGAACAGCCGAGCTCCATCCTCTTTGGAACCCCCCTTCAGGTAGTTGAAGGCTGCATTCAAATCCCCCCTCATTCTTCTCTTCTGGAGACTAAACAATCCCAGTTCCCTCAGCCTCTCCTCATAAGTCATGTGCTCCAGACCCCTAATCATTTTTGTTGCCCTCCGCTGGACTCTTTCCAATTTTTCCACATCCTTCTTGTAGTGTGGGGACCAAAACTGGACACAGTATTCCAGATGAGGCCTCACCAATGTCGAATAAAGGGGAACGATCACGTTCCTCGATCTGCTGGCAATGCCCCTACTTATACAGCCCAAAATGCCATTAGCCTTCTTGGCAACAAGAGCACACTGCTGACTCATATCCAGCTTCTCGTCCACTGTGACCCCTAGGTCCTTTTCTGCAGAACTGCTACCTAGCCATTCGGTCCCTAGTCTGTAGCAGTGCATAGGATTCTTCCGTCCTAAGTGCAGGACTCTGCACTTGTCCTTGTTGAACCTCATCAGGTTTTTTTCGGCCCAATCCTCTAATTTGTCTAGGTCCCTCTGTATCCGATCCCTACCCTCTAGTGTATCTACCACGCCTCCTAGTTTAGTGTTATCTGCAAACTTGCTGAGAGTGCAGTCCACACCATCCTCCAGATCATTAATAAAGATATTAAACAAAACCAGTCCCAGAACCGACCCTTGGGGCACTCCGCTTGAAACCGGCTGCCAACTAGACATGGAGCCATTGATCACTACCCGTTGAGCCCGACGATCTAGCCAGCTTTCTATCCACCTTACAGTCCATTCATCCAGCCCATACTTCTTTAACTTGGCGGCAAGAATACTGTGGGAGACCGTATCAAAAGCTTTGCTAAAGTCAAGGAATAACACATCCACTGCTTTCCCCTCATCCACAGAGCCAGTTATCTCATCATAGAAGGCAATTAGGTTAGTCAGGCACGACTTCCCCTTCGTGAATCCATGCTGACTGTTCCTGATCACTTTCCTCTCCTCTAAATGTTTCATAATTGATTCCTTGAGGACCTGCTCCATGATTTTTCCAGGGACTGAGGTGAGGCTGACTGGCCTGTAGTTCCCCGGATCCTCCTTCTTCCCTTTTTTAAAGACGGGCACTACATTAGCCTTTTTCCAGTCATCTGGGACCTCCCCCGATCGCCATGAGTTTTCAAAAATAATGGCTAATGGCTCTGCAATCTCACCAGCCAACTCCTCTAGCACCCTGGGATGCAGCGCATCCGGCCCCATGGACTTGTGCACATCCAGTTTTTCTAAATAGTCCCGAACCACTTCTTTCTCCACAGAGGGTTGGTCACCTTCTCCCCATGCTGTACTGCCCAGTGCAGCAATCTGGGAGCTGACCTTGTGCGTGAAGACAGAGGCAAAAAAATCATTGAGTACATTAGCTTTTTCCACATCCTCGGTCACTAGGTTGCCTCCCTCATTCAGTAAGGGGCCCACACTTTCCTTGATTTTCTTCTTGTTGCTAACATCATGAGAAGTGTTCCTTCTCAGGAGGAAGCTGCATTGAAGATGATGAAAGGAACATGTCTGAACATGCAGGATCTTCCGGTTGGTAAACTTTTTTATTTCATACTTCTTTCTTAAGGACTGCCTGTCTTCCTTCTGGACTATTCTTGAATTCTCATGTTTGAGCAAAAAATATAGTTGTTACTCTATGGTATTATCATTTTAGATGCAGTTGTGATAAAAAAATAAATAGCTGAAATAGGCAGATCTTCCTTTTACAATTTCACCTTTAAAGTAGTACTGAGTGTCAGCAAATGCAATGAGTAATACTAAATGAGCAAAAAGCAACAGATTCAGACTAACACAGCTACCCCTCTGATACTAAATGAGCAGTATGGTAATAATTAATAACTGCATTGACTTATTTTGTTTAGGAGAATCTGTCCTCAACATACAGGATTCTGAAGACTATCCACCTTCAAGATCACAATCATTTTCTATAGTTTCAGAGTTATCTGCCAATGATAGTGTTTCAGTCACATCATGTATGTCACATAGCCACAGTATATCACCTTTAGCAAAAAGAAAAAAAAAATCTCCATCATCCAGAAACAACCATAGATAAGCCTGTGATAAGAACCAGCAGATTATAAAAAGAGGTAACTGATGAAAAAATTGCCTGGTTTGTTTATGCAACAAACTCTCCTTTCCGTATGATTGAGAACCCACACTTCATTAACATGGCTCAGTCATTAAGACCAGGATACAGTCCACCCAACAGAGCAGATGTCGCTGGCAAATTGCTGGATAAAGAGTATGAAAGAGAAATTGAGCAGAGTGCAAAAGGTCTGGAGGGTGAAATGGTTAACCTGAATCTTGATGGGTGGAGCAATGTCCACAATGATCCTGTTGTATGTGCTTCTGTGACAACAGAAAAAGGGAATGTCTTCCTTACAGAAACAATTGATACATCAGGAAATGCACACACAGCAGAATACTTACAAGAAGTAGCAGTAAAAGCTATAACAAACTGTGGGGAAAAAAACTCAAATGTCTAGTACGTAGCTTGGTCACAGACAATGCTGCAAATGCATCCAAGATTAGAAGAAATTATTTAGAAGAGAGCAAAGAGTCCCCCAAGCTAATAACATACGGTTGCAGTGCTCATTTGATGCATCTCCTAGACAAAGACTTCAGTGTTCCAGAAATAAAGGCTAAAGTTGAAATTGCAAAATACTTCTGTAACAACCACTCTGCAGCAGCCACTCCGAAAAAGGTGGGAGGAACCAAGCTAACTCTACCACAAGACGTGCGATGGAACTCAGTAGTGGATTGTTTTGAGCACTATATCAAGAACTGACCTAATCTGATGACAGTTTGTGAACAAAATCATGAAAAAATAGATGGCACCGTCACAGCCAAAGATCTCAACATTGGGCTTAAGAGAAATGTTGAACACATGCTGAGTACCCTAAAGCCTATTTCTGTAGCCTTGAACAAAATGCAGGGAAATCGCTGCTTTATTGCTGACGCTGTTGAAATTTGGAAGGAACTGTGTGAGATCTTAAAAAAGAGAAATATGCAATGACAGAGTTAAATTACAAGCATTAAAAAAACGAATGGGACAAGCTCTATCTCCAGCTCATTTTCTTGCAGCTTATGAACAAACAGGAAAACGAAGGTGAAGACGACTGAGTTAGCTGCAGAAGCCAATATTTTAAGTTTCTCATGTTGACCTGGCTGACATAGTCGATTTAATTTTTTTTTTAATTTTAACAAAAACAAACCGGATTTTAAAAAACTTGAATATTTAACTAAATTCAAAAATTCAAATGCTCGTTTTGTTAAAATATTATACGTTTGCTGTTGAGGAAAAAAAATCCAGAATACATAACGTTGTTTTAGTTAAATAAAACAATGTAAATGTCTGTCTGGTAATGTTCTCCTCCTAATACAGCATGGCAAGCAAATCCTCCAAATATTAATGATTAACCTGTTGAATTGGAGATAGTTCACCTCCCAATGACCTCATAAATATCTGCTTCAATTACCTTTGGTAAATGAAATAACCGAACAATCATTCATTTTCTGATATCGCTGTAAAACTAATCTGAAAAGTTTTCAAAATAAATCACTTTAAAAATGTATAGTGTGTACCTTCTAAAAATGAATCCTACATTTATCTCTGAGTTGTGAAGAATATGTATTACGGTTATAACAAATAACAAGAATGCACTTTTATGTAAAAATCCATGATTAAATCGAGTTTTCCTGACTACTGATTTAAATCATGATTTAAATCAAATCCACCCTGCATGAAAACCACAA
Organism: Chrysemys picta bellii; assembly: GCF_011386835.1. Classification (NCBI taxonomy): domain Eukaryota; kingdom Metazoa; phylum Chordata; order Testudines; family Emydidae; genus Chrysemys; species Chrysemys picta. Next base: position 339,266,549 of record NC_088791.1, read on the forward strand.
GGACTTTCCCCCCCTTTTTCTGTAGATGGATTTCTGGCAAAGGGCACGTTACAGATGCAGAGGTGAATGACACCACAAAGCTTTTGATTTCAGAGGGAAAGGAAGGGAGGAAGCAGTGACATTGTCACTGACCCTGTAAGGCCCAGAGCAGACATTCCCCTCAAGACTGGTTCAACACACACCCACCCACCCACCCACCCACCCACCCACCCACCCACCACTGCGTGGCTCTGAGAGAAGGAAGCCAGGTGAAACTCTAACATTAACGCAGCCCCACCTGAAAGGCAAGCAGTGAGTCAGTCACTCTCCGGTCAGGCTGTGTGTGATCAGGAGAATCAGACACAAACACATGCACCCAGGGCTGTGTTAAGCCTTATGGGTCACGCCTAAAAGGGGGGGGGGGGGAAGAGCGCAGGCTCCCAGGCAACCAGCTCAAACAATCCTCAAGGTGCTAACCTGCCTCTACCTGGGCAAGAAGGTGGGTTTTCAATCAATCAAGGCCTCCTCTCTACAAACGTTTACAACACAGGCATTATTTAACAGCAATGACAAATTCCGGGTTCACGTTCGAATGCCAGTGAGCTACTTGGAGAAGGAGAAAGTGTCTATCTTATACCCAATTGAATACCCTCATAGACAGGGCCACGGTGTATGTAGAATAAATGAGCCCACGGGGTCTGTCCTGCCCTGCCCTTCTGACTCACGTGAGCAGTGCCACTGACTCCAGTGGAAACATGCACATGAGGAAGGCCAGCAGGATGCAGCCATCGTGCATTGGGCCAGATTCACCAGCGGTTCCTTTGCACCAGAGGGGCATAAACTTGGCATAGCTGTTTCTGCCGGAGCAGCACAAAGCACGCAAGGCATGCTGGTGCCTCTGGCCCATCAGCTTCATAACGATCATTCCCCCCACTGCTCATATAGCACTTCTCACCCCATCACAGTCAACCCCATTGCACCAGCAAGCAAAGTGAGACAGTTTAAGTGACTCTTTCAAGTGCAGGTGGTTAAGTGAAATCTTGGCCCCCTTAAAATCAATGGGAGTTTTGTCCTTGACTTCAGCGGGGGCTGGGATTTTAACCCTGCAGTACCACACGGCTGCCGCTGGAAACTGGCCATGGAGCCAGCAGAACCAGACCCAGCGCAGAGGATCCTCCAACGTCCCGGCTCCTACCCACCTGCACTCCCTGCTGCCAGTTCGAGGGCAAGGACAGAGCTAAGGGGGCCTGGCATTTGCCCTGCGCCGTGCCGATCCCCAGCTACCATGTCAGCCTGTTGGCAGCACATTTCATGCTGCTCTTTTTACCATCTGGGGTCCAGCTCCACACACAGCTACTCCAGAATGAGGCTCAGGATATGCTCCCTTTGCACCACCTGGCGCCACCCTACGCAACAGGCTTCTTGGGATCTAACCCAGCGGAGTCACTGGCAGCAGAGCCCAGAACTCACGTGTCCTGGTCCCATACCCGACACAACGGATCACCCTGCCTCCACCAACTCCACGTAGCCACCAAACCCCCCAAGTAACAAAATCCCCTGGTGCACCAGAGCCCTGATCCGCGGTGATTTACATGACAGTGATGCCCACAGGCTTCAGCTGAGACAGGGCGGCAGTGTTTGGTGCTGTACAGCCAGATAGTAAGAGCCAGTCCCTGCACCACAGAGCTACATAGACAAGAGTGGCAAAGGAACGTGAGGCGAGCCCAAGCACAGCGTTTGCTATGGAGCAGGACCATACGCTGTCCCCGGCTGTCTTTTAAAATCCATTTCTACCCACCGCTGTAGATGTGTCCACGTGCAAACAGCTCTCTGGGAGCACAAGCCTGCAATTGCCCTTCCCTTTAAAGCAGTGGTCCCCAAACTTTTCAGGGTCATGCCCCCCCTTAGCCCTGTCCGCCCCCCACCAGCCCGGGCTGGGAGCAGGGACGCGGCTCTGGGGGGGGGGGGGGGGGGGGGATGCAGACAGAGGTAAAGGGGCTGAGGCTGGGGGCGGGTCTGGGGCCGGAGCAGGAACAGAGCCATGGCTGGGAGCAGAGTCCCAGCTGGGAGCCAAGGCTGGGGGCGGGGCAGGGAACGGAACTGAGGCTGGGGGCAGGGCCAGGGCCGTGACTGGGGAAGAGATTGGAGCACAGCTAGAGGCAGAGCGGGGCTGCGTGGAGCTCCCTCCCCACCCCATTCCTGGACTGGGCTCTCCCACACCCCCCGAACGTTCCTCTGTGCCCTCCTGGGGAGGGGGGCACCCCACAGTTTGGGGATCTCTGCTTCAAAGGACTGACCAGTCTGGGTGGCATTAGAGGATCCTACGGGTCAAGATTTCAAAATCAAGTAAGATTTTGTAGCATTCCTCTCTCAGCTACAAACGTGTGTAGGATCATGTCTTAGAAACTAGCTCCTGGGACCGGGACTGTCCTTTTGTTCTGTGCTTGCACAGTGCGCAGCAGAATGGGCTCCTGGTCCGTGACCAGGGCTGCTGGGTGCTACTGCACTACAAATAACCAATGAAGAATACGGGAGGGAAATGGAGCCCAAAGTCAGGGTGCTGGGGAAAGAGAAAATGTCTCCATCAGGGGTGTTGTGATAGCACCCACCGCTGCAGTGTATGGGCACTGAGCAACCTGGGTCTCGATTCCACTGAGGTCAATGGAGCTGTGCCGGCTTCCCCCAGGACAGGGACAGGGGGATTCCCCCTTGCAGTCGTCAGTGTAGGGAGCATGTTGTGGGTGCGGCAAAGGAGCATGCCCAAACTGCTACAGTGCTTTGGCTAATATTGGCGACTTCAACAGACCCTGGGCCACTGGCAACTAAGTGTAAGTTAGGGCAGCCCTGAGACTGCTCTAATTTACGCCGGGAGGGGGGGTGTGACCTCAGAACACAGGGAGGCAAAAAGTTGGCTTAAATTCATATTTGCTTCCCTCCCCTCTGTTTCTGTGCTAAGTAGAACTAGGGCAGAGCTGAGAATCAGGCCCAGAGCCTTTAAAGCATTTTGGGTCCTTCTGGATGAAAGGTGCTATGTACAGGTGTGATGGGGCATCTGCCCCACACTGGCCAGTTAGGGGTTAATAGAGCCCTAGGGAGGCTGCACGAAAAGCAGCCAATAGGAGAGGAGAGGGGCTGTGAGGAGCGGCCAATCAGGTCCCATATAAAAAGAGACGCAGGGCAGAGCAGGGTCAGTAGCTGCCTGGAGCTTGAGGAGGGTGGCCTATGTCTGGAGTGGGCTGTAACCCTGCAGCACCTTGGACAGAGCAGTGCAGACAGGAGCCCGGGGAAAAGAGGAGCTCTGGACGGGCTGCTGAAACTGAGGAAGGTGCTGTGGCCGCGGGAAGTGACCCAGGGAAATGCAGCGATAGCAGAGGCAAAGGAACGCAGTAAGTGACTGCAGTTCGGAGTGTCCCTGGGCTGGGACCCGGAGTAGTGGGTGGGCCCAGGTTCCCCTCACTCGCCACTGGGGAAGTGGCTGGACTAGGAGCTAAAACTTCTCCCAGAAAGAGAGGCGGAGGGAACACTGACATAGCCAGAGGGTGTTGCAGTTCCTGAGGCTGCGAGAGGGACTGCAGGCAGATGCAGTGATGGTGTGCAAGCTGTGGACAGGGGACACTGGCCTCGAGCGAATACCCAGAACCATCAGGAGATGCCGGATTCACAGTGAGTGAGACGCCCCATGACAAGAGGTAAAAGAAGGAACTATTTATAGTGACAGAGCCACGCCCTAAAAGTGACTGACTTCAATGGAGCCGTGCCACTCTACACCAAGTGAGTGCCCGGCCCTTGGACTTTAAAGTCCATTATGAAAAACAAACTTATCGGAGCAAATGGATGTGCTATACTTTGTGCTTCATGGCATGACTCTGTCTCCTCCAGAAAAGCATCTGCATTATTCCTCTTCTTTCCCCAGTGCTGAGTTCTTGGTTTTTCTCCAACATTATTTCAGCGACAATTAAGCCAGAAACCATCCTCCTTGCACTTTTCTGCCAGTCTGATTCCATATCGGGATGCGCTCAGCAAATCACCCTACATAACTGGCTTCTTAATTGGTTACTGTCCCCTTGTAAATATATCCTGAAGCGGAGTATTGCCCTGGATTCAAGCAGGGGTCTGCTTCATCTAACTAAAGCCATCTGTCTGCGGGATGGGGGGGCGGGGAAATAACCGTGCGAGGTTCAGCGCAGACTGCATGCCAAGATCACTTTCCATTAACGAGGTTTTACAAGAAACAGACCATTTCAGTTCCTCTGCCAAGCTGGATCATCCCGGAAAGGTCGAGCTCAGACTTATCCTTCTCTGGCCCCAGAGCACTATGCTCTCTACTGGGAGAAGGTGAGATGGGAACAAGCCTCCGATACTGCTAAGGCAGAACTGTAAGGATGTCTCTCCACTGTAGTTTACTCAGGGGTCACCCCAACCCCTCATTCCGCCCACACAAAACGCCCTCTCACCTGAGGTTGGTAGAGGGTTAACGCAGGCGAGCTGGCCTGGCTGAGGGTATAGGCTAGAGCTCGGCCGGTAACCCGCCCACCGTGCAGTGAGGACGCAGGCTAAATCACTTGAGCGCTGATAGTCCTCCAATGCCTTCCCACAATTCCCCCTCGAAGGACAGATGAGTTCTCAACAATTCACTTGGAAAGCGCCAGAGCAGCTCAGCGTACTGCAGCACAAAGAGCTCTGGGATATACCTGCAGGCGTCCTAGGGACCCGCGGTGGGGAGGGCAGCACTGGTGCGGCACAGTAACTTGGGTTGGGCTTCGCGGGGGGGCTGCTCCCACCTATCATCCGAGAGAACGCTGCAGGGAACACACACCCTGTGACTGATGACACAGGAGGATCCATTAAACACGTGGGAAAGGCGGCTGCTCCTCTTTTGCAGTGGTCCCTGCCCAATACCACCGAAGAGAAGCCCGTATAGCTCCTGGATACCTCCTCTTAGCAGCATTCATTATTACAGTAGTGCTTGGAGGCCCCAGCCAATATCAGGGCCCCACTGTGCTAGGCACGGTACAGACCACAGCAAGAGACACTCCCTGCCTCATAGAATTACAATCTAAATAGATGAATGGTGGTGGGGGGAAACTGAGGCACAGAGCAGGGAAGTGACTTGCCCAAGGTCCCCCAGCAGTGGCAGAGCTAGGATTAAAACCCAGATCTCAATTCCTAATCCGGTGCGCTCTCTATCACACAATGTTGTCTCTCTCTCTCCATCACAGCCTCTACCTGATGACTCTAATCACTTAGCATCCCACTGAACCAATAGCCCTAATTCCGGCCTCTGCCTGGACCATTGGCTTAGAGGTAAGCTCCCTGCACTTGCTATCTCTTCACTGTTGCCCCTTCCTGAAATCACTAGAGGAAGAGCCCATAAACCTCACAAGCCCCCAGTTTCAGCTGCTGCCACCTTCCTACTGCAGCTCCAGCCCCTGGTATCTCTGCCTGGGAGCCCATAAAGCCCAGCTCCACCCCACTCCATCCACGGCGGCTCTCGCTGAGCCATTGCTGCCCCTAACGTTACTGTTGTGGGGAGTCCATACAACTCTGCTCCAGGCGGGGCAGACACTGCTGCCATCTCTGCACCATAGCCTTTGCCCGATGGACGGGGAGCAGTTCTTAGTAGCTCTTCCTAAGGGAGTGGAGGCCAGGTCTGAGAGGCTTCTGCAACTGGCTTTAACGGATGAACCCATCCATCCCCGGGCCCTGGTTGGCTCATTTTTGCTCTGTCTGATGGTTCCTTTCCCTGCCCTCTCTAGCTCTATGAGATTCCCTGGCTGAAGGGCTGTGCCTGTTTGCTTTGCAAGCTGCTCAGTGGCTGAAGTTCTCTGGTGTGTTTTGAAACCATTCATCCTTATTGACGGATTTGTGAATTCCTTTGGATTCAGTCCAGGATCCTTGGGAGGGGGGTTGTTGTCCTCTTTATTTCTAGACTAACGGCTGGCTAGTGACATGATTTAGACCCTCATCCTGCAAACACATAATTACAAACTAAACTTTAAGTACATGACTAATCCCATTTAGTTCAGCAGGTCTAACCATGCGCACAAAGTGTAGTGTGCGCTTAAGTGCTGGCAGGCTCATGACTGGCCATTTCAGGGACATATTGGTTTAGCTCAAGCTTGCAAAATCATCAAGAAAATTTAATAGCCCAGGCACAAGATAAACTTGCCCGTCCTTACCCCAACAATGACAAAACAACCTGTATAAAAGTTACTCAACTAGGCGGGCAAATACAATTTTTGCTCCAAAAGGAGATGGGAAAGGATCAGATGGAGGGATCAGAAAAGTTTGGGCCAATGTTTTCCAAGTGTTAGTATTTCTGAGGGCCCCAGCGTGATGAGCCTTAGGGAGGTGTGGTTTTCAGAAAGTGCTGAGCACCTGCCCTCGGAAAATCAGGGCCCGATACGGCGTCTGAAGCGGGGCATCCAGAAACAAAATTGCTAGTCACTTTTGAAAATCTTGGCCTAGATACATTTGTATCTGCTACTGATCCCGACCCTGCATACAAAGACCTGCAAGTTCCGTGCAGCCCACCCCGTGAAAACAGGACCTGTTTTTAAGGTCCCTTTCGAAAAACACACACTTGCAATGAACTGCGTGGTACTTTGCTCGTGTACCTCAGAAGAAAGCCCTGGAGAGCGGACACTAGAGTTGGCAAACAGATCTAAAAGGTCATTTTGGGGGGTTAGCAAACTCAATAGGATCTCTTTAAAGGTTTGTCGTTGGTATCCAAATATACAATGAAGCAATGCAGAAATCCTGGTCAAAGCAATTAACCAGAGAGAGAGTAGCAACCGCCTACGTGCTGTGAGCACACCGCGCTCCATTGAGCCCAGCAGAGAACAAGGGAAGGGAAAAGAGATGAAATAAGAAAGGCTCCCCTACCAGCAAAGCCTCTCCTGACACTGTTGTCCACTTCCTCCCACCCACACTCTCGGCAGTCTTGGAAAGCACATGCATTATTTATGGCCGAGGCCAATGCGAAGTGCTTTGGGGGCTGTTCCAAAGCCCATGAATGGAAAGACTCTAATTGACTTCAGTGGGCTGGGATCGGCTCTGAGGATGTACACAGAACACCAGCTGCCTCTAAGCCACGTTTCTGAAGATTAGTTGTTTTGATATTTGCAACCACAGACCCATTAATAACAATGCTACATAGATCTTATTAACACTTTTCAGCTATAGAGCTCACAGTGCTTTAAAAAGCAGGGAAGTGTCATTAACTTCCACCCACCCCCCCAACAGGGCAGTGGCAGAGCCAGGAATAGATTCCAGGTGTCTCGAGTCCCAGTCTAGTACTCTGACCACTGGCTATAGCTGCCTCATTAATTCACTGCAGCACTTTCCTGAGGCCAGGTTTCATACGGACAAAACACAGCTTGATCTCCTATCCTCATAAAGTGCCCTTTGCATCGTTCCATCTTATGGGAACCCTCCAATGGCACAAATCCTTCTTTCTGCCCCTTTTGACACTGGAAAGCAGGCCCACACTGTTTTCTACTTGATCCTCAGCCAGTGAAGTGGTCCCTAGGGGGCCGCCAGCTGGCACAATTTAGAGCAGCCCTTAGGTTGCTCTATGTTACACTGGGGGCCATTTTAATTGGACTGTGGATTGAGGGAGGCATAAAAGGTGGCGTAAAGCCATCTTTTCCTACTCCTATCCCTGAGCTGAGCCCACCAATTTGTAGAACATGGTACATTTTGACTGATTCCTAGAACATCTTTTCCCCTCACTTAGTGAATTTAGCACTTGTGAACGATGCCTATTGACCAGCCGTGGCTTTAGCGTGGGATCATTTGCACCCACAGAAATCATGAAACCAGGCAAACATACACTTCTCCTGGCCCAGTGTGGAGGGGAGGTCCCAGTTAGGAGTATGTACTGTGCCCAGGAAGAACCAGTTGAAAGCAGTCTACAGTCAGCTTAGCCAGATACACAGGGAGGAGCACAAACTAGCAATCTTCTTAAACATTGCAGGACTTGAGGCAGTTGATGTCTTTAATAGCATGCAACTAAGTCAGGCAGAGAGGTCAAGTTATGACACAATTTTGCATAAAGTTGAAGAGTACTGTATACCTAAAAAGAGTGAAACATTTGAAAGGTCTAAGGCTTGGTCTACACTACCCCCCCTAATTCGAACTAAGGTACGCAACTTCAGCTACGTGAATAACGTAGCTGAAGTTCGAAGTACCTTATTTCGAATTAGTTCAAACTTACCTTGGTCCACACTCGGCAGGCAGGCTCCCCCGTCGACTCCGCGGTACTCCTCTCGGCGAGCTGGAGTACCGCAGTCGACGGCGAGCACTTCCGGGTTCGACTTATCGCGTCCAGACTAGACGCGATAAGTCGAACCCAGAAGTTCGATTTCCAGCCGTCGAACTTGCCGGTAAGTGTAGCCAAGGCCTAAGTTTCACCTTAGAAGCCAAAGGAAGGAGAGTCCATTGAGGAATTCCTAACCGAGCTGAAGCTAATGAGCCAAACCGGCAACTATGAACAGTTAACTGACTCAGTTATAAGGGATCCAATTGTAACAGGAATCAGAGATTCAAAGCTGCAGAAAAGACTAATGGAAGATATGGATCTCACTTTGGATAAAGCAGCACGACCTGTGTCAGGCCGCAGAAATTACTCGCAACAGAATAAAAATAATGGAAGGAAAACAGGACACGGTTACTCTCTATAGAGTGACGAGAGGAAAAAAAAACTGGCAAACACTAAGTCAGTACAAAAAACACAGAGAAGCGATGCACAAGAGTTTGCAAGGAACAGCTTCAAGGACTGCACGAAATGTGGACACAAACACAGACCTCAACAGTGCCCAGCGTTTGGTAAGCACTGCAATATTTGTAAGAAATACAATCATTTTGCCAAAGTCTGCAACCAGGATCAACAATTGCAGAAGGGGAAGCAAGGCAGGTATGCTGAGCATTGGCCTGCTAAACCCAGGGTTGTGAGTTCAATCCTTGAGGGGGCCACTTAGGGATCTGGGGCAAAATCAGTACTTGGTCCTGCTAGTGAAGTCAGGGGGCTGGACTGGATGACCTTTCAAGGTCCCTTCCAGTTCTAGGAGATGGGATATCTCAATTTATACAGTAATCCAGCACAGCAACACAGAAGAGGAGCTCTATCTAGGGGTAAGTCCACACTACCCGTCCGATTCGGCGGGTAGAGATCAATCTTCTGGGATTGATTTATCGCGTCTCATCTGGACGTGATAAATCGATCCCAGAAGCGCTCCCCCGTCGACTGCGGAACTCCTGCTCGCCGAGAGGAGGAAGGGCTGTCGACGAGGGAGCTTGCCTGCGCCGCGTGGACCCGCAGTAAGTAAACTTAGTTCGATCTAGGAAACATAGACTTCAGCTACGTGATTCTCGTAGCTGAAGTTGAGTTTCCTAGATCGATCCCCCGCCCCAGTGTGGACCAGCCCTAGGAGCTGTATCTGAAGAGGAAGGAACAGATGAATGGACAATTTCTTTAGAGACTAATGGGCTCTTACAACCTACAGATTGGACACCAGTACTCTAATATCTGAAACGACATTTACCAGTGTTAAACGACTGAATTAAAAACAAGAGAACATGATGAGCAAACAGGACAAAGCAAAAGCTTATAATGGAGAACACATTCCTATCAGAGGTACATGGAGTACTAGAAGCGAAGGTAAAACATCAAATAGAATGGATCAACTTTGTGATAGTTCAAAGGAATAAACCATCTATATTGGATTTAACACACGCCAAGCCCTTGGGCTAATCCAAAAGATAGAGGCGATAAGGGACACATTGTCCAGAACATTTGATAAAACTGTAGTCGAAACAGAGGTGGAGTCAGACATAGTGAAAGTCAACTGGATAAAAAAAGAATTGTCCTGTCTCAGAAAGGAAGTGCAATGAATTTGCTGCAGCTACTGCTAATGAGGAGACTTAACAGAGGGTAATTAAGGCTAATTGCCACAGGGTGGCCAGGACCTGACATACCAAGTCCATATTTCCAGCTCAAACCAGAACTGTCTATTGTTGATGGTATATTGCTTAGAGCAGGGGTAGGCAACCTTTCAGAAGTGGTGTGCCGAGTCTTCATTCATTCACTCTAATTTAAGGTTTCACGTGCCGGTAATACATTTTAACGTTTTTAGAAGGTCTCTGTCTATAAGTCTATATTATATAACTAAACTAGTGTATGTAAAGTAAACAAGGTATTCAAAATGTTTAAGAAGCGCCATTTAAAATTAAATTAAAATGCTGATCTTACTCCACCAGCCTGCTCAGCTCGCTGCCAGCCTGGGGTTCTGTTCACCTAGGCCGGCAGTGGGCTGAGCAGGGCCTGCGGCCGGGACCCCAGACCTGGGGGTGGGTGTTTCAGGGGTCAGGGCAGAGGGCTGGGGTGTGCGGGGGTGGAGGGCAGAAGGCTGGGGAAATGGGGGTGCAGGGCAGCAGGATGGGTGTGTGTTGTGGTGTGGGGGTTCAAGGCAGAGGGCTGGGGGTATGGGGGTGCAGGGCAGAAGGCTGAGTCTGTGGCAGGGGTTCAGGGCAGAAGGCTGAGTGCGTGTGTAGGGGGGGTCAGGGCAGAAGGCTGGGGTGCTCGGCTCGTGGGGGTGCTCCTAGCCCCCTGCCCTGAGCGGCTCATGGCAGGGGGCTGGAAGGGATATGCCCTGTTCCACCCCCTTCCCCCAGGCTCCATCCCTAACTCTCTCTGCCTCCTCTAAGGAGCTGTGTGCACGCTGCCGCTCTTCCCCCTCCCCCTCGCTAGCGCCATCAGCTGATTGGCCAGGGACGGGGGGGGGGGGCAGGAAAGCACCACGCTGGGGGAAGAAGCGGGGGAGGGGGGAAGCTTGACTGCCACAGAACCAAGCTTCTGTCTCCTGCCCCCGCAGGGGAGAGCGGTGGGCGGGGGGCTGAGTGGGGCTGGGGGCCGGGACCGTGGCAGGGAGCTGCGTGCCACTTAAAATCAGCTCGCATGCTGTGTTTGGCACGCGTGCCGTAGGTTGCCGACCCTTGGTTTAGAGGAAATAAAACAGTAGTGCCGAAGATGTTACACGCTGACATGCTCACAAGAATACATGAAGGTCACTTGGGCCTGGAGAAATGTAAACACAGGGCCTGAGAGATACTGTGTTGGCCCCAAATGAACAATGAGAGACAGAAAGCTGTTAAAATGGGTCAAACGTCAAGAATACCAACCTAAACAGAAAAAAGAGCCTATTTTGATAAACCATGAACTGTTAAGAGCCTGGTCTCAAGTTGGTGTGGATTTATTTACATATGCAAGTAAAGACTACGTTTTGGATTATTATTCTCATTATCCAGAGGTTGTTTTTTTAATAAACCACCACTTCAAAACATGTAATCATGTGCGTGAAAACTATATTTTCCAGGCACGGAATCCCTGACGTGATCACGTCTGATAACAGTCCACAGTTTGATGGATGTGAATTTAAGATTGGCTAGAGAGCACGGGTTTAAGCATGTAATGTCAAGTCCCAGGTATCCTCAATCAATCCAACGGTCTTGTAGAGAATGGTGTGGAAATTGTTAAAAGGACTTTTGAAAAAGGCCACTGACTCAGGGACATATTTGGCTACATGGCACCACAGAGCAGCACTAATGAATCATGGACTGTCACATGCAAAGAGATTGTTTGGCAGGAAGTTGAGAACAAGACTCCCTAACTTAGTATTGCCATTCGGGATCACTACTGACTTAGATGTGCATAAGCAACGTCAGTGTAGAATTGAGATGGGGGCACCTAATCCTTGTGCTGTCTGACATACACCTCTGGCAGTGTAGAGGTGGTCACAAGGGTGCAGGGACAAAACAGGAAAATGACATTCCAGTGATGCCACAGGGGCCCAGGAGCTATAAAACTCCATAGCTCATTAATGAACAACAGTAGTTAGCCTGGCTTATCTTCAAGGCCCTCCACAAACCCTACCTAACCCTCACTACAACACTATTAGAGAAGCATCCCTTCCCCTCCCCATTTTACAGAGGGGGTGGAGCTGAGGTATAGTGCCCAATCCTTATGAAGACATCTGCATTTGGAGAAAAAAGGGGACGTTGACAGCAATGAATATAAATTGGCAGCTAGGAATAGTAGAAAGTTGATAAAGGAAGCAAAAGGACACAACAAGAAATCTATGGCCAGCAGAGTTAAGGACATTAAGGAAGAGTTTAATATTAGGAACAAAAGGAACCCTAACAATGGTATTGGTCTATTACTAGATGGAAATTATGTATGTAGGAAAATCCAGATGATACACTCATAATATTATGAACAGGATTATGAAGAGGAGGCTGCCAGGCAACTCTCCAAGACCACATTCTACAGGCCACTATCCTCTGATCCCACTGAGGAATACCAAAAGAAACTACACCATCTGCTCAAGAAATTCCCAGCTACAGTCCAGGAACAAATCTACATGGACACACCCCCAGAACCCCGACCAGGGGTATTCTATCTGCTACCCAAGATCCATAAACCTGGAAACCCTGGATGCCCCATCATCTCAGGCATTGGCACTCTTACAGCAGGATTATCTGGCTATTTGGACTCTCTCCTCAGACCCTATGCTACCAGCACTCCCAGCTATCTTCGAGACACCACCAACTTCCTGAGGAAACTACAGTGAATTGGTGTTCTTCCTGAAAACACCATCCTGGCCACCATGGATGTAGAAGCTCTTTACACCAATATTCCACATGAGGATGGACTACAAGCTGTCAGGAACAGTATCCCTGATGAGGCCACAGCAAGCCTGGTGGCTGAGCTTTGTGACTTTGTCCTCACCCACAACCACTTCAGATTTGGGGACAACTTATACCTTCAAGTCAGTGGCACTGCTATGGGTACCCGCGTGGCCCCACAGTATGCCAACATTTTTATGGCTGACTTAGAACAACGCTTCCTTAGCTCTCGTCCCCTAGTGCCCCTCCTCTACTTCCGCTACATTGATGACATCTTCATCATATGGACCCACAGAAAGGAGGCCCTTGAAGAATTCCACCTGGACTTCAACAATTTCCACCCCACCATCCACCTTAGCCTGGACCAGTCCACGCAAGAGATCCACTTCCTGGACACTACAGTGCAAATAAGTGATGGTCACATAAACACCACCCTATACCGGAAACCTACTGACCGCTATACGTACCTACATGCCTCCAGCTTCCATCCAAGACACATCACACGATCCATTGTCTACAGCCAAGCCCTACGATATAACCGAATTTGCTCCAACCCCTCAGACAGAGACAAACACCTACAAGATCTTTATCAAGCATTCGTAAAACTACAATACCCACCTGGGGAAGTGAGGAAACAGATTGACAGAGCAAGACGGGTACCCAGAAATCACCTACTAAAGGACAGGCCCAACAAGGACAATAACAGAACACAACTGGCCATCACATACAGCCCCCAGCTAAAACCTGTCCAGTGCATTATCCACGATCTACAACCTATCCTGGAAAATGATCCCTCGCTCTCACAGACCTTGGGAGGCAGGCCAGTCCTCGCTTACAGACAAGCCCCCAACCTGAAGCAAATACTCACCAGCAACTACATACCACACCACAGAAACACCAACCCAGGAACCAATCCCTGTAGCAAACCTCGTTGCCTACTCTGTCCCCATATCTACTCTGGTGACACCATCAGAGGACCCAACCACATCAGCCACACCATCAAGGGCTCATTCACCTGCACATCCACTAATGTTATATATGCCATCATGTGCCAGCAATGCCCCTCTGCCATGTACATTGGCCAAACCGGACAGTCCCTCCGCAAAAGAATAAATGGACACAAATCGGACATCAGGAATGGTAACATACATAAGCCAGTAAGTGAACACTTCAATCTCCCTGGTCATTTAAAAGTCACTATCATTGAACAAAAAAACTTCAGAAACAGACTTCAAAGAGAAACAGCAGAACTAAAATTCATTTGCAAATTTAACACCATTAATCTGGGCTTGAATAGGGACTGGGAGTGGCTGGCTCATTACAGAAGCAGCTTTTCCTCTCCTGGAATTGACACCTCCTCATCTATTATTGGGAGTGGACTACATCCACCCTGATTGAATTGGCCCTGTCAACACTGGTTCTCCACTTGCGAAGTAACTCCCTGCTCTCCATGTGTCAGTATATAATGCCTGCATCTGTAACTTTCACTCTATGCATCTGAAGAAGTGAGGTTTTTACCCACGAAAGCTTACGCCCAAATAAATCTGTTAGCCTTTAAGGTGCTCCCAGACTCCTTGTTGTTTTTGTAGATACAGACTAACACGGCTACCCCCTGATACTTGACTCATAATATGATGATGGTGAAATACTTTCCATTTCAGTAATGAAGAAGGATGTTAAACAGCAGTTCCTAAAGTTAGACATTTTTAAATCATCAGGTCCAGATAACTTGCATCCAAGAGTATTAAAAGATCTGACCAAGGAGCTCCCTGGACAGCTAATGTTGATTTTCAATGAGTCTTAAGATACTGTGGAAATTCCAGAGGACTGGAAGAAAGTTAATATTGTGCCCGTAATTTAAAAAGGTAAATGGGATGACCCAGGAATTATAAAACCTGTCAGCTCATAATCCCAGACAAAATAATGGAAAGGCTGATACAGGACTCTATTAATAAAGAATTAAAGGAAGGGTATGTAATTAATGCTAATTTTTATGAAGAATACATCCTGTCAAACTAACTATCATTTTGGGGTGGGATTACAAATTTGATAAAGTTAATAATGTTGATGTATTATGCTTAGACTTCTGGAAAGCATTTGATTTGCTATTGAACTAGACTTTGCTATAGGAAACTAGGAAAAGTAGATGTCCAGCAGAGCTGGACCCTTCAAAGCTTCACATGAACAATCCTGATTCATAGGGCCTGATCCAAAGCCCTGTGAAGTCCATGAGAGACTTTTCACTGACTTCAGTGGGCATTAGAGCAGGCACACAGGCCACGCCATTGACGTCAATAGAACTTCTTGCATTAGCAGGCTCAAACCTGACCATCCTGGTGTTGAGTGTTCTCAAATCCCATCAACTTCAGTGGGACCTAAGGGCTAAGTGCACGCACCCCAAAGGATCCTGCCCAGAGCTCATCTGAACTTGACATAAGTAAGTGAACATATGTACTGTCCCCTGTGCTCCCAACAGCCCCATGGAAACTGTGAGTATGGATGCAAAAGGGCCAGCTCCCCAACATTAAAGTCATTATCAGATCCAAACCGTGGCAGCTACGCTACAGATCAGTTGATTTTAAGGTCTTTTTTTACAGCCTTGCTTGCTGCAGAAGTAAGGTCAAGATTAACTCAGGCATCAAATTGGAGCTCCAGCCTCCGAAGCTACTTTATCAGCAGCCCACAAGGCGCCGCAGAGCACGGTGCAGAGTGTTAATCTGAGAGTTTTCATGCCTGGCTGAAAATGAAGGGATAATAGACCAGAAGCAAATTATCTGCCACATTCAAGCTCTCTCCCAGGAGTATGCATGTTTCAGAGGCGGAATAAAGCAGTGTCAGAGTGGATGGGAGTGGATGCACTTCTCCACAGAACTCCACACAGTATATATTAAAACAACGAGGAGTCCGGTGGCACCTAAAAGACTAACAGATTTATGTGGGCATAAGCTTTCGTGGGTAAAAAAACCTACTTCTTCAGATGCATGGAGTGAAATTACAATGAAGTTTTTTTGCTCAAGTATAGCTACTTTTAAATCTGTTATAGAATGTCCAGGGCAATTGAAGTGTTCTCCTGCTGGCTTTTGTATGTTACCATTCCTGATGTCCAATTTCATAGAATCATAGAATATCAGGGTTGGAAGGGACCTCAGGAGGTCATCTAGTCCAACCCCCTGCTCAAAGCAGGACCAATTCCCAACTAAATCATCCCAGCCAGGGCTTTGTCAAGCCGGGCCTTAAAAACCTCCAAGGAAGGAGACTCCACCACCTCCCTAGGTAACGCATTCCAGTGTTTCACCACCCTCCTAGTGAAATAGTTTTTCCTAATATCCAACCTGGACCTCCCCCATTTGTGTGCATTTATTCTTTTACGTAGAGACTGTCCCGACTCCTTGTTGTTTTTGTGGATACAGACTAACACGGCTACCCACTGATACTTGACAGTATATACTGTTTATCTGCATGCTCATGTGGCTCTCGGGCACCGCTGCAGAGGGCCTGACTAGATGGGATATCATGCGTGGGTTCAGTATTGGAGTTTTCAAGCCACACAGCAATGTAACACCCAGCAGATTCTACAGCAGAGGCCAGCACATATCACTGCAGTCAAGGCCCCAGTTCAGGAAGGTACATACATACGCACATGCATGCGAGTACTCCCATGCTAACTTAGGTACTTCTGCAGCCTCCATTACCATAGTATGTGAGCACCTCACAATCTCTAACGCATTCATCCACACAACATCCCCTGGGGGAGGGAAGTGCTGTTTTACAGATCGGGAACTGAGGCACAGAAAAGGAAAGTATCTTGCCCAAGGTTGCACAGGAAGTTTGTGGCAGAGCAGGGAATTAAACCTGGAACTCCCAGAGCCTAGGCTAAGGCTGTAACCACTGGCCCATTTTTCCTCCACTATCTTCCATGGCCCACACATGTGCTTATGTACCTTGCTGAATCAGGGCCTAAATCAATATCTACCTGCTACGCTAACGCTGCCTCTCACAAACCATGGGGCCAATCCTGCGAGGTGCTGAGTTCAGTCAGTTCCCACTGAGATGAAATGGAATAGAAGGCCTTCAGCAGTGCTCAGAATTCAGCCCTATTTATTACTATTACTGCTGTATATTAACACTGCTGTAGTAATTGCTGGAGAGAGCTTTCCCCCCTGCTTTTAATGCAGTTACATTAACATGGGGAAAGAGTCTGAGCCTGACGACTTCAGTGGGAGTTTTGCCTGAGAACATTCTGCAGGATTGATCCTGTCCTTCTGGTGCCTGTAAGATAAGAGGCTCCCTTGCTAGTTTCTTATCAGAAGCTTTCGTTGCTGTTCTGAGCCTCTGGTCCTCTGAATCTTAGCAGAACAGGTCCCCTGTGGGGTCAAGGGTGGATGTTATCTTTGTACAGCACCTAGCGCAATGGGGCCCTGAGTCAGACTGAGGCCCCGGGCTCTGCTGGAATACAAATAAGGTCATGTAAAAGCAGGATGGTTTGTCAAGACCCAAGAGCTATTTAAATAAGAACAGAGAGAGGCTGAGAGGTGACAATCATGTCAATATGTTTCATAGGCCTCAAAACAAAGTAGACTAAAGAAGCAAGTTAAATGACCGGCCGACCCTTTGCTGGCAAGAAGCAAAGCTTTCGGCTGTGCAACCGCTGCACATTTTATTGCAGGCCACAAATACGTTAACAGCCAAACGGTTCGTAAACGTCACAGCTCAGAAATGCGAAAGCTGGAGGGAATGCTAGTCCCTAATTACAGCTTCCCGGGTAGGGGATATTTTGCTGGGCTATAGGAGGAAACTACAGGTGTGGATGAGCATCACTGAGCTCTTCTGGAGAGAATCAGAACTGCTCAGCGGTGTGTCAGAGAATCTATACTGCACCCACATAAAAGGAGATTCTCCTTTAGCTCAAGTGCTAGAGGTCTATAGTTCTGGAGCATGAGGATCTAAATTGTAATCCAGATGTTGCCAGGAGGTTTGGGTCATCATGGTACGCAGCACAGTGGCAATTATGAAGTCCTAGGCAGCCACGGATTTGTTACAATGCTATATTGGTTGGCATGGATGGTTAGAATGGGAAAGTGCTGCTTCACTTTCTAGTTACCTTCTTCTAGCAGAGTGAAGGACAGGAGGAACTTAACCACTGACTCTTCCATTATCTTTACCCTCCGGCCTCTGCCTGCTCCTTTTCCCTGTGTGTAGCACCCTCTGATCTTTAATGCAGGTGCATCCAGATGGGAGAATACCAGATCCTGCTTTGAGTGAATCAGTTCACTGATTCCCGTCCCCTTACAGAAAAAACACTTTTGAGACACCCTAGCTCCGATTGTGCATTCCTTACTCACCCCCCAGGTGCTGAAGGGAATGGAGCTACTTACATGATGAAGTGCTTACTAACATGAAAAAGGATTCCACAATGTGGTAGGGTTAAAACAGAGTAGCATGCTCCGATCTTGGAGCATCTCCTAGCGGTCCAAAAAGGGGACACCAAAGTTAGGAGGAAGTAAAGAGGACTAAATATAATGGGAGAAAAGCTGGCCCAGAACAAAGCAGATAAAAAAAAAAAAATCAACCACAATAGGTCAACCTTTGAATGATAAAACTGCACTTTGCATAACAGCAGCCATGTGCCTTTACAGAGTTAAATAATATCAGACAGAGAAAATCATGAAGGGATGCATAAGGGAAAAAAACCACTAAGGGGAGCGATATATATTTTGGCAGAGACCTGAACTGAGATGGAGAAACTGGCGAGGAGAAGGATGCTCCGGATCCCAGGAGCTGCAAAGACTAAAGGAAATTCATACACCGGCGATAGCAAATTCCTGTGGAGCAACAGAAAGGAGGGGAATGGAGGATGCGCGGGGGAAGCAGAGGGAGAAAGCGGTATCTTGATCGGTATCTGCAGCTGTTACGGGACACCAAAACCACTGCAAGGCATTGAAACCAACTACCGAAAGGGATTTGTGCTCCCCGGGAGTCTGCTGAAGGCACTTGAATTTCTGGGCAGGTTTGTGACCCCAACAAGCATCTGGAATCTCTGAGTACAGTGCTGGCATCACCTCATGTGATGAGAAATCGACAGGATATGTGTACCATGCATTATGGTGCCATGGCAGAGGCTTTTAGTAAATCGTTAGCAGTAAGTCTGATTCAGCAAGGAGGAGATGGTGCTTTTGACCGTGAGCAAAGCCAAACATTCTAGCCCTGCTGTAATAACAATGACAGCATAATGCTCTAAGACATCAATTGACAAAAGAGCAAGCAGGTTGGCTAATTGGGACCTGATCCTGCAAAACCTCAGTAAAATGGGAAAGGGTATCAGTGATTCAGATGAAGCAATAGACTTTTGTGGATACAGTTCTGCCTTCCTGTCTTAGGGCTTTGTCACTCCAGTTATAAAGGCAAACCCAGACATGGAAGCACTGGTCCGGGGGGGGCGGGGGGGGGGGGGGAAGAGAAGAGAAGAGCATGGATTGGGGGGTGGGGGAGAACGTGGGAGAAAGCCTGGGAATTCTACCCATTCACACCAGCCAGGCTAGGTTTCTGTGAAGCGAAAACAGAAGAGACAATTATTCCCCAATTGTTACCAGGGTGGATAAAAATCGATATTTAAATTTAAAAAATCTGATTTTTTAATTTAAATTAAATGTCAGACTGTGGGTGCAACTCAGGCTCAATGACCACAGCAGGTCATCTTGAGCCACCTGATTACTGACATGGATTGTCTGGCAACCCACTGGCTTCAACAGAGCCCTAGTCTTTGCTGCACATGCACACTTTACCCTTTGAGGCCCATCTGTTTGCCACGTGCCGACCTGCAGTTCCAAACTTTACCACAGTACTGGTTCCCTGAAGGGGCAGTGGGTGCCAGACACAAGCCGAGATAAATCCCAAGTAATAGATCAGTTTAGGAAAGATCAGACCCATAGACTGTACCTACGTGTGCACAAAGAGTTAGAAGAGTGAGGGGATTTGGTAAAATGGTGGGGCTTTAGGGGAGCTGTATCTTGGGAATCCCTTACTCAAGTGACTCAACATTTGAAACAAACACTAACACTACCCAGCAGTCCCATGAGGCACGGCAAATTTCAAGACAATCTACTTCAGCATGTGGATTTTAAATCACTTCCAACAGTCCACGTTTAAATGGAAAACAATACTGAAACTGAACTATAGCAGAGCTGGCACTGGGCTATAACAGAAGTTGCATCCGGGTAAGATTTGTTTGGCTGCTGAAAGAAACTATTTGGCTGGAGTGAGCTCACACCGTGCTGCTTGTGCTAACCTATGTTGTCATGGGTATGTCCATACAGCAGCACGCCGGATCAGTAAGAGCATAGTGCATTGTGGGTAGGTAAAATACAGTCAGGGTTCAATCGGAACATAAAATACATCCAGTCGACATACTAATCTTCATCGAGACACAGGCCAAGGTCATAAGGATCTAAGGATACTGGCTTAATGCACCCAAGCCCAGCTCCCACTGGGAGTTGCCTGCATGCACCTGAAGGCAGAATTTGGCCCATAATAGTTCGAAAAGCAGATGGTTCACCTCTCACATGGGTTCCCCGTGTCTTTGCACATTCCAGGCTGTACTCAGTAAAGGCCCTGCTTTTCCTTTCAAGGCATGGGTAGAACGTTCAAGTTTTAGAAAGAGCCACAAACTCCACTCCAGTCTGCTTTGGCTTAGTGAGGAGAAAAATGAGCCCCAGCCTTTTGCTTAGCTTGGGTTGTTTAGTCTGACAAAGCGAAGGCTGAGAGGGGATATGATTGCTATCTTTAAATATATTAGAGGGATTAATACAAGGGAGGGAGAAGAATTATTCCAGCTTAGTACTAACGTGGATACCAGAACGAATGGATACAAACTGGCCGTGGGGAAGTTCAGACTTGAAATTAGACGAAGGTTTCTGACCGTCAGAGGGGTGAAATATTGGAACGGCCTACCGAGGGAAACGGTGGGGGCGACGGACCTGTCTGGTTTTAAGATAAAGTTAGATAAGTTTATGGAGGGAATGGTTTAATGGTAAAACATAGTAGTCAAGGAAAGCCAAGCAATGGTGGGTAAATAGTATAATGGCTAACGGGGTCGGGCTGGAGACTCTTGCCTATATGCTCGGGGTCTTACTGATCGCCACATTTGGGGTCGGGAAGGAATTTTCCTCCAGGGCAGATTGGCTGAGCCTCTGGAGGTTTTTCGCCTTCCTCCGCAGCATGGGGCAGGGATCTCTAGCAGGAGGGTCTCTGCCGATTGCAGTCACTAAAAACAGGATTGGGAACTTCAACAGCAGAGTCCAGGGAAGGGGTAGGGACGGTTTTATGGCCTGCAGCATGCAGGGGGTCAGACCAGATGATCATAATGGTCCCTTCTGACCTTAAAGTCTATGAGTCTATGAGTCTATGAGTAATCATATTTCTAAGTGGATACGGCTAAAAGCTAAGCTCTTCCCCAGTCCCTGCCAGGAGCAAGCCAGCCACTTGATTTGTTTTCTCCCCAAATACAATTCCTAAGAATGAGCTTTCTGGCAATGCTGCGCCATCTCGCAGATTAACGCAAAGGCAAATGGTAAACAACGCCAAGACCAATTACAGAATTAAACAGCTGTTGCCTCTGCAAAGTTGTGGCATCCCCCGCGAAACTCCAAGCCAGAATGAAGAGCAGGGAGGGGGCAAGAGTCGCACTGGAAGGAATAATGTTAATCAATTCCAGGAAACGCTACCACACCAGATGTGGGAGAAAGGCCAACTAAACAGCAACACAACCGGAGGGCAGGCGTCGGCCTGTAGGTCATGATCTTTGTCCCTGCAGTTTGATCAGTTGTGGCTTTACTGAAGGTCTAGATTTAAACGAGCCACACAAGCCAGGCAAAGGGACTCCAAGTCCTGGGCCTGATTCTCTTTGCATACCACCCATACGCCAGTGTAACCCTACTGACGTCAGCGAGGCTACTGCTGATTTACACCAGCATAAGCAAGAGAAGGATCAGACCCCAGGAATCTGAAAGGGCTCCCTCGTTATACAAGGGCCCAGTCTGATATGGGGCTGAGTGTTACCTGAAATTGGGCCAGCTAACAAGCTTAGGGAGGACTAATGACCCACCAGCGTTTGGCAGAAAGCTGCACGTTTATTATACGGATAGCTAAGCTCAAAAGAAGGCGGGGGGTGTCCACACTCTCACTCACATACTCACGCTCCCAGGACAGGCACGGCACTGGAGATGTCAGGATCCTTCAAGGCAAGTGTCCCACAGCGCAGCGATGGACGGTGCGATGAAGGTAAGTCTTCCCAAGGCACAATGGAATGCAATGCGGCGAACCACTGGCCAGGCGGTCCGGGCAAACAGCCTTCACGGGAATTACAATCTGGTGAGTGCACTCCTGAGCACATGGCCCCTTCCCCTTTTAAGGGCTTGCTCCTCATGGCCTGCGACTAGAGATGACTCGGCCGCGTCTGGTTGGTCACACTCCACCTCGGACAGTGTCCATGCAGTGTCCGTGCATTGGGCATGTGATCGCTGCCTAATCGGAGTCCCAGACATCTTGTCCACCTGGGAGCTCTTCTGATCTTCCAGCTGTTCAAGCAGCCCATTCATCCCACAAGCATTCCAGGAGGGAGAGGGAGGGGGAAAGCCACTTCACAGGTATTCAAAGAGGGAGAGGAGACAAAAGGGGGGGGGAGGGGGAGTGTCACAGACCTTTTGAGCATACAGATCACTGCTGCTCCTAGAGTACCACCAAACCCGATTTCAATAGAAGCTGAGGGCAAGCAGCAGGTCAGTATTTCAGCACCCTAACACAGGCACTTCCAAACTCCCACAGACTACACCTGGCCCACTCCCATGTGTGCATCTCTGCAGGGTTGGGACCCTGGATGTTGTTCCCACTGTATTTTTCAAAGACTATTTTATAAATGAAACTAAACGCATTTCAGAACTTTTCCGCAGCATGTTTCCAGCGGACTGCACTGCCTCGGCAGGGAGCCAAGGTGCGTTCTGCTCCACACAGCTGCATGGCTTGCCCTGTGTTACTGTTTCCGAGAAGGGAGGTATGGATTAAAGCACAGTCACTAGCAGGGGCTCAGGATAGCAGTGAACGTTTCCAGTGACCATTAGGCTGGGAGGACAACTGTGTGCACTGCCCGCTCTGCTAGAGCCCAGTGGCGCCTACCACATTTGCTAGAATGCTTCTAGCCTCGAGATTCAGGGTAACTAAGGCTTTGTATACATGACCACTTTTGTCGGTAAAGCTTTGGTCGGTCAGGGGTGGGGAAAAACCCGCTCCTTGGGGGTGTTTTAATTATGCCAGCAGGAGAGTTCTCACCTGCTGGCAAAGAGCAGCTACCTGGAAGATCTTACCGTGGTACAGCTGTGCCACTGTAAGGTCTGTAGTGTAGACAAAGCCGAAGTTCCGCAGTCATAGAATCATAGAATATCAGAGTTGGAAGGGACCTCAAGAGGTCATCTAGTCCAACCCCCTGCTCAAAGCAGGACCAATTCCCAGCTAAATCATCCCAGCCAGGGCTTTGTCAAGCCGGGCCTTAAAAACCTCCAAGAAAGGAGATTCCACCACCTCCCTAGGTAACGCATTCCTAGTGAAATAGTTTTTCCTGATATCCAACCTAGACCTCCCCCACTGCAACTTGAGACCATTGCTCCTTGTTCTGTCATCTGCCACCACTGAGAACAGCCGAGCTCCATCCTCTTTGGAACCCCCCTTTAGGTAGTTGAAGGCTGCATTCAAATCCCCCCTCATTCTTCTCTTCTGGAGACTAAACAATCCCAGTTCCCTCAGCCTCTCCTCATAAGTCATGTGCTCCAGACCCCTAATCATTTTTGTTGCCCTCCGCTGGACTCTTTCCAATTTTTCCACATCCTTCTTGTAGTGTGGGGACCAAAACTGGACACAGTATTCCAGATGAGGCCTCACCAATGTCGAATAAAGGGGAACGATCACGTTCCTCGATCTGCTGGCAATGCCCCTACTTATACAGCCCAAAATGCCATTAGCCTTCTTGGCAACAAGAGCACACTGCTGACTCATATCCAGCTTCTCGTCCACTGTGACCCCTAGGTCCTTTTCTGCAGAACTGCTACCTAGCCATTCGGTCCCTAGTCTGTAGCAGTGCATAGGATTCTTCCGTCCTAAGTGCAGGACTCTGCACTTGTCCTTGTTGAACCTCATCAGGTTTTTTTCGGCCCAATCCTCTAATTTGTCTAGGTCCCTCTGTATCCGATCCCTACCCTCTAGTGTATCTACCACGCCTCCTAGTTTAGTGTCATCTGCAAACTTGCTGAGAGTGCAGTCCACACCATCCTCCAGATCATTAATAAAGATATTAAACAAAACCAGTCCCAGGACCGACCCTTGGGGCACTCCGCTTGAAACCGGCTGCCAACTAGACATGGAGCTACCATTGATCATTGATCACTACCCGTTGAGCCCGACGATCTAGCCAGCTTTCTATCCACCTTACAGTCCATTCATCCAGCCCATACTTCTTTAACTTGGCGGCAAGAATACTGTGGGAGACCGTATCAAAAGCTTTGCTAAAGTCAAGGAATAACACATCCATTGCTTTCCCCTCATCCACAGAGCCAGTTATCTCATCATAGAAGGCAATTAGGTTAGTCAGGCATGACTTCCCCTTCGTGAATCCATGCTGACTGTTCATGATCACTTTCCTCTCCTCTAAATGTTTCATAATTGATTCCTTGAGGACCTGCTCCATGATTTTTCCAGGGACTGAGGTGAGGCTGACTGGCCTGTAGTTCCCCGGATCCTCCTTCTTCCCTTTTTTAAAGACGGGCACTACATTAGCCTTTTTCCAGTCATCTGGGACCTCCCCCGATCGCCATGAGTTTTCAAAAATAATGGCTAATGGCTCTGCAATCTCACCAGCCAACTCCTCTAGCACCCTGGGATGCAGCGCATCCGGCCCCATGGACTTGTGCACGTCCAGTTTTTCTAAATAGTCCCGAACCACTTCTTTCTCCACAGAGGGTTGGTCACCTTCTCCCCATATTGTGCTGCCCAGTGCAGCAATCTGGGAGCTGACCTTGTTCGTGAAGACAGAGGCAAAAAAAATCATTGAGTACATTAGCTTTTTCCACATCCTCGGTCACTAGGTTGCCTCCCTCATTCAGTAAGGGGCCCACACATTCCTTGATTTTCTTCTTGTTGCTAACATACCTGAAGAAACCCTTCTTGTTACTCTTAACATCTCTTGCTAACTACAACTCCAAGTGTGATTTGGCCTTCCTGATTTCACTCCTGCATGCCTGAGCAATATTTTTATACTCCTCCCTGGTCATTTGTCCAATCTTCCACTTCTTGTAAGCTTCTTTTTTGCGTTTAAGATCAGCAAGGATTTCACTGTTTAGCCAAGCTGGTCGCCTGCCATATTTACTATTCTTTCTACACATCGGGATGGTTTGTTCCTGCAACCTCAATAAGGATTCTTTAAAATACAGGCAGCTCTCCTGGACCCCTTTGCCCTTCATGTTATTCTCCCAGGGGATCCTGCCCATCTGTTCCCTGAGGGAGTCAAAGTCTGCTTTTCTGAAGTCCAGGGTCCGTATTCTGCTGCTCTCCTTTCTTCCTTGTGTCAGGATCCTGAACTCGACCATCTCATGGTCACTGCCTCCCAGGTTCCCATCCACTTTTGCTTCCCCTACTAGTTCTTCCCTGTTTGTGAGTAGCAGGTCAAGAAAAGCTCTGCCCCTACTTGGTTCCTCCAGCACTTGCACCAGGAAATTGTCCCCTACACTTTCCAAAAATTTCCTGGATTGCCTGTGCACCGCTGTATTGCTCTCCCAGCAGATATCAGGGTGATTAAAGTCTCCCATGAGAACCAGGGCCTGCGATCTAGCAACTTCTGCTAGTTGCCAGAAGAAAGCCTCGTCCACCTCATCCCCCTGGTCTGGTGGTCTATAGCAGACTCCAACCACGACATCACCCTTGTTGCTCACACTTCTCAACTTTATCCAGAGACTCTCAGGTTTTTCTGCAGTTTCATACCGGAGCTCTGAGCAGTCATACTCCTCTCTTACATACAACGCAACTCCCCCACCTTTTCTGCCCTGCCTGTCCTTCCTGAACAGTTTATATCCATCCATGACAGTACTCCAGTCATATACACACATATATACACACACGCACACCCCTCTACCCCGATACAACGCTGTCCTCGGGAACCAAAAAATCTTACCACATTATAGGTGAAACCGCGTTATATCGAACTTGCTTTGATCCACCGGAGCACACCCCCTGGAGCGCTGCTTTACTGCGTTATATCTGAATTCGTGTTATATCGGGTCGCGTTATATCAGGGTAGAAGGGTGTGTGTGTGTGTGTGTGTATGTGTGTGTATATATATATATGTGTGTGTATATATATATATATGTGTGTGTATATATATATATGTGTGTGTATATATATATATATATGTGTGTATATGGCAGTATTTATATATTTATTTCTACAGTATTGTGGTATTATAGTCTATGCATGGGTATTATGTCTATTATAGTATGTATTTATTAGTATTTAGTTATTAGTGTTTATTTCTATTATGAGTGGTCAGGACCCATTGCTATAGTAATGTACATTCATATAATGAGAAGAGATCCCTGTACCGAAGAGCAGACAGTCTAAACACAGATAAAGCAAATAAATGGGGAACGGACAATGTGAATTAGTCCTGATCACTTTACTGTGGGGCTATCATAAGCCAGTTTTACCCCCCTTTTCTTTATGGCTGGATGGGAAAGGGGGTCTCAATTTTTTTCTCAAGTCACGAGAACAGAAGTGGTTGAGAGTCCCTGACCAAACAGTAATATCTCTTCTATAACAGTTTTCATCAGCAGAATAACCTACATTTCATCCAAATGTCTAACCGGTATTGTGTGAATAGTTGCCTCACTATTAATATTTGCTGGCGTGTAATTGTACCCATAAAAACAGAGGCCAGCTCTGAAAATTTGGCCCTAACTGTTCATAGAGCACTCCCTGGTTTGAAGAAAGGGAAGGGGCATTATCTGAAGGGGGTGCAGGGGAGGATTTTTTTCTAGCTCTTCTGAAAATATTTCTGCAATATGCCATATACCCGAAAGACACTGGTGACTGTTAATGCACACCGCACTCCTAATCAGCTCTGCATTCAAGTCTAAGGATGGCTGCAATCTGCTCCATTTCGTGCTTGTTACATTCAGCTCCCAGACTTTTGGCAAGCTTATGCCGCTTGCAGTTGGGCAAAGTTTGGCTACGCCTGCTCTTGAGCACCTGTGCCCCAGACCTCTATGGAAATCAGAACAGTAGCTACAGTCCACTCCTGTCCTGGTCGTGAGTTTGCAAACCTCCCTTCCCAGGGAGAAGACTCGGAATCCAAGGGCTACACTGGGGGGGGGGGGGGGATCGATCTAAGATACGCAACTTCAGCTACGAGAATAGTGTAACTGAAGTTGATGTATCTTAGATTGACTTACCTTGCGTCCTTACGGCGTGGGATCGACGGCCGCGGCTCCCCCGTCGACTCCGCTTCCGCCTCTCGCTCTGGTGGAGTTCCGGAGTTGACGGGGACCACATTCGGGGAGCGATTTATCGCGTCTAGATGTGATAAATCGATCCCCGATCGATTGCTACCTGCCAATCCGGCGGGTAGTGAAGACGTACTCCAAGCAGTGACAGTTCTCGCTCTTAGCCTTTGTCCTTTGCTGACCCAAGGGGCCCCCATGCTAGATGAAAGGTATTTTGTGTGTGTGTGTGTGTGTGTGTGTGTGTGTGTGTGTGTGTGTGTGTGTGTGGTTTCTACAGGGAGGGGAGTTTGAAATGGGAAATCCCTGGGTGTCTCTGTCTTGCGAGATCATCTGATAACAGCATTAGAGCCAGAAGTGACAGGGACGAGCTCCAGCAGCTCTGACAGAAAGCAGTGCTAATGTCATTGTTGATAGCTCAGTCTGAGCTAGGGTGACCAGATGTCCCTATTTTATAGGGACAGTCCCAATTTTTGGGTCTTTTTCTTATAGAGGCTCCTATTACCCGTCATCCCCTGTTCTAATTTTTCACACTTGCTGTCTGGTCACCCTAGTTTGAGCATGGACAACTTTGACCCAGTTAGTAAAGCTCTCAGGGCAGTATATACGCTTTAGGGCCTGATCCTAGAACCTTTCCTCACGTGAGCAGAAAGTCCATAGCACTAATTGCATGAGTTGGGCTTACTCATGTGAGAGAAGCTTGCAAAAATCAGGCCTTGAATTTCGTAATCTTGCCTGCAAACTACATGGAGACAGAGCTGGAAAGTGGTTGGATCTGGCTGGCTGAGAATTCCCCCTAAGGGTCCAGGTGCATCGGGGTGGGGAGGAGTGGTCTAAACATACTGCACTTTGGCTGTGCTCAGCTGGCAGATGATCCAGAGGGACCACTGCCAAATGGTGTAAATAGAGCAGCTCCAAGGCAGACCCTGCTGTGCGGAGCAGAAGTTCAGCAAAGAAGGGAATCTGGCCCCAAATCCTTCCTTTGCTGCCACTTTAATCCATGAGGCTCTTTTGCACGTGGAAACAAAGATCAGGCTCATTTGCAGCTTCCATTCGCTTGTTTGTTAACAGAAGGCTTCCTGACCTTTAGAAGATTTGCCTCCACAAGTGATTTCACGGGTTTTTTCATAAAGCCCCAGTGGGTTTCCTTCCTATCAGTCACCCCAGCAAAGCTCAGGATTTAGTGGGGAGAATAGCTACTTTCTGCTGTCTGATGCAAAAGTTGAAATTCTTAATTACAGGCCCAGATTCTGTCTGAATTCTTACACACTCTCTCTCTCTCTCTCTTTTGTATATAAACTTCATAAAGTGGGTCCTAACCTTGCTCCTATTGAAGTTAATAATAACAATACCTGGCTCTTATGCAGTGTTTTTAATCAGATCCCAAAGTATTCTACCAAGGAGGTCAGTATCGCTATCCCTATTTTACAGATGGGGAAACTGAGACACAGCAGGCCAGTGGTAGAGCTGGGACTAGAACCTGGATCTCCTGAGTCTCAACCAATGCTCTGTCCACTAGGGCAGTGTTTCTCAAACTATTGTACTGGTGACACCTTTCACATAGCAAGCCTCTGAATGCGACCCCCCCCCCTTATAAATTAAAAACACTTGTTTATATATTTAACACCATTATAAATGCTGGAGGCAAAGCGGGGTTTGGGGTGGAGGCTGACAGCTTGCGACCCCCTGAAGGGTCGCAATCCCCAGTTTGAGAACCCCTGGACTAGGGTGAGGCAATATCTTTGATTGGACCAACTTCTGTTGATGAGAGAGACAAGTTTTCGAGCTACACAGAGCTCTTCTTCAGGTCTGGGAAAGGTACCCAGAGTGTCATAACTACATGCAAAATCAAACAGATAGAATATGTGTAACTACTTATGCTAAACTATGTGACCAGTCAAGGTGAAGGCCTGTTTACACCCCTGTAGTCATAGGACAAAAAGGGGGGTTAGTGGGTTACAGATTGTTGCAATAAGCCATAAATCCCACGTCTTTATTACGATCATGATTTGTAGTGTCCAGCAAAGTTATGAATTTAAGCTTCTCTCTCTTACCCACAGTTGAGGTAAGTTGAGGAAGTTGGTCCAGTCAAAGATATTCTCTCCCCCACCTTGTGTGTGTAACATCCAAGGACCGACTCGGCTACAACAACACTTCAAAATGTCTGTACACATGTAAACATTATACGCTGGCTATTGGTTGTCTCCCTTGCCTACACCCTTGATGTTGCTCATTGCTTTAGATTGTAAGCAATTTGGGCGGGCCCTGCAGGTGAAATCATGGCCCCACTGAAGGTCACTGGGAGTTTTGCCAACGGCTTCAGGAGGGATCGGATTTCACCCCATGTGTTTGCACAGCGCCCAGCGCAAGGGGTCCCTGGTTTGGACTGAGATCTGTGCGCTACCATCCTATGGCTATTCCGTACTCTTCTTCCAAGTGCCCCCTGGAGCTGTTGCAGTGCATGTATTGGAGAGCTTCTCCTCTCATCCCTCCCATTGCGGTCTCCAGCCTCAGATCTGCAGGGGAAATGTTTACAGTGGTGTCTTTGCTATAGAGTGAGCCGCCTCTTCATTGCTCCGGCAGCTGGATTCTCTGAGCTGTGCTGATGGAATCCGGCAAAGAGGCTTGAGTTTCTCCTTGGCTTTTTCCCCAAGGTTGTTTGTTTTTTTGCTATTAAGCTTTCACGAAAATGATCCAAGCCCTCCCCCGCTCTTGAACATGATCTCCGAGCCTGAGGCTACTCTGCTGCCATTCAGGGAACTCTCCAAGCTGCCCTCCCTACTGATTGAGGTATTGCAGGCGGCTAAGGGGAGGAACCAGAGGATGTTGCTAGAAAAGCCCCTGCCTTGTGGGGAGCTGCAGAGGGAGGCATCTTTCACCTCATGCTTTCAGTAACCAGCTTGCATGTCTCTGTTAATTCAGAGCATTGGGAGCAAGAGCAGCGCAGATTCAGGGCATGCTAGCTCTCTGCCGCAGTCTCCGGTTAGAGTCAGTTGTGAAGGCAGAATTGGGTACCCGTGTGGCTGAGATTCTTGGAGGGAGGAATTGTGTGTGCACGTGTAAATAAAACAAATGACACCTAGAGCACAGCCAGATTGCACGTCCCTGAGATCTCCACTGGGAAGCCAACCTGCAGGGCCCCAGACATCTGCTACCACTTAGCAGAGGCTGTCGGAAGACAACAGCATTAATAGAAACTGACTGGGAAACAAGCAGGGAGAACTGGAAGTCCTGGCACAGTCAGGGAACTATGATGTGATTGGAATAACAGAGACTTGGTGGGATAACTCACATGACTGGAGTACTGTCATGGATGGATATAAACTGTTCAGGAAGGACAGGCAGGGCAGAAAAGGTGGGGGAGTTGCCTTAGTTACCCTGAATCTCGAGGCTAGAAGCATTCTAGCAAATGTGGTAGGCGCCACTGGGCTCTAGCAGAGCGGGCAGTGCACACAGTTGTCCTCCCAGCCTAATGGTCACTGGAAACGTTCACTGCTATCCTGAGCCCCTGCTAGTGACTGTGCTTTAATCCATACCTCCCTTCTGTATATATATATACACACACACACACACACACACACGCATTATGTATAATATATACAAATATATCATTATTAAAATAAATAACTACAGACCAATGAGCTGAACACTGATAATAACGAAGTACTGTAATGACTGGCATCTGCATGGATTAGTAGGTGCTACATTGTGCCTGCAGAAATGAGGGCTGGTGGGAAAGCGTTGGCGAGCTCTGGAAAGGTCAGTTTCTGTTGTCCAGCCCTGTTTGTGCCATTCCAGTGCAGGTTTAACAGGGTTTTCCACATTCCATGTGACACCCCAGGGCCCACACTGTTTTAGGAAAGCAAACAAACGAACAGCTGCCTTCACTATCCACACCGAAAATGGACAAACACAGAGAATGGGCCCAGCTCCCCTGCAGTGAAGAATGGAGAAAGTGAACCTCTTGGGAGACAAATCCTGGCCCTGCCACCCGAACGGCCTCTTGGCAGTGGAACCAGTCTGGCTCTGCCGTGCAGAGGGAGAGGCCTGGATGTGGGAGAAACCTCCTGTGCGACACCGGTGCTCCCCTCCTTGCAAGTCCCCTGAGCAGCAGCACACAGTGGGCAGGAAGAGCAACTTGGTAGCCACTCCACAGCCACAGGGGAAGGATTCTTCCTCCAACCCACACAACTTCCTAGCATTCACCCCGGCAAATCACGCCAGGCACTGGGACGTGGATGGACCCCTCACTGCAGGAGACAAGCTAACTAGATGGGAAGTCCTTCGACCCCCTTCCTCTCCAAGGGTCGTAACTGGATGTCGGCAGGAGCTGCAACGCAGCATGTGGATGCGGCACTATTGATCATACAGGTGACATTTGGTCCTGCAAAGTGTTGAACACCCTGAACTCCCAGTAACGGCCAAGGCACCCATCAATGC
This sequence comes from Chrysemys picta bellii, assembly GCF_011386835.1. Classification (NCBI taxonomy): domain Eukaryota; kingdom Metazoa; phylum Chordata; order Testudines; family Emydidae; genus Chrysemys; species Chrysemys picta. The sequence goes on from NC_088791.1 coordinate 339,298,183, forward strand.
ACAGAACAGGACCCTGAGACACTTCTGAAGCAGTACCCCATTAAGGCCGTACAGACACAGCGCTGCTGGAAACGCCGTCTTGCAGATGACACCGAGTTGCTGACTCCTTGCAGTGCTTAACCCAGCCTCCTGCAGTTCGGCCAATTACTCTTTGCCTACAGTCGAACTGCCCCCGGCTGTTGCACTTCCTGTCTTGGGGCCCAAGCCTGCAACAATCTCAGTGACTCCAACAGTGCAGGTTACACTTGTAATGTCACCTGGTTTCACCCTACACGCAGCTGCATTTCAACCCTGGATAGATGGATGCATGGATGGAGAACACACAAATTATGTTACAAGAATGTTAAGGTTGTAAAGTCAAGCACTCAGAAGTTAGGACATGCCAGGATTCAGGTTGCCTGTGCAACCATAATTCAGCCCCCTTGTGCGTATGCATTATGATTAAGGTTGCGAGTTTGTCACGGAGGTCCCGGATTTTGTGATTTTCCGTGACCTCTGTGACTTCTGCAGTGGCCGGTGCGCTTGGCCCCGGGGCCACCTGAGCAACTCAGGCAGCCCTGGGCCAGCCTCACTGGCCACTGCTGGGGCAGTCTCAGGCCACCGCACCCTCTCCCCGCCCCCCCAGCAGCAGCCTGAGTTTGGGTGTGGGAGGGGGCTCAGGGCTGAGGCAGGGGTTGGGGTGCGGGAGGGGTGAAGGCTCTGAGTGGCACTTACCTCAGTGGGGCTCCCCAGAAGCAGCAACATCCCTTAGCTCCAAGGCAAAGGCACGGCCAGGCAGCTCTGCGCGCTGCCTCCGCCTGCGTGCACCACCCCCTGTAGCTCCCATTGGCTGGGGTTCCCACCCAATGGGAGCTGTGGAGCCGGCGCTTGGGGTGGAGGCAGCACACAGAGCTGCCTGGCCACGCCCCTCCCTAGGAGCTGAGGGAGGGGGATGTTGCTGCTTCCGAGGAGGTGTGGAGCCAGGTAGGGAGCTTGTCAGCCCCCACCCATCACCAGTGAGGGTCCCGGGCCGCCCCCCCCTCCCCTTCCCCCCACAAGCACCCACAGCACACACATACACACCTCCGCCCGCAAGATTTAATCAGGGGTATATAGTACAAGTCATGGACAGATCACGGGCCGTGAATTTTTGTTTACTGCCCGTGACCTGTCCATGACTTTCAATAAAAATACCCGTGACTAAAACGTAGCCTTATTTATGATACCATCTTTAATTGCATGATCACATACTAGTTTTTCCCCAGGACCCCTGCCTCATTTTGTGCACAGAACTGGCCAGCTCTGGGTCCTTGGGATTTCCCGTTAACTGTATTTCATTAGCTAAACACAGATTTGTGGGCCAGAGTGATGAATGGAACCATGTCTAGTTAGGGAAGAGGAACACAATAAAAGGCAACCACAAGCTGCCAGTGTTGCGAGAAGAGTCCCGCTCTAGGTGCCAGTTAGGGGAGAACTGAGTCCCAGAGTTCCTCTGCAAGAGCAAGAAGCCAGCAGGGAAGAGCCCTGCACCACCAACTACCGAAGTCAGCTTTGGGAATTGCTTTGCTCAAACCTGCGGTACAGGGAGCAGCCCCCTAATGGAACGGTAAGGAGTCACCCCCTTTGGCCTGGCACCGGGCCTCAGGAGGTAAGCCCTTTCCTGCCAGAAAGTGGGCCCAGCCAGAGAACTGCAGAGTCAGAGCTCTGCTGGGGCAGCCCAATCCTTCTCCGGGACCAGCGATGACCAGGGGGATATTGTTTGTGGTGAACCTGCTTGGGCTGCTCCTGTAACCCACAGGATCACCAGAGCAAGCCAATCGGTGTCTGCTGTGCTCTTGCGCCCAGATTGAGGAAAGGGTGAGGTGTGTGACCCTTTGAGCACCTCAATGCCAGATGGCATGGAGTTCCCTGGTACGTCCCAGTGAGTCCCAGCTGGCCTGACCAACGCCGTGCACCTCACACGCTGATGTCACGGTATTTAACCAAAGGGTGGCATGTAATAGATCACTGAAAAACAAATAACTCCCCGATCGTTGATATCCGTGTGTGGTGTATGTAAAGCTAACCTATCCAGACAGCCTGGAAATATGGGACTTAAATGGGTTTTTCCAGACACAGGGAAGGGGCTGACACCTCAAGCCAGGTGTGGCAAGGACAGTGAGCTACTGGTTTGTGTCAGAGATTGCAGGAAGATCATCTGCACTGTAAAAATCACAAGTGGGGGAGAAGACAGCTTGGCGTCGGCACAGCGTCTACACCAGCCGGCACAGCGTCTATACCCAGGAGGCGGAGGGAGCCTTATCTGGGGCTACATTTCAGCAGAGTACATTTCAACGCTTACTGGACTATAAAAAGAGGGGAGAGAATCCCTAAGTTATCTTTCACTTGAGGAGACATAAAAACTTTGGGCTCTGGGATTGGGTCCTGGCTGATGACTAGCCAGCCATGCAGGAAGAACGACTATGGTGAGAAAACTTGGAGCAAAGGACTCTAGTTCGTTAAGTTGAATTTCACTCTTAGTAGTGAATTTTCACTTTTGTTTGTGGCCATTTCTAGCCCTATTACTTCTACTTGGTATCACTGAAACCTGGGTCCTTTTGCTGATAAACGCGTTTTACTTGCACTATACACCAACTCCGTGCAGTGACTGAAGGGGAGACTGTGTTAACGCCAGTTGAGCTAACAGGCTGCTGTGTACTGTGTCTTTAAGGGAGCAGTGAACTTGTTACAGTGTTGGGAATGCTAGTCAGAGGGGCTATGCACTGCACAAAGACATTTCAGGGGGGGAGCTGGGGCTGGAAGGGTTGTTGGGGTCCCTCTGCGATGGAAGCCTGGGTGAAACCTCCAAGCTCATGTGCTGAGAGCCAAAGCAGAACAGTATTTTAGGCACCCTGAGCCCCTTACTTTGGGTTTTACCCCGGCCAGCATCACAGGGCTGGATATCACATTGTCACGGAACTATAACACTTGGCGATGGCCGAGACCCACTAGGCCAGGCCCTGCCCCAGTGTTCCCTTGAGCCAAATATGGATTTATTTAGATTTAGAGTAACGAAGATGCCTGTCTACGGGTATAGGAACCGGATCATTAATTATACAATAAATACCATTCAATTAAGCCTCAGCAGCATTAAAATCAGCAGCTCCCCAGGAACTCAGCCAGCCGCTTGCTCTGGCCTATCCATCCAGCCGTGTTTTTATATCGTGCCCATCACCATAGTATGGCCACATCCACACGCGCTTTAAGACGCTAGACACAGAAAAGACCTATTGGACCAAGCAGCCTATTCCCCGGGGCCAGCCCAGGTTTGTCCCCTATTGTACATTTTTCTAGCGCTTGGTACAGACTAGTCCCATAGTGTTCTTTTTGCGGATACAGACTAACACGGCTGCTACTCTGAAAGCTGGAAGCAATGGGGCTCCTGCCAGTCCCCATAAGAAAACTGACTGAAAAGATACCCCAACGCATCCTTAATGTTACATGGGAGCTTCCCACAGAGCAGAGGTCCCCAAACTGTGGGGCAAGCCCCCCTACAGGAGTGCGAAGGAGCGTTCAGGGGGCACGGCTGGAGCCTGGGCCTGCCCCCACGAGGGGTGAGGAGGGAGCGCCACCCAGTTCCACTCCTGGCCCTGGCTGCCGGCCCCGCTCCCAGCCCTGCCCCCAGCCTCAGCCCCCTTACTGCGGCCCTCCGCCTGGAGCTGCGGCCCCATTCCAGGCTCCGGGGGTGGGGCACGGACAGGGATAATGGGGGGAGGGGGGAAGAGGAAAAAAGTTTGGGGACCACTGCCATAGAGGAACCGTGCTGGTGCAGCCAGTCCGTTTTCAGCAGGGCAGCCTGACCGCTTCGGCGGTGGCCTGGTGCAACGTTGCTCCTCCTGCCATGCACACAAAGAATCAATTCAGGCCTTACCCTCCCTTTACACAAAGCCTTTTTATTCCCTCCCCCACTCCCTCCTGGATAAAGGCTCCAGGGTCACTCTGGAGAGACAAGCTGGCTTTCTAGAGACTCCCAGCTGGGGCAGAGAGAGACACAACGGTTGCTCACAGCAGCTCTGAGAAATCTTGCCAGGTAGCCTCCCTGCATAGCGGCACACCGGCTAAGGCAGCGGCCTCTCCCTGCAGCCAGGGGGTTGCTCTGGGAGGACCGAAGGTGCGTTACAGGCTGGGTTAGAAAGGTAAGCCCAGCAACAGCTCAGCAGATTGGTAATGAGCTACAGAGTAGAGCCCCAGCCAGGGGAGGGAGAGAGGGGGAGAAAGCAGGACAACCACCCTACTCCCTCCAGCCAGGAGTCCCAGCTCCCCGGCTCTGCTGGCTCACATGCCCGGAGGCAGTGCTGGGTGGGAGCCCAGAGCTGCTTCAGCAGCTCTCGTGCACTGCTCCCATCCTCACGGCCTTGCGGAAGGTGCTCCCTGCCCCATGGCTCCAGACGAGGGGGCTCTGGGTCCCCAGTGGCTCCCCCATGCCTAGCACTCTCTGAGGGGCAGGGGAGGGCTAGGCCCCGGATCAATCAGGACACGGATCCGGGACCTATTGCCCCCTTAGGCAGCGTGGGGGCCACCACAGGGCTTTCTCCCAGGCCCACCCCCGATACCTCCTGTGCCCAGCCTGCTAGAGCAGGCAGTGCCCGGATGCCCAGAGGTTAATCACCGACAGAAGCTGAAGTGAATGCCTCAGTCAGGCACTGCACGCAGCACTGGGAGCACAGAGAGCACCCTGGGGAACAAATGCCAGATGCATCAAACTGCTGGCAGCTGATCGCAGTGCCCTGCGCGACCTCCCTCCCAGCCAAAGAGAACATCGCCAGGTGCAATTTCCTTGTGCTGAGACATGGACAGACAGAGACACAGGACCACAGGTGACAGCCCCGTCCTTTCCACGTGATCAAGGATGAACCATGCTGCTGGCCCCTCTGCACCCCGGCCGCGTTCACCTCGTGTCCCAGCACCCCTCCTGCCCCCCCCCCACTCCCCCATCTCTCTGTGTATTTCCAACCCATCCATCTCTGTGGTATGTAGGCATCTCTGGAGCTATTGCTGCATGTGGAGCAGAGAGGGAAAACAGCGCCTGAAGGGGACCAGCAGGTAAAATCCAGAGCTACAGGAATCTCTGGGAGTCCTTTGGGACAGAGGCTGCTGCAGCTGACAAGGGGTTGGGACTGCATGATAATCCTCCAAAACCAAATAAATAAAACCCAACCACTAGCATCTTAGCAGCACTTTGCAAACATCAGTTAGTCCCTAAGAGGATTAGCAACAACATCGAGCCCTCCCATAGCTTAGAACTATTATTACATTCACTTTACAAACACAGTTGAGTTACGGTTACAAGTCACCATTGAGGGACAAGCCCAAGGTCATGTGCTGAGTTAGTGGCAGAGGAAGGAGCAGACATCCTGAACACCTGCGACTCCAATTGGCTTCAATGAGCCAGATGGGACTGCCATTGAAGACCATGCCGAAACTCCCACCGACTTCAGTGGAACAGAACCGCTCCCAATGGGAGCTGCCGGTATCTGGGATGTGGCCTGTAGAATTCAGGGGTCCTGACTCCCAGCCTCGTGTTTCAACCACTAGACACACTGTCACGCCACAAGTCATGCTGCCCTTCAAACATCTCCCTTGCTCTGAGCGCACACAAGCAATGTACAAGAACAGAGGCTCTTGCAGAAGGCGAAGGTAAAGGAAGGGTAATCCAGTGATTAGCGGGCCAGCTTGAGAGTCAAACGACCCAGGTTCAGTTCCCTGCTCTGCTACAGACCTCCTGTGTGACCCTGGGCAAGTCTCTCTGTGCCTCAGTTCCCCATCTCTACAATGGGGATAATAGCACAGCCCTACTTCCCAGAATTGCTGGGAGGATCGATACATTAGAGCCGGCGAGGAGCTCGGATACTATGGTAACAGGGTACCTATGGCAGATAGCGCGCTGGGGAGCAGAGTTATTTGCTTTTTAAGGTGTGACCCCAGGGGAGCAGCACAAGGATGTGCACAGGGAGGACATTCGAGCCTCACTTACATTCGGACGTTTCCACTGGATGTCTTGAATGCGTGACTTGTAGAAGAGGGAGTCGTCAGTGGCGGGGAAGAGCGGGTCCTCGAAGAGCACCTTCTGCCGCTGGCAGTCTTTCTTCAGGGCCGAGAAGTGCTGATTCTCGTAGGGCTTCGCAGAGGAGAACATCCTTCACTCCAGCCGCTAGGGGACAAAGCAACATGGATGAGATGGGGTGGGATGAGACACAGAGCCCGGCCTAGGACCAGGCTCACCCATCCCGCTCCCAGCAAAAACATTCAGATACATGGAGGAAAAGGGGCCACCTGAATGACGGGAAACAGATGCTTCCACTAGGTTAAAGCTCATCTAACAAGCCACCAAACAGCATGACGAGTGGAGCCCATTTGCCCACCTCCGTGACACCTCAGGTGCTCAGATACCATGGTGCCGGGTGCAATATAAAAACCCAAATAGTGCTATGCCGGCAGCCTCCGGTGACCTAGTGAAATAACGAAGGACACGTCGGAAGCGTGCAGCCCTTCAAGCAAAACACTGGGAAGATGCTGCCATGAAAGGTTCCAGTAAAGGAGCGGGTGCGTACCACATTTTACCAGGACTTTGATGAGTGGGGAAATTTGCGTTGTGGACGGACATTGGCCCTGCACACCCCAGTGGGAGAGAAGCAGACACACCCACCCACCCATCCTCCCACACCCCGTGAGCAAACATACGCCTCTGAGCCAGGCGATAAGGAATGTTGGGACCCAGCCCAAAAGGCTGGTTCGGCTACTCCTCCTTCCAGGACCTATACCCCGAGCTTTGGGCCAGGCAGGGCAGGAGCATTCCACCAGCGTTGTTCAAGGCACGGGCTCCCATTGCCCCGTTAGTATGAACTGTAACAAGCTATGCCTGAGCTGTGTGAGCAACCAGCTTCACCCCCTACATCCCTTCAAAGTCAGCAGGAACACAGGAAAAGTCACACGATTGCAACGGGGAGCTGTACGTGGCCCCAGAGGTCTGTGACACAGGCCTCCCCCCTTCCCCCCTAGAGATGTTAGCAAGCAAAATCACATTCCGTCCTGAGATGACACATGACGCTCTCCCCAAATTTAGACACACACACTCCACGACTTCAATGGCGACGCCAGGTTTAATAGAGATTCTCAGATGCCCCAACCTCTTTTAATTAAAAAGGCCTCCTGGCACAGAGCCACGTCTTTCTAGATTAATTACGCTCTCTCAACAAGCAGCTGGGCGCAGACGTGATTTTACCCACCCAGAGGAGACGAGGAAATCATATCTCACGTACACCCACAAGATGCAGCAACACCTGAACCGGTCCACGCTAGTTCTCCACCAGCGTGGTGGCTCCCACACACTGCACACCAGCTCCTTTGATTGGCATTCTAGACTCGCCCATCCATGCCTGCCTCCCACAGGGTAAGAGTGTCCTTACACAGGGCCTTCTGCACCACTTGATCCACAGGGTCGAATATGCAGGGGTCTTGGTGATGGACAGCAAGTGAGCCAAGGTATTATTCTGGTAAATAGGCATCATCGCCCAAAGACACTGGGAATCACTGATTAATGGCTAGAAAGTTAGAACAAGAAACTGCATAAGGATTGGTGACAAGTAGCTCCTTGTCCAGGGGATTAGGCGATGGACACATTTGGGCATCTGTTTGGAAGCAATTAATTTAGTTAAATGATTAGGATTAGTATGGAGAAAAAAACCCTGGCTTCTAACCCACCCCTATCCTAACTGGGGTAATTATTCATGACGACTGCTAAGCAAATCTGCCTCCTCTCGCCCGAGTGAGATGAAAACACTCAATTTAGGAGACTTCTGCTGAAAGCAAACCAAAGATTTTACTTCGCCTTATTTATCAATCTGATTAGCAGCAAAAATGCTCATTACTCAGTGCCTCAATGAACCCAAAACAACATCCATGCGGATTGCACTGGATGACACTACCCGGGTTCTGCCGCAGGTATGGCTCATTTACTGAAATATTCATTTTCTTCTGCTTCATCCCAGTCACTCTCAAGGGTCCTGAATCATCTCGAGTGATGTGGACTCTCCTGGGAGCCAGGAACAGCAAAAAGCTTTGTGGATGGGCAATTCTGTTCTTTGCTGCAACGTGACCTGAGAATATAGGGCTTAGATCATGCCTTAAAGTTGCAGGGGTGCGTGTGGAAGTGCACTGCCAGTGCTTGAATGGGTATCGGTGTCCCCAGAAGGAGCCTGGGACATTCCAAGGCGCAGCATGGCCTCCCTCTCCTCTGCTCAGAGCCAGCTTTGATGACTGGTGTGGAGCAAGAAGCCTTGTCCCACTGGAGAAAGCTGCCGCTGCCAATGGCACGAACCTCAAGCAGACCTTCCGCTCGCTGGGCTAGGCCAATGAAATTGAATAGAAAATTTAATTCTATGGATGGGGAGACAGTGTGGGCTAGTAGACAGGGCATGGGTACTAGACAGGGACTAGCAGACAGGGCACGGGTACTAGACAGGGTGGCTCAGGAGACCTGTGTTCTATTCGCAGCTCTGCCACTGACCTGCTACGTGACCTTGGGCAAGTCACTTCATCTCCATTTCCCCTCCTTCCTTTGTCTGCTTTGTCTATTTGAGTGGGATTAACCAGGGTATTTAGGTGCCTAGCACCTACTGATTTCAAATTAATGGGCATTAGGTGCCTAAATACCTTGGTAAAGCATACCCTTGGATTCTAAGCTCTCCCAGGCAGGGACTGTATGTTACTATGGCCAGGTCTACACTATATACTTACATTGGTATAACCATGTAGCTCAAGGGTGTGAAAAATTCACACCCCTGAGCAACGCAGTTATGCCGCCCTAACTCCCCATGTAAACACGCTATGTTGACGAGAGAGCTTCTCCCACCGACCCAGCTACCGCCTCTCAGGGAGGTGGATGAACTACTCCGACAGGAGAAGCCCTCTCGGGTGTTTTACAGCGGCTCAGCTGCACCAGTGGAGCTGAGCCATTGTAGCGCTGTACGTGAAAACAAGCCCTATGTCTTTGTACAGTGCCTAGCGCAATGGAGCCCGAATTAACACTGAGGCCTCTAAGCATTCCTGGAATAGAAATAATAACGTGAGATCCATTCTGTAGAATTTTGAAGCCATCTAATAGAGAATCTCAGAGATTTATACTTCTGCTACGTAGCATTTTATGGGTCTGTTTGAAAACTGCATAGAAAGATTCTTCTTCTTTATTAAATTCTACAGCACTTTTTGCAGCCTTTGGTCACACTTTATATTAAGGATCCATTGACAAATAGTTTATGAAGGATTAATAAATGATTATTAGATGTTTTAATAAATGGTTAATCACTTGTTACATAATCCAACAGGTCAATAAGTGGCTTTTAACTATCTTCAACACCCACTACTTACATTTGTAGCAAGCGTATAACATCTGCTTATTTATTAACCCTTTATAAATAAAACCTTAATATCAAATGTGACCCATTTTTCTTTTTTAACAGACAGTATTTCTGAACCTTGAGGATATTCAGCTTTTTACTCTTTGTATCCAAACTGATTTCCATTCCCTTGGTGAAAAGCATAGAATCATAGAAAATTAGGGTCGGAAGAGACCTGAGGAGGTCATCTAGTCCAACCCCCTGCTCAAAGCAGGACCAATCCCCAACTAAATCATCCCAGCCAGGGCTTGGTCAAGCCGGTTCTTAAAAACCTCTAAGGATGGAGGTTCCACCACCTCCCTAGGTAACCCATTCCAGTGCTTCACAACCCTCCTAGTAGTATTTCCTTATAGCCAACCTAGACCTCCACCACTGCAATTTGAAACCATTACTCCTTGTTCTGTCATCTGGTACCACTGGGAACAGCAGAGCTCCATCCTCTTTGGACCCCCCCTTCAGGTAGTTGAAGGCTGCTATCAAATCCCCCCTCGTTCTTCTCTTCTGCAGACTAAATAACCCCAGTTCCCTCAGCCTCTCCTCGTAAGTCATGTGCCCCAGCCCCCTAATCATTTTCGCTGCCCTCCGCTGGACTCTCTCCAAAGCAAATGGCAGATGATCCAGAAGGGTGGAGGGTAGTGTGAAAGTAGAATGAAAAAATATTAAAAAAAAAATGTAAAAATAGAATGGATTAAAGAAATGCTGTATGTACCTTTAAGCAGAAAGAAGGAATGTTGAAATACAGGTGTCAGGAAAAGAAACATTAAGGCATAAACAATGAGTCCACTTAAGCTAATGGTGGAACATTCACTGGAGATCTGTAAAAGTTAGTAAGGAAATTGAACATGTCGTCTAGCCTCAGGTAAACTTGTCAGTTCTGCTTTCTTTGTCCTCTTGTTAAATTCGCGCCCTTTTTATCTGTATAAAATAAGGTAGTGTGGGTCTTGCATGGTGCTCACATTATCTGAGTGTATTAGCAGTGCGCTATGCTAATAAACAGAGAGGTCTAACAAATTGTGAGTCCTGAATCTAACTTTGACAGTAGCAAATGTTCTTAGATTTGAAATGGGTTCTATGGGTGATCCGAGAAATTGCATGCCAGCCAGCCTTGTATCTGTACCCGGCAAACTGGATAAAATTATCATAAAAACCAGAATAATGAAATACCTGGAAGATCAGGATATGGTAGAGTCTGACCAGCATAATTTCAGCAATGGAGACTAGTGCCTCACTAATCTCTCTGAATTCTTTAAACGTGTCAGTAATGCAGTGGATATAAAGGAGAACCTGATGACAATTGATTTTCACTTCCAAAATACCCCGGATAAGGTCCTGCACAAGAGGCTACTAAAAAAGCTAAGTAGTCATGGATAAGAGACCAAGTACTGTCATGGATCAAAAACTAGCAGACAGAAAGTCAAGGGTAGGAATAAATGGTCAATTCCCATCATTACAAAACAGCAGGCCTGAAGGTTCCAAACTAAGTCCTGGGTTGTTTAAATGTATTAATCAACAATCTGGAAAGGAGAGTGAGCAATGAGGTAGCAAAATTTGCAGATGACAGAAAGTTATTTAGTTTAGCCAGGATCTGAGCAGTCTACGAGGAACTTCAGGGAGACCTTCCCAGGCTGCGGGAATGGGGAACAGTAGGCAGATGAAACTGAATGCTGATAATGCCAAGGAGAGGGGGAAATGTAAACCACTTATACAGAGGCACCAAAAAGAAATATTCTGTCTCACAACATGTGATTAAACCGAGGGGCTCATTGCAGCCAAGAACTAAACGAGATTGAACAAGGGACTGGCTGTTTCTGTGGATAGCAAGGCTATCCAGAGTTAATTAACGACAACAAGAACTTTGGAAGGAATATTAAACCTCGTGCTTCGGGTCTGAAGCCAATCTACCCAGAAAGCAGGAACTGCGGCAGTGAGCAGTTTCCTAATATCCAACCTAGACCTCCCCCACTGCAACTTGAGACCATTACTCATGCTGGAAGGGCATATCAAGTGGGGTTCTGCAGGGATCAGTTCTGGGTCCAGTTACCGTGACACCTAGGCGCCCTAGTCACGGACCAAAAGCCTGTTGTGCTAGGCGCTGTAAAAAAAAAAAAAACAGAACAAAGAGATGGTCCCTGCCCCGAAGAGTTTACAATCTAAGTATAAGACAGATGACAGACAGACGAGGAAATACAAGGAAACACAGATAGTGCTGTCAGCAGGACAGCCAGGGGTCTCAGCACATCCACAGATTAAACTGTTGCCAAGTTTTTTCTAGGCAAGACATCACAGGAAAGTTTTGAAGGAGGGTTTTGAAAGAGGACACTGAGGCAGCTTTGCAGATGTTTACGGAGAGCAACTGCCAAGCACAAGGGGAAACATGGGAGAAAGCACGAAGGTGCTTGTTTGAAAATTTAACAAGAGGCCGCCAAAGGCTGGGATCAATGCAATCGGGGGCGGAAGTAGACATCTTGATAGTGAAGGAAGGAGGATGGGAAGAGGGATATGCGACTTATCTTGACCTTCACAGCCTACGTTTGATAGGATAGAGAAGGGGGAGGCAGGGGAAGGAAGCAAAGAAAGGGGTGACATGGTCAAGGCAACAGAAACTGGGTATCAGCGGGGCAAGATTGCATTTGTCAAGGGCAGAGAGAAGGATAGAGCAGCAATCGATACGGGAGATGAGGAGAGCCTGGACGAGCATTTTAGCTGCGTAGATGGCTAGCAAAGACCGTAGCTTAGAGATGTTACGTAGAAGGAATCAGCAAGATTTAAGCCTATCTTGGATTTGAGATTGGGTATCTTTCTAAGAGACGTGCTTTAGCTCAACTAGAAGTTTAGCTGATGCAGAAACCACTTGGTGAAATTCTATGGTCTGTGTCTGTAGGAGGTCAGGCCAGAGGGACTGTAATAATCCCTCTTGGCTTTAAAATCTATGACTACATGGTAATTACATCTCCCAGCGTAAGAGCTCTGGGTGTAAACTAATCACTTTAGGCTGTGCTTTTTAACGCAGAGGTTTGTGTTTCCTTTGCAGACTAGGACTCTGATAGGTTTCTTCCCACCTACGATCTCCACTGTGGTCCTCAGAGAGCTGTGCTAAGCTCCTATGCTATGATTCAGTAGGTGGCACTCTCCCCCTTAGTCAGTACTGAACACACATGGTATTAGGGGACACTATTACTGGATGTACCATCATCCATGCAAGATGTAAAACAGAGGTCCCAACAATCTGTGATCACTGAGTCTATACAGCAGCTAGACACCTGCGGCTGGCCTGTGCCAGCAGACTCTGGCTCATGGACTGGGCTGCAGGGCTGTTTCACTGCTGTGTAGACTTCTGGACTGGAGCCGGAGCCTAGGCTCCAAGACTCAGTGAGATGGGAGGGTCCCAGAGCTCAGGCGCCGAAGTCTACACAGCAACGGAACAGCCCCGCAGCACGAGCCCTGCAAGCCTGAGTCGGCTGGCACAGGCCAGCCACAGGTGTTTAGTTGCTGTGTAGACATACCCTGAAGAACCAATGCCAGAGTCTTGCAAAAGTAAGGTTATTAGCTTGTGAAATTCCAGCTTAGACAACCGCCGCCTATAAACATATAGTCCCCCTACACTTTTAGTTGATACAGTATGCTTCAATTCCTGACCTAAATGTTGGCAGGGTGCTGCTGTGAGCTGTTAAACAGCAGGTACTTTCCACCCAAGAGGTGGCTGCATTTCAGCATGGAGAGTGAAGTGATTCCTGGTGGTGAAGTACTTTGGGATCCCCTGGGACGACAGGCACTATGTAAATATAACGTTAATTATTATAAACGAATGACTCACTGACGGAAATCAATTTCATTTGCAAAGGAGACTCTCAAGTGAAACGAGAAAGAATGTTGCAGTTCAAGAATATTTGTTAAAAACCATTAAAGAGAGAGGCAGAATTCTGACACTTCCTGCTGTTAAATCCATCATTGCCTCCAATTTACACGTTAGATTTGGCACATTAAAATGCCCTGGGCGTCCTAATTGCTTTTTTCTCTTGCACAAAAGCCAGGAGTACTCAAAGGAGTATTAGAAACAGACACTTCCATGGCTGATGCAAAATAAATACAACCTGGGCGAGAAAGATCAAGGCCATCACATTATAACAATGGAAATAGGATGCACAGACAGTGGATTAAAACACTGGTGCATTAAAACGCAGCTTGAATCCAGATGTGAGGCACAGCAGTTAAGAGGCTGAAAGGGCTAAAATGGGAGAGACATTTTCTGGGAGGAGGTCAATCATATGACTCAGGTATAGTACAGAATTCCCTTTATCGCCTCCAGAGATTTTGGGGCATTGGAGCCAGCCAGCACTGCCAGCTGGTAGTGATTACACATGAGTGCTGAAACCAGGATAACTGTTTAAAGTGCTTATACAAGTAGGGTCCGATTGCAAACTAAAAGGCTATTCTCTTCCCGCTGCAAAAATTCCACCCCTCCAGAACCAGGCTCCTACGGCACAACATCTGGGCTGAATGGCATGACTCCGCATGCAATCTGCCATGACAACACCTGCCACTTGGGGCAACTTCTAGAATTCAGTGGGCTGATCCCAGCACGGTACAGTAGGAAGTTTCTAGTAGATCTTTAGCCTGCTGATCATAGGGGGAAAATCCTGGTCCCATTGAAGTGAGAGGGAGTTTTGCCATTGACTTCAATGGAGCCTTGATTTCAACCGTAGTGTCTTGTTTTCTAGCTTCACGTTATGTTGCTAGCAATACCCGAGCTCTTTCAATGTTTGCGGTCTGCAGTGAAGCGGAAACTCTGCACTTGATCGAAGCCCATGTGACCAGATTCCCTCCTTATAAACAAATACGTTCAACAAAGCTGGAAAAATACCACACGCACAGCAAGGCAGTACTGCTTTGTGTGCCCTCTCTCCCACATGTTTTGCCCCACTAAAGACACAATCAAACAAGCAGTGAGTCAGCCAACTTGTTTTTTCCACCTGTTCATGGGAGACTCAGAACAGCTTGGGTGTTACCAGATCCACCAAACCATAAAACAAACTACTTCACCCGGTTTCTACACAGAACATAGACTGACAGAAATCTAGGCTGGAAGGGCCCTCAAGAGGCTGAGTCCACCTCCCATACCCCACGCTGCAGGTGGTTTACGTACATCTCCTAATTAAACCATCCCTGACAGGTACTCGTCTAACCTATTCTTAAAAACCGCCACTGACAGGGATGCCACAACCTCCGTTGGAAGCCTATGTGACACTGGCAGACCAGGTGTCAGCGCATGCCAAGGTCCCCACACCTCAGCTGAATACTAACAAATACATAGTTGGAATCCGTCGAGCTCACCTGTCTGTTAGAATTGTTAACATGGGTATTAGAATTATACGCATGTGTTTAGTCCTTACGGAATGCTTGTGAGTTGCTGCCTGCATTAATGTCACTTCTAACATTTGCACCCCAGACTGTAAGGTAATATTTGAGCATTTGTACTGTGAGCCTCTCTGACTATGCAAATCACCAGAGAGGAGAGAGACATTAACCAGTGTGGGGATGTCCCTGCGTGTTCTGCCCAACAGGGAAGGCTCAACACCAGATGGACTATCCCCCCATGAAAACCCCTAATAAGGGGGACTAGATCTCCATGCTGCTTGGACTCTGAGTGGTAGATAAAGGACATATAGACCTTGCATATTATAGAAGCTTCTATAACCTTTTGAAACTTAAGATTGTAATTCATTTGTGGGTTTATATGTTTACCTGCTTTAACCTTGTAAATACCTCTCTTGTTTCCTTTTCCTGTATAATAAATCTTTAGATAGTTTATTACAGGATTGGCTACAAGCGTTGTCTTTGGTATGAGATCTAAAATGCAATTGACCTGGGATCAGTGACTGGTCCGCTGGGACCGGGAGTAACCTGAATATTGCTGAGATTGGTGGTGTAAGGGACCATCTATCACAAAGGCAGGCATACCTGGGCGGCAAGACAGATCAGAGCACCCCAGGGGACTGTTTGTGACTCCATGTTAAAGCTGTTATAGTGCCTGAGTAGGTTACACTTAGGGATGTAAAATGTTAACCAGTTAACTGGTTAGCATTAGTCTTACTGGTTAACCCATCTTAACTGTTAACCCCTGGGCGGCCGGCCCCAGCAGCCCCATGCCAGCCCAGGCCACACCAGCCGGCCGGCCGGCCCTTTAATCGGTTAACCATTTAAATGAAATATTTTTTAATCATTTAAATGGTTAACTTTTTAAACAGTATTTACATCCCTAGTTACACTTGATAACTGGCTGGTGAAATCTAAGAATAGAACTCTCAACCAGCCTGGGGTTTGTGGCCTGCTTCTTCACAGTCTGCCCCGAGGTTGGTCCACATGCTCTTCTGAGCCACTGCCAGACAGCTGGTCAGTCTATTCCAGAGCGTAACTGCCCTTCTAGTTAGAAAGTGTTTCCTAACATCCAACGTAAGCCTCCCTTGCTGCACATTAAGCCCATTACTACTTGTCCTACCATGGGTGGACATGAAGAATTAATCATTGTCCTCTTCATCACAGCCCTTAACATATTTGAAGATGGTTTTCAGGTTCCCCATCAGTCATCTTTTCTCAAGACTAAACATGCCCAGTTTTTTAACCTTTCCTCACAGGTCAGGTTTTCTGAACCTTTTATCATTTGTGTTGCTCTCCTCTGGACTCTTTCCAATCCTTGCAGTGCAGCGTCCAGAACGGGACTCCTGTTGTCACCACCACCTCGCTTGCTGTGTGTGCCCTGAGGAGCGATGGTGCTGACAACAGCAGCAAGGTGGCAGTGGCGGCGACCAGCAGGAGCGAGGCACACAGCCAGCGCTGCACCTACCCTGCACGCAGGAGGTAGCGGAGACAGATCACGGGCTTGGGGAGCCCCACCAGGCAGCAACGCTGATACATGTTCAGGGACAAGCGTTGGGTCTGGGTCCAGTCTGAAAAGGACTCAACACACTCAGGTCAGGCTCAGGCTGGGTTTTAAACTGGGGTCCGAGCAGACCTCTACCCTGTATTGCTAAGGCCTGAAGGAGACGCCCCTGGAGCAAAAGTGTTAAAGGCCTGTGATTCCGAAGCAGCAAGTTCTGGGTTCAAGTCTAGCTCTAGAGTCACTGAGAAGTTCCAAGTGGCCATGGGATTATTCTTACTATTTGCCTGGAGGCCTCAACCAAGACCATGGCCCCATTGTGCTAGGCGCTGTACAGACACATAGTAAAAGATGGTGTCTGCCCCCAAGAGCTTATGGTCTAGTGAGACATGAAGTGGGATGGGAAACTGAGGCACAGAGTGGGGCAGTGATTTGCTCAAGGTCACCCTGCAGGTCAGTGGCTAATCCAGGAAGAGAATCAAGGCCTCCTTCTGGCCCAGTGCCCCACCCTGCCTGTCAGTGGGCTGCAGGTTCGGTACACCCTATTTTATATATTATGGGACAGCAAATGTACCATACAAAAATATCTACATAGCAGCTTTATTTTTGCAAATCAGTAAATTAAAGCCATCTCTCAGCAAACATGGGGACGTTCTTCAGAAGGTGGGGATACAGCCATGACAAGATGATGCCCAGTATGTGCTCTAGGAAAGGAAGAGGGAACAGGTATGTACCTGGCAAAATAAACACAGCTGCCCAATGATGGAAGATGGAGGAAAACACATTGTCACTGCTACGCTCTTGGCAAGAGGGCACAGGCAGAAGGCGAATTAACCATCACTGGAAGGAGGAGCGGGGTCACAGAGCCATCTGTTCACACCTCAGAGGCAACTGGGTGGGAAGTTCTCCTTCAGGGGACACACATGAGATTATGCAAAATGAAAAACATTCCCTGCCTGAGAATCACCAGGAAATCTAGAGACACAAAGCGGGAAACAAAAGCTGGCTGGGAGAGCCAAGCCCTCGCTGCAGGGCACAGCTTGAGTGAGTCCGTCACAGAATGAGAGCAGGGAGCCCTTTGCCAACCATGATTCTGCACAGCGATGGTGCTGGGCAGGTCAAAAGAATGATCCGTGTAGTCCCCTATTTACTAGCTTCTCTCAGCACCTCACAATACACCTCTACCCCGATATAGCGCTGTCCTCGGGAGCCAAAAAAATCTTACCATGTTATAGGTGAAACCGCGTTATATAGAACTTGCTTTGATCCACCGCAGTGCACAGCCCCGCCCCCCGGAGCACTGCTTTACCGCGTTATATCCGAATTCGTGTTATATCGGGTCGCGTTATATCGGGGTAGAGGCGTATTGACTGTATTTATCTGCCGAGGCTCCCCTCCCCCCCCCGGGGGGGTAGGGCAGTGCTGGTAACCCCATTTTATAGATGGAGAACTGAGACACTGGGAGACTAAGGCCTGGTCTACACTAAAAAGTTAGCTTGACCCAGCTTCGATGTGCAGGGATGTGAAAAATCTGCACCCCTGAGAGATGTAGTTAAGCCGACCTAACCCCTGGGGTAGACAGCGCTAGGTTAATGGAAGAATTCTAGCTACTGCCCTTGGGGTGGTGGATTCTCTACACAGATGGGAGAATCCCTCCCGTTGGCACTGATAGTGTCTACACTGAAGCGCTACAGCAGCGGCTGGAGTGTTTCAAGTGTAGACCAGCCCTATGGGTGTGTCTGCACTGCATCGTAAACCCGGGTCTGTGGGACCCGTGCTTGTGCGCTTGGTGTTTCCAAGCCGGCACTTGAGCGTCCACTCTGCAATTGCTGGACACATCCATAGTATATCAGGGTTGGAAGGGACCTCAGGAGGTCATCTAGTCCAACCCCCTGCTCAAAGCAGGAGCAATTCCCAACTAAATCATCTCAGCCAGGGCTTTGTCAAGCCTGACCTTAAAAACCTCTAAGGAAGGAGATTCCACCACCTCCCTAGGTAACCCATTCCAGTGCTTCACCACCCTCCTAGTGAAATAGTGTTTCCTAATATCCAAACTAAACCTCCCCCACTGCAACTTGAGACCATTACTCCTTGTTCTGTCGTCTGGTACTATTGAGAACAGTCGAGATCCATCCTCTTTGGAACCCCCTTTCAGGTAGTTGAAAGCAGCTATCAAATCCCCCCTCATTCTTCTCTTCTGCAGACTAAACTATCCCAGTTCCCTCAGCCTCTCCTCATAACTCATGTGCTCCAGCCCCCTAATCATTTTTGTTGCCCTCCGCTGGACTCTTTCCAATTTTTCCACATCCTTCTTATAATGTGGGGTCCAAAACTGGACACAGTACTCCAGATGAGGCCTCACCAATGTCGAATAGAGAGGAATGATCACATCCCTCGATCTGCTGGCAATGCCCCTACTTATACAGCCCAAAATGCCATTAGCCTTCTTGGCAACAAGAGCACACTGTTGACTCATATCCAGCTTCTCGTCCACTGTAACCCCTAGGTCCTTTTCTGCAGAACTGCTTCCTAGCCATTCGGTCCCTAGTCTGTAACAGTGAATGGGATTCTTCCATCCTAAGTGCAGGACTCTGCACTTGTCCTTGTTGAACCACATCAGGTTTCTTTTGGCCCAATCCTCTAATTTGTCTAGGTCCCTCTGTATCCCGTCCCTACCCTCCAGCGTATCTATCACTCCTCCCAATTTACTGCATTGCGTAGACCTTCTGACTCAGATCTGTGGCTTGAGCCGCGTCCACATTGCAAATTGACAGGGGTTGGATCCGAGTCACAGCGGGCCCTAGGACCCAGGTCCTGAGTGGTTACTAATCCAAGTCAGACTGATTTAGGTGTGGATGGAAGGGGAGCTTGGGCTCACACCTGAGTCAGAGCCCAGGCTGAGAGTGCAGTGTAGACATACCTTAAGTGATCACACAAGAGGCCTGTTGCAGAGCAGGGAATAGGGTCTCCTGAGTCCAGCTCAATGCCCTGCCTGGACACAGCTTTTTTTTTTGTAGATGTTGTGGAGAAAGCGTGTGTAAACCTCATTTGAATCGGGTTCCACTTGAAAAGGCTTCTGGCCTGCAGTGTTGGGGTTAAACCTAAGGGAAATTGCCAAGAGTCACTAGTTTCGCCTCACTGATGCAAATACCAACGGGACTCCCACTTATTAGAACCACCTTTGCAAAACACTTAGAAGTTCCTCATTCCTCACACTGAAACATAGACGAATCACTGGCCCGTTACCAGACAGTTGCTGTTGGATACAAACAACTCTGAGGAAGTGGGAAGAGAGCGACCAACAACAAACAGCCGAGAACAACATGTTTGCTACATAGCTTGTGGTGTGTCTGGCAGCTCTTACGTTTTCTAAAGCAGCAGAGCTGATTTCCACTGTGCCCAGCTCTCATCCCACAGCAAGTTCGCACTGTGAAACAGGGCCCTTTCAACCCCATCTCAATTCACTTCACTTCGACCACTGGATCTTACACCTTCATCCCCGCTGGTGACACACAGCGGTCTCCCATCAGTTTCACCGTTCAGTTTCTCCTGTGGCATCACAATGCTGAAGCATTTTGTTTCCTCTGGGGCAAGTTTCTTTTCAACCCTGTTTCCATTGGAATTTTAAAAAATAGTAATTGCAGAAACATTGTGTGGCCAACCTTCTCCTTGTTGGGTTTTGTTTTAAAGCACAAAAGCTCAGAATCGGAGCATGTGGCCAGCCCCTGCTTATGCTCCAAAAGAGCGCCAACCAGCAACACAGTGCCGGGGAAACTATTCTTGATGAGAATATTTGTGTGCGCGCAAAATTCACTTGTTTCACTATTGCAGCACCTTTTAGACAAATTATTTCAACGATTCAGAGATACTAAGGCCAGAAGGGACCATTGCAATCATCTCATCGGACCTCCTGCATAACCCAGACCACAGAACTTCACCTAGGAATTCCTGCATCCAGCCCTCCCTTCTGTTTGAGCCATAGCATATCTATCTTGGCTTATGGGGTGTGGAATTATCCTAGCAGTGGAATGAGCTCGTAAATTGCAGCTCGGGGACGGGCACCAGGAATCCCTGGGTTCTAATCCTGATGCTGTCAGGCTCTGACACGGACTAGCCTGCAGAATAATTTGCAAACACATAGCACTTTACAAGCATTACTTAGTTAGGACTCCTAACATCACCATCAAGTGGTTAAACACTACTGTGCCCATTTCACAGAGAGGGGACGCTGAGGATCAAAGAGGTCAACTGCCCAAGTCTCAAACCAAGTGTCAGAATCAGAATTCAAGTCACCTGAGTCCCAGTCCAGTGGCTAGATGAGACAAATGAAAACGGGCCTGTCTGTTTGATAGGCATCTCAAGTCAGTTTCAGTAGCCAGTTTCTCCTGTGCTCTCAATGGTTCAGCATTGGGGTTCCTAACACCACGGGGGCAGGTTTCACTTCAAACCTGTTTACAACGGAATCTTAAACCAAATCAATCAATCCCTGCAGAATCACTTGTGGTGGGCTCCGGTGTGGTAAACGGATTTTTTTAAACCACAAAACCCTACAATTTATACTAAAGTGGAGTGTCATTAACTAATGTTTGTGAAGCGCATTAAGATATTCTAATGAAAGTTTCCAGGGGCCTGATCCAAAACCCACTGGGATCAACGGCAAAACTCTCTCCGGCTTCAGGCGGCTTTGGATCAGACCCTGTTACTAACAACAACAGTGTCATTAGCATCACATACAGCTAGACACTTGCAGACACGTTGTCTAGAGTGAGTGTATGCAGACACAATGCTCGAAATTGCTGAGGGCCAGTTTTGTTTAACATTGCAAGTGCGGACCCTGATTTGGTCCTTCGTGACATGTTTGGACAAGTTAGGGCCCTAGCCATCTGGGCCCTGCAGCCCCGTGCACCAGTTAGCCTGGCACAAAGGGGGTGCGGGACATGCTTACAAGCCTCTATAGCTGGGGCACACGTCAGGGAGGTGCTCTGGGGCAGGATGCAGGTGAACCAGAGGGGCAGGAGGGGGCATGCAAAGGCAGACTTGCTCCTCAGTGATTCTATGCCATGCCAAGCTGTGACCTGGGAGACTTCTTAGGCCCTCTGCAAGTTGCATTCGGGAGTGCATAAGGGTTACAGGGATCCCCTGTGCCTGGTATTTACAGTCTAGTTCACCAAATGGGTTGTGTAAGATGTCTAATGAAAGCCTGTGTCATCATCCCCATTGCAAGATTTGTGTGTGGGAACAGATGGGGAGCTGGGTATATCAGGGCCGCACAGAGGATTCAGGGGGCCTGGGGTCTCAATTGCCGAAGACACGGCACTTCGGCGGTGGGTCCCGGGGCGGGAGGACCCCACACCGCCGAACTGCAGCCAAAGACCAGAAGCGGAAGAAGCTCCGGGGGCCTTCAGCATTCCACTGAAGTCTCTGAGCAGTCTAAGTCAAATGCTAACAAAGAGCTGGCAGGAGGAGGTAACCAGTGAGGGATGGTGGGGGGGGACCTATTGAGGTAAACAGCGGGAGGTGAGGGGGAACCTATCTTGAGGTGAACAACAAAGTATATTCAGGTGTGCAGACACCCTGGCATCCTTCACCTAGGAGGTAAACTGACAGCAAGTTTGCTTCAGGAAAAAGGGATCTCAGTCAGGCTTGGTGGCAAATGCTGAAGAGAACTTTGGGTGAGATCAACTTCTTTAGCTGAGAGGTTAATCGTTAGTTAAGATTAGTCTCTAGAAGTGTGTTACGATTTTGCTTTCTCCTTAACCATTTTCCCATCTCTCCTACGGGTTATTACTTGAACCTCATTTCTTTCTTAAATACATTTCCTTTCATTTTATAATTGAACTCGAGTGCTGTGTGTCACACAGGAGCGATGATCTAACGTAAAACCAGGGTTCGCTGTTCCACTGGGAACACAGGATGTGGGATTTCTGTGGGTATCCAGGGATTGGGACTTTGAAGGGACTCAGACTGGGGTGCATCTGTTATCAACCTGCAAGGCAAAGGGGGGCTGGCGGAGCGCAGAGGAGAGTGGCTGACAGGCTGGCTGTGTTAGGGGGCTGACACCCAGCTTGTACAGACAAGACTCCCTTGTGCTGGAGGCAGGTGGTAAGCAGGTGACTCACAGCCCTGAGATGGGTCACACAAGGCCCCACAGGGGGATTTGAAATAGGGGCACGAGTTAGGGCAGCTTTCGGGGCTGGGGCAGCCCCAGTCACCCCTGCATGGGGGAGGCCGTTTGCACCTCCTCTCTGTCCCTGCGCTACGCCTCCCCCGCCGTACGCAGAGCTGGTGTAAGCATTTCCACAGGGGCACTCTGCCTTGCCACACATGTCGCTCCCTCCTCTTATCAGCACTGGGGATATGCGGAAAGAGCAGGACCCGAGCTCCATGCACAGCTCTGACAATGGCAGGATATCCTCCGCCCAAGAAGCACTTCCTCCTAGGGAGTCACTGGAGGGCACATTCCTTGGCATTCATCCTCATCAGCTGGACAGAGCCCGCGGACACTGCTGGTACACAGTTCCAGACCCCCAGTGACGTGCTGCTATCTCCTAGGAGCTGCTATTTGTCCGAGAGATGCTGAAGGAGAAGCCATTGCAATGATGCAGTCCTAGGCCCTGATCCGAAACCCACCACAGGCAGCAGAAAGTCTCCCATTGACTTCACGGGCTTTCATGGTTATTTAACCCTTCTACTGCAACAGCACCTGAAGGCCTCAACCAGGGAAGCCCTGTTGTGCAAGGGACTGTGCAAACGTATGGTAAGTGATGGTCCCTGGCCCACGGAGCTGACAGTCTGAACCACAAGCCAGAACAGGGGAACACGGACAAACAGGGTGAGAGACAGAACAAAAAATCTGACAGGATGTGCACAATGCTCAGCCCCTCAGCACCGATGCTTCCTGCAGTTAGCAGTAGAGGCGGGTATGCTAGTGGACAGATCCTTGGACTGGACCTCAGCAGACTCGGGGGGGGGGGGGGGATTATTTATTATTGTACGACTGTACCACCTAGGAGCTCTAGTCAGGAGCAGGACCCCATTGTGCAAGGTGCTGTACAAACACAGAACAAGAAGCTGGTCCGTGCCTCAAGGAGCTTTCAGTGTCTTCCAGCTCAGCCACTAGCCTGCTGGGTGACTTCCGGCAAGTCATGTCCCACCCTGTGCCTCAGTTTCCCCATCTAGTCAAATGGAGATCGCAAATACTGGCCTTCTTTGCGATCTACTGATGAAAAGCACTGAGTAAAAGCAACGTATTTATTTTGCAAGTTGCAGTCTCCTGCCTGTATTCTGGGACTGAGACTAGGGCGTGGTGGTGGTGGTTTTATGGATTGTGACTGGGAGCTCTTCCCACTCGTACGGGAGAGAAAGCAGGAAAGCGCTTGCCAAAGAAAGGCAGACTCAGGCAATAGAGGCTCGAATCTCTGGGAGAGAAGATAACAGGATGGAGAGGAAAAGTAGGGGTGAACTGCAGAGGACTTTGTAAGTGAGGACCAGGTGTGTTTGACGAGGTGAAGGGGGCGATGGAGGGATTTAAAGATGAGGTGACAGTCAGAGTGACAGGCCAAGACGACGATCTTAGCTGCAGCATTGTGAATGGGCTGGAGGGATGGCGGGAGCCAGCCAGGCTAAAGAGCAGGAGATGAGGTCAAGCCCTGAGATGATGGAGGCTTGGACAAGCGCTTTGGCAGCATGGGCACAGAGCCGAGGTCTGACTGCTGAGTGGTTGCGCAGGAAGAAGTGACAGCTGGAGACACAGCCTGGACGTAGGGATGGAAGATGAGGGCAGAGTCAAAGACAAAGCCAAGATTATGGGCTTGAGTGACAGGGAAAACGATGGTGCTTTCCACCGTGGAAGAGAAAGGACCCTCCAAGCAAGGACCAGTTTCCCGTAGTCCTAGATGCTACACAGACAAGCCACCAGGAAGACAG
Organism: Chrysemys picta bellii; assembly: GCF_011386835.1. Lineage (NCBI taxonomy): Eukaryota > Metazoa > Chordata > Testudines > Emydidae > Chrysemys > Chrysemys picta. Next base: position 339,322,396 of record NC_088791.1, read on the forward strand.
GCCCTGCCCCAGAGAGCTCACAATCTGCATAACAGTGAGGACACCACAGGGTGGATGAAACACACACGTGGAATGAGAGCCGGTTAGGAGAATAAGGCTACGGACAGAAGCATCTAGCAGAAAAGCGGAAAACCCAGCTCATCGTCTGCCTGCCTGGTGCCGGATGGGAGTGATAGCAGTGGAATTGCGTCTGCTCGGCATGTCAGAAAAACCAGGTTCTTGTTTGACAGCACCCACCTGTGAAGTGCGGATAAAACCTCCCTCCCCCCGCCACGCTGTTGCCGATGAGGTGTATATGCGCAGTGCTCCTACAATATAAAGTCCTAGACCACTGCTATGAGATATCGATGATGTGGTCCCATGGCTCGTGCACTCTGAAGTATAGCCGTTTGCCTCACACCCTGCCGCCACGTGCTACGCTCAAACCACAGCTTCCTTTCTGTGCCGCCGTCCAATTTGTAACACTAAAACCACCTTCCGGTGAAAGAGCTGCATGGTGTAGAAAAGAGGGGGAGGGATGAAGAAGTGCCACGGGGCACACGTATCTGCCATACAGTAGCATCTACCAGAAGCCTCCAACTGAGATCAAGACCCCAGTGAGCTGGGTGCTGTACATACGTACATACACACACATACAATGTAATTAGACAAGACAGGCAAGGAATCGGTGGGGGAAACAGCGACCCAGAGAGGTGAAGTGACTTGCCCAAGGACGCCCCGGAGGTGAGCGGCAGAGCATGGAGTGCAGAGACCCCGCCCGGTGTTGTACCCGCTAGACCACACTGCACCAACAAGACCAGTCCCCTTCCCTTTGGAGATCTGGGGGTTCTTGGAGTCTGAAATTCAGGGGGAACCTTGCGGAAGGGGCAAAAGCCAAACTCAAAGCAGCAAACAAGTTCCCACGAAACTCCCGGCTCCTTCCAGCCCAGTTAACCTGTCTGGATCAGCTAAACCTGTCGGCAACAACCTCTCTCCCACACCAGAGAAACCTGTGCAGGGCAGGAAGTCCCACGCCTTCCTTCCCAGCTGTTCTGTCGGGGGAAGGGTCAGGAGTTCCTTCTGTGCCATGCGTAGGAGCAGGGTGCTTCAGCCCCCTAAAAGAGCAAATAACCCGAGACCCACACAGCTCAGCACATCCAGATGCCTAAACCACCCCCCACTACAATGCTGGCATTAGCTACCCTCTGTGTCTGTGCAGTAGCAGCTGGGCAGTGGCCCCAGTGGGAACTAACCCATTAACCCTGCTCCAGTATCGGAGGGATCTGCAGCGGGAGCTTGGCATGGAGCGTAGCTCTTCCCCCTGAATGCCCAGGGAGCAAACACTCTGCCTAGCTCCCCTAAAGCCTGGTGTGACGGGAAGGGTCCCTCTCCTTCCTGGCTCCACTCCGCTCACCCCAATGGAGAGGCCATAATTTGCCCATCTCCGATGACCGTTTCTCTTTGCTGTGCACAGAAGCTGCACATACAGCACACGCGGCCTCGAGGGCTGCTCCAAAGCATTAAGCACAGATCAGAACATGGGAGAAGCTGTTATGATCCCCCCCCCCGCCCATGACTTTTGATCTAGCGCTCAAGGTGCAGCATACAACCAGTAAAGAAAGATCTATTCCTGAGCTCTGCAGAGGGATAAACCCCCCTTGAAAAACACACTTCTTGGCGTATCAATTGCTCATTTCCTCCCTCTGTGCTCTCGGTGGCCCTGACCCACTTGCTTCATGGCAAGCCAGTTAATAATTACAAGCAGGAGCTGTGAAAGAAAGAGTGAGCCCATGAAGCACACATTTGGAGCATGCCCGTAACTCCCCAGGGCTTGTAACAAATCACAGCGCTGGTAAATTACAGGAATCTTCTTCCAGGCCTCACCGTACAGACACCGAGACAGTCCCTACCCCAGAGAGCTTTCAATCCGGTTTGAGACAAGACACGAGGGAGTGTCACAAACGAGCATTTGGGTGATCATTATATTCTGGGAGGGAAAATGGCTGGGGACTCTGACCTGGAGGGTATTCAGACCCCCTATATACAAACATCTCTTCCCATCAACGTTCAGATTGCCTGGATACGCACACCCCTTCTCCACCCAATGACGCCCAAGACCAAGAGGAAAAGGCCTTTGAGTCTCTTTTCTGCGCTGGGGTAATGGAACTGTGATACTCCCAGAGTCTCTGTTCAGCCCTAGGTTCATGACCTAAAGAGCTTATGGTCTAAATCATTTGGCATCTGGCAGACCTAATTACTTATTAGCCTATTGTAAGCACTAGCCATCCCCTGACTCATGATTTCCTTTGCAGTGGCTGTTTCCCAGGAACTCCCTGTTAGTACCCACATGGGTTACCCTTGGCAATACATGTTGTCCTTGTAGGTGTGGGCTGAACATACACTTGTGTTGTCTACTGCAAAAGAATCTCCCATTAAAACTAATGGAAAGAGCCTCATTGTCTGCAAAGGGAGCAGGACTGGGCCCCTACACAGTAACACCAGTCCGGACCAGTAGTTCCCAACCAGGGGTACGCATACCAGGGGTACTCGGAGGTCTTCCGGGGGTACATCAACCGGCTTCATAATAAGCACTAGCGAAGTCAGTACAAACTAAAATTTCATACGGCTTGTTCATACTGCTCTATATACTATACGTGGAAATGTAAGTCCAGTATTTATATTCCAGTTGATTTATTTTATAATTATATGATAAACATGAGGAAGTCGGCCATTGTTCAGTAATAGTGCGCGGTGACACTTCGGTATTTTTGTATCTGATTTTGTCAGCAAGTAGGTTTTAATGTCAGTGAAACTTGGGGGTACGCAAGGCAAATAGCCTCCTGAAAGGGGTCCAATAGTCTGGAAAGGTTGAGAGCCACCGGTCTAGACATTCGACACGTGCCTCAATTCTCTGAATGGCACGAGGGCAAGGGGAATGGTTCAGGTTGGGCGGGAGAGTTTTTAGTGGAAGTAATGGACTTTGGGGACCAGGACTGAGAGGTCTGGGGTTCAGATAACCGAAGTTTCACTGTTCCAGAGAATTCCTAGCATAGATAAACTATAGCACATGGCTACGCCCATACTCCAATTGCCGTTGGTCCCATTATTGTAACAATCATTTATAGAGCCGTAAACATGCATGCTGCTAGCTCAGTGCCAAAGAGATCATAGATCACTGCTTTATGATCACAACACTGAAGAGTTGATAGGACACATTAATGGCCACTACTATGGACAGCATTTGACACATACCACACCACGGCACTTCCTGATACAAGGAAGTTCTAGGCTGTCTGCAGACTCAGGCAGACGTCCCTGCCGCAGGTCACATCATGAAGGCTTTCCTTGAAACTCCAAAGGCTAGAGAGAGTTTCATTCTCCTTTCAAATGAAAACGGAGAGAAGGAAGACCAAGCTGTCAGACTCATGGGGAAGCACTTGCCCAGCTCAACCTTTAGTAGTGACTCATTGCCAAGTGCCAACATAGGCTTGGCGTATCTACAATGGGTGCAGTCCCCTAATTAAGAGTTGATAGCTATGTAAATTGGCTTAATCACCATGGTGATACGTGCTCTGTCTATCCGGCTCTGCATCCTTGCAGGACTGCCCTCAGAGGTTTTCCTCCTCACCCGCAGGTGTGGCAGGGCCATGGATTTTTTCCCCATTGGTTAAATTATGCAGCACTATAGACCCACGGAGGTGCCCAGGTCACCTCCGGTTCAGGACATTCCCAGAGTTCCAGGATCTTTGCATCCAGGGTTTTAGCTCAACCCTCATAGACTAGTCACAAAGTCCACATCTAAGGCTCTCCCCCAGCGTTTGAGGATGTTCTGGCTCGCCCAACAACTCTAGTGTAAAACCTCCCCCGAGCCAGGCCCTCGGTGAGAGTCTGCTAGATACAGAGTAGACTCTCAGGGAGGGCCTGCAAAGTACATAGCCCCAGCCCATGTTTCCGGGCTGACGAGTTCTTCCTGCCCTTTCCGCACTCCACAGCTCACACCATGCTGGACGGCAGTGCCTGCATTCCCACTACGGAGCCGTGCATTTATCCTTTGGCCGCCCCCGTCAGGATGGAGGGAGAACGTGCCGGGCTGAGGAGAGAGTCTGAGGATCAGAACCGATCACGTTAAGGCCACATGTGCAGGTGCATGGCACGGAAGGCACACCAGGCCCTGCCTATGAGATGCAATGGGGGCATGCCCTTGGTTGTGGCTGGGGGGCATCTACAGCAAAGAGCCGCGCCGCACGCGGTGACTCATCGTTTTGGGTATGGGCCGCACAGGACCCTGCCACGGTTTCCCTTACCCACGCACAGCCCACGTGGGCGTGGCCACATGCCCTCCACTAGGATTCGTGGGCGTGGCAGGCGCCATGCCCCTGCCCAGGGTGCAGCGTGGCGGGGCATTTTCCTGGAAGGGTTTGTTGAGGCTTCTCCTTAGCATTTCCCTTCAACATGGCGGCCCAGAGCAGCACGCCTGGGCTTTGCTAGCTGCTAAACACACCCACCCTGAGCTGTACATCATGGCAAGGTACTGGCCAGCTCTTCCCTTTCACTGTCTCTTCCGATGACAGACGCTCACTTTACAGCAACTCTGGGGCAACTTTAGTGGAGCAGAACAGTCACCTACCTGTTCTGGTGCCACTGCCCCTTTATAAACCCTCCTCTGTTCGCTCAGGTAACTCCTCGTACAGAGACTTTAACCACATAGCAGCAATCCCCCTGCAGGCCTTGTGCGCTAGTCACCTCCCTGACAGCCACACGGCACCTTGCTCCCACGCGTAACTAGAGAGAGAATCAGGCCTCGAACAGTTACTCAGGCGACAGGCTGCTTCTCACAGACTTTAAGGCCACAACCGACCATTGATAATCTAGTCTGACCTCCTGCACGTTGCAGGCCCCAGAACCTCACCCATCCCATTCCTGTGATAGCCAGAGATTAGGGACTGAGTTACTGAAATCCTCAGATCATGATTTATAGATATCAAGTTACAGAGAATCCACCATTTGCACTAGTTTAAACCTGCAAATGACCCAGGACCACGCTGCAGAGGAAGGTGAAAAACCCAGGGTCTCTGCCAATCTGACCTGGGAGGAAACTCCTTTCGGATCCCAAATATGGAGACCAGTTAGACGCTGAGCATGTGGGAAACGCCCAGACGACAGATACCTGGGAAAGAGTTCTTTGTAGTAACTCAGAGCCCTGCCTGCCCCCCCACCCCCCATCTAGTGTCCCATCTCCTGCCATTGTGAATAAACTTTACAGGTGGTGTTAAAAAGATTTATCCAGGACTCCACAGGAGTCTTATCCCTGTGTGGATAAGAAGCAGCCGTCTGCATGGGCCAGGGTGAGGAGGGCTTAACTCAACATATTTCAAAGACTTCTGCTAATCTAAAGCAATTTAGCATAGCCAGTACCTCCTCCCACCCCTAGTGAAGTCAGCAGAACATTTTACAGAATCTCGAAAGACCCACAGCGACCTACAAACAACAAAAGCAGAGACAGACCTGAGCTACAAACTTGGGATCCACCTGTCCTAAAGCTTGGGAGTTCGTTTGGACCAAGGGTTTGGGGTCAGGCTGATCTCTGAGCAATAGTTCCTATGGGTCAGGAGTTCCCCTCACAACAGTCCCTAAGAGAGGAAAAGAGGCCTTGTAGTTCAGGCACTGGACCCGGTCCAGGAGACCTGGGTTAAATTCCTGGCTCTGCCACAGATTCCCTGTGTGACCTTGGGCAAGTCACTTAGGTTATGGCCACACTGCACACTAAGCCCGGGCTCTGACTCAGGTTTGAGCCCACGCCCCTTTTCCATCCACACAAATGAGTCTGAGTCAGGCCAGCGAGCATTCAGGTCCTGTGTCCTAAAACTCTGCTAGGGGCGTGGATCAGCGCCCAAGTCCCACTGTGACTCGGGTCCAAACCCTGTCATTTTGCAATGTGGACACAGCTCACACCACAGACCTGAGTCGGAAGATCTGCATAGTCAAATATGGACGTATTAGTACGGCTGTGAGGCCCTAGTCCAGAAATTGTAAACCCAGATTTACAAGCCAGTGTGGACACTCCAGCTCGGGTTTGGGAGCACAAAAGTACAAGTCCACAGACCCGGGTGTACAGCGCAGTAGATGTACCCACAGTCTCGGGGCTTGTCTGTACAGACTCTTCGCTCATGGCAAGCTGAGGTTGTAACTGCCTTGCCCTGGGCGTCTGCTGTGAACTTGAAGTTCCCTAGTGCAGTTTGGTCCACTCCTGTTCCCAAGTAGATCAAAGTGCACGAGGGAGCTTTCAGTGCGTGGCAGCAGGATCCACGACGTGACCCTGGACACGTAGTGCATGGCAAACTAGTGCGAGGTAAACTGACACCCCAGCTTGCCACAAACAAAAGTTTGTATAGACAAGCCCTCAGACCCTGAGGGCATGGCTGCACGGCGACAGAAGACCTGTGGCTGGCCCTGGTCCCCTGACTCAGGCTGGTGGGAGGGTCGGGGCTGCGGGGCTATAAGACTGCAGTGTAGACATTCAGGCTTCCCCCTCGCAGGGTCCCAAAACCCGGACATTTTATAGTCTCCCAGCCCAAGCCCCAGGAGCCCGAATCAGCTGACTTGGGCAGCCGTGAGCCATACCGGGGCTCCTTCATCACACTGTAGACCGTACCCTCTGTTCCCCACCCGTAGAATGGAGATAATACTTCCTATGTCTGTTTGCACTGTCACCTCTCCAGGGTCTCTTACTATGTGCACTTACAGCACTTAGCACAATGGGGCCCTTATCTCCGCCGGGGCCCCCATCTCCGCCGGGGCCCCCTGCTTCTACCATAACACAAAGAAACACAAGAAGCCCTGCTGACAGTCCTAACAGGCTGCGGGAGGGTACTTAGGTTATCTTCCCCTTGTCGGGGGCGTGGAGAACCCCAGCTACAGCTCTTTTAAACAAAGGAACCAAGGTTTCCTCAAAAAGCAACAAAGAGTCCTGTGGCACCTTATAGACTAACAGACGTATTGGAGCATGAGCTTTCGTGGGTGAATACCCACGTCGTCAGACACATGTGACTAAAGGTATCCTCAGTGGATGCTGACAGGAATTTACACCTTCTCTCAGTGGGGGAAAAGGCCAGAGAGTGTCTCTAAGCACCCCATGTGCCTGCAGCATCCCTACAGAAGACAAGCAAGTCACAAGGATCCCCTGAGACTTACCCGTGACAAGTTGGAGAATTTCACTTCCCCAGGCACTGGAGAAGTTTGCTTTTGATTACAACAGCCTCTCTCATGACCACTAATTCTGTTAACTCCCCCCACCATATAAATGTCACTGGAGTAACAGCACCTTGCTGTGAGACACGGCCAAGAAGAGTCTAGGAAACAATCAGCCGGGCAGCTTCATAGCCGCACGGGCTGATACTAGACCCCAGCAACAGGTGCAAGGCACCTGGGCACCTTGCATAAGGGCTTGATCTTGCAACCTTCACCTGAGCAAGCCTCCCACTCACTTTGATGGGAGTTGTACTTGCATAAGAACTGCAGGATCAAGCTCTTAATTGCTTATTGGCTGCTTTGTAAGCCAGCCGGTACCCCCTGGAGCACTGTTCACACAGCCCTAGAAAACTGGTAAAACCAGCTCTGCGCAGCCTGACTGTGCTGGGCTTTCCGGGACAAGGCCTTGCTAAGGAAGGCGTAGCTGTCAGAGGGTTTTTCTTGGGGCAAGAAGCTGCTGTTGAACGCCTGGAGGGGCTGAATATATATATATATATTTTTAAAGGGATTCTCTCTGCCCTACAGTGGGAATGAGGATGGGGACAGAACAGATCAGAAACTTTCAAGCAGCTGAGGAAAGGAAGGCCAAAGATTGTGGGTAAAACAGAACCAGCTGTGTCCTGTATCCAGCCCTCAGACCAGACCCTTAGAAACAGTTGACTCTGGGACCACACAGGCCTTGTCTTCACTGCTCAGAAAGGTGTGTGCTTTACCTGGGGGGAGCTAATGCCTGTGAGCCATCTCCAGGTGAAAACACATGGCGACAAGGCATTTTAGCTTAATGCAGGGTAACGAGGCAGGGTCAGCCCTATACCCGTCAGAGGCTGAGCTCGCCTAGTTGCCCCACAGGAGAACACACATGCCTTGTCTCCATCATGTTTTCACTTCAGGCTCACTCAGGGGCATTCGTCACCCCCACACGGAGCACACACCTGGCTCAGCAGCCAACACAAAGCCACACACTAGGGTGTCTTAATCACAATTGGATGGTCATTGCATTACACTGTTATTATACTACCTAGCTGTCATGTAGCACTTTCCATCCAGTGATCTCAGTGCAACAAAGGTCAGCATCATTATCCCTATTGTACAGATTGGGAAACTGAGGCAACTGGTGGTGAATCGACTCACCTAATATCACCCCGCAAGTCATTCGCAGAGCTGGGAATAGCACCGAGCTCTCTCCTGAATCCCAGTCCGGTGCTCCATCCACTATGCCGCATTGCCTCCAACAGGGCAGAGTTAAGGTTTTTTGGGTCCTTACTATGAATTCCTTTCCTGAGCATAGTTGGATTGCTTTTAAGTGCAACTCTAACTCTAAATTTCCTGTGTTTATAATTCTTAGTTTGGGGATAATATCGCTGCAATGTTTCTTCACCCTTAAGTTATTGATACACACACTGAACCTAACTCCATTTGAAGGTAATCTTTCTTCTGGGAATCTAGAGAGTTACAGTTTACATGGTCCTCCCAAGTAACAACAGGAAAAAACCCTCTCTGTTCCTCAACGGCAGGTCACAAACACACGGCTCTCCTCCCTTGACACTACTAAGGAGAGGGAAGGGCTTTCCCAAATTACCTGAATGCCCTCTCCTGGCCTGGGTACTCAGACACTGTGCCACAGCATTAGGACACTTGGTGAAGAAATAGGTTTAGAGTTACACTGCCTGGAATGCTTAAAAGGAGCAGGATATAATTATATGGTGGGATAATACATGGCACAAGTAATAAAAATTCACCACCTCTGGGCGTATCAGGGGATAGAAAAAGACATTACATCGCATGATGCTTTCTAGGGGGAAAAAGTCAGTGTATTATTATCATAAACCACCTATAATACACCATAAATATACATAGCACATTTGCTCCAGAGTAGACCAAGGGCCCAGTCCAACTTCCATTGAAGATAACTGGAGTTGGATCATCCAACAAACAGGTCCCATGCCCAGATCATCATCCAGCTAGACCCCTGGTGAGTATGACTAGGCCTTGCAAAGGTATCTTCTCTAGCCCTAAGGATGCAGGCTCCCCAACCCCACAGTAATTCCAAGACAGGTGCAGTGATTTGTAGCAGCAGTTTAATAAAAACCAGAGGGCAAGTGTCAATCCACATCGCCAAGGGGAAGGCTGGGAAAATAACAAGCTACATCTAAAGGGAAAGAAAAAGAAATCCTAGTCTCTTCCCAATAAAGAAAATCTTTTTGGGGGCAGGTGGAGAAAACCCCCTGCTGAAGAAAAGGGGTGGAGAAGAGCTAGGTCAGAAGCATGAAGGTAGTAATTCCTGGTTTCATTGTAGTCAAGGGGAGTTCCCCATATCCTGAGGCTGGAGAATCAGGCCTATTGTTTAACACAATGACTCTACTCCAGCAGAGGTTTGCTTTAGATTTAGCACAAGGTCAGTATTAAAGTGGCCCCAGTTACACACACAGCAATGAGGTGAATCAGAAAACAGAAGGGCAGGAAAGGGCTAACTTTGCTGCAGTGGGGAACGGGAGGGATGGGACACACACAGAATCTCAGCTAGTGCAAATCAAGGTAGCTCCAAAGAACTCAATAGAGCTGCCCCCATTCTCCCCTGGTGCAATCCTGGCCCACTGTCTCTAATCAACTGGAAGTGCTTGAGTCAGGGTAGTGGGAGCAGCTCTCACTGCTGCATCCATGCACTGTCCGGGCCCCTAAAGCTATGTCTACCCAGGGATAAAAACTTGCGGTTGGCCTGGGTCTCCTGAGGCCTGGACTCCAGGGCTGAAAAATCACTGTGTAGATGCTTGGGCTGCAGCCTGAGCTCTGGGACCCTGCGAGATTGGAGGTCTTTTATCCCTGTGTAGTAGATCAGGCCTTCTGCCGCCTCCCGTGCTCCTAGGTCTTCCCACAAGACTTTGGGATGCTGGGGAGAGAGCCTGCCCTGTGACACCAGAGCACAAGAGAAGGATGTTCAGGACCCCATCCCCAGGGTCATATCCTATAGGATGCAGTTAGAGGAGGCTTCTTCTTGAGATAGTCGTAAGATGTGAGGAGGGGCTGACAGCACTAGAGTTGAGGGGGGAAGGGAAGAGGCTGCCCGCTATCCCCCTGCTTGAGTTAAGGGATTTGACCCTGGGGACTGCACCCTCAGAAAGTTTGCGGATGACACTAAGCTGGGGGGAGAGGTAGATACACTGGAGAGTAGGGATAGGGTCCAGAGTGACCTAGACAAATTAGAGTATTGGGCCAAAAGAAATCTGATGAGGTTCAACAAGGACAAGTGCAGAGTTCTGCACTTAGCACGGAAGAATCCCAGGCACTGCTACAGGCTGGGAACTGACTGGCTAAGTGACAGTTCTGCAGAAAAGGACCTGGGGTAGACAGTTCTCAGGGAATGAGGCAGGGAATCCTGGAAATAACCAGCTGTGAGCATGCAACTAGAGATTGTATGGTAACTAACATGCACCAGTGGCCAGAGTTAGGGTTGCACTCAAAAGTCAGGGAAGGACAATCTGAACATTCTCGTAGGGCCCGACCTAAAGCCTCAGAATCTATCAGGCTCTTAATGTGAGGAGGTTTTGTTGATTTTCTAGGTCAGTGGTTCTCAAAGCCTGTCCGCCGCTTGTTCAGGGAAAGCCCCTAGCAGGCTGGGCTGGTTTGTTTACCTGCTGCGTCCGCAGGTTCGGCCGATCGCGGCTCCCACTGGCCGCGGTTCGCTGCTCCAGGCCAATGGGGGCTGCGGGAAGCAGCGTGGGCCGAGGGATGTGCTGGCCGCCCTTCCTGCAGCCCCCATTGGCCTGGAGTGGCGAACTGCGGCCAGTGGGAGCCGCGATCGGCCAAACCTGCGGACGCGGCAGGTAAACAAACCGGCCCGGCCCGCCAGGGGCTTTCCCTGAACAAGCGGCGGACCGGCTTTGAGAACAGTTCTAGGTGTTCTGTTATTTTACAAAGAGGTAAAATCAAAGCCGTCCCTTAGCTAGGCGATGTGGCTGGATATCGCCCGGGTGACAGAAGTGAAATTACATTTGCACGATGCGAAGTCAGAAATGTAATATGCCTTGAGCAGAAAGCTTTCCAAGGTGCCCTTCCCTTCATGGAACATGCCGACCTTTATGCTCCAAAAGTGTGAATTTTCCTGCCTTCACAGATGTAAAGGGTCTCCTCCTAAACCGTTTCATGCATGCACAGGCAGGCCCACAGGACCAGCAGCAGGAACGTGGAAGATCAGGGTTGATTGCCTGGTCTGCTACAAACGTCCCGTGTGATCTTGGGCATGTCACCTAGCCTGTCTTTGCTGCAGTTCACCCCCTGTAAAATGGGGATAACAGCACTTCCATAACCTCACAGGGGTGTTGGGAGAATGAATGCATTAAAAGATTGTGAGGCACTCAGATACCGCAGTGATGGGAGCCATATGACAACCTTAGATAGATGGGCAGTTCAGGGACTCCATATTCAATTCTGGTATAATAGCACCTCTGACTGCGCTTGCTACTGTAAAAGCCAGGCACAGACTAAATAATTTGGGGAAAAGGGCAACAGCTGGGTAGTGGTTTATCTAGCACAGGAACCTCAGAAAAAATGCTGGGGAAAGTCAATGGGGTGGGGAGGCCATTGCTAGCACAATACAGTCCTGGCCCAGCGGCCTAGCAGACCGTTGATCGGTCTGTGGGAAGTTTCACTTCGTCACCATCCAGATGGGCTACCTCAAGAATAACCCAGCCCTGTATTTTCAGTTTCACTTCTGCTGTGCCCTTCGTCTATGCAGCTCTCTGGCAGAAGAGAGTGGAGGAGCAGAGAAAAGGAGTCTGGACAAACAGCGCATGTTTCAAAAAACAACTACTACCCTACTAGTCAAACAAATAAGAAGCATGCATGTAATATGTGCATAGCTAGAGAACAAACACATAATATACTGGTGTGTGTGCATGCAAGCATGCACATGCACACACACTGCTGCCCTCTACAGCACATATTTATAACTATTCAACTTTGGGTCATAGATCCTGTACTGCTAAAGGCTAATGGAGATTCTCCTTTAGCTCAGCTGAGTGCTACAAAGTACACCAACTGCACCTCTTCCAAGGAACAGTCCTGCAAGGTGCGAAGCGTAATCGCCTCCCTGGAGGGGCCGTCAACAGGGATCAAACCTTGGATCTTTAGCTTCAGAGCACAGATTCTACAACTTAAGCATAAGGACTAACTTCATTAGCTGTGAACAGCAGTCAGTGGCCTTTCTCTGTAGATCTGCCACGCAGCTGGACAGACACACATCTGGCCAGCATGCTACACTGACTGCCCACCCACAGAAGTTGATAGGAGCCAAGGGAGCTCTGCACCTTCCCAGATCAGATGCCTGGTTCTTAGCTCTTTGCCAACTCTTTTGTCTTTGACTTTCCATCATGACTGCCACCAAGGGTCCAATCCTGGGATGATCTGGCTGTAGGCCCTAGCAGCAGGTGGTGTTACTTGTGCACGTAATTCCAGCCGGAGTCATCTGTTACCTAGAGAGGGAATTCGCCTTGTGCTGACTCAAGCACAAAAAGTCAGCCACATAGAAGATCGCTATGCTAACAAGCACCAGCACATACAGCAAGGCTCTCTGAAATCACAATTGGTTACACAACCGTGTAGCAATAAAAATCGGGCAGCTGGAACACCACCACCTGCCGGATGAAACACCAGCTCAGCCATGTGGCGACACACAAACACGCCCCTGCCCCTTTCCGGAAACGTACCTCTTTTCAGAGTGGTCCACAACCACTTTCCCTGTCCTCCTCCCTACTCCAGCCAGACAGATGCAGCAAGAAAAAGCAGCCAGAGAATTTAACAGGAATTTTCCTGCTCACTGCCCTGCTTTTACCTCTGTTTCATGGCTTATTATTCACCTCCACCCCATCCCCAAACAAACCGCTTACTTTCTTGCACCACAAGGCTCAGAACACCGAGGAGCGAATACTACGGCACCCCCCCAGTGAGGCAGTCCTGTTCTCGGTGATAAATCTGAGTGCCAAACATATAAGCCACACCCATACCCCCCTTCACCACATGCAAGGCAGGTAAATTAGCTGTGTGCATTGTGCCTGTGATCCCGAGAGAGCGGGCATCGTATCTGGCTCCTAGAGGTCTAAGGGGAAGTCTATCCGAGGCTTTTTTGCCAAAAGTTTCCCTCTGGCTCAGCTCACCAGCAGTAGCAGGGTTGGTGCAGACTCCAAGCAGCTCTTGGCTTTTTAACGACAGGGGCCTGACTTTCAGGGGTGTCCCACACCTGCAGCTCCCACTGACGTCAGCTGGAGGTGGGGGTGTTCAGCACCGCTGTGAATAGACCCCTGGTCAGAACAGGTTGCAGCAGCAGGACCCATTGTTGCCCTAACACAGGGCAGTACATGGGGGTCTCTGGATGGGTATTTACATTCGGCTTTTTTGCCAAAAACGCCCCCCTGTCGCTAGCCGCGGCGCAGCGCCACCATTGGCAGAAGTGCAGGTGCCCCCAGTGACACAGGGGCGCCCACACAGCAAAAAACGACTGGCGGCAGCAAATCTCGGAGCCCGATCAACTGACTCAGGCTCACGCTGCAGGGGTAAAAACAGCAGTGTAAGTGTCAGAGCCCGGAAACCCAACGAGCGGGGAGGGTCTCGGGTGTGTAGGGGTGTCTCTGCTGTGTAGACAGACCCATGAGGCTAAGGCCCCGATTCAGCAACGTACTTAAGCAGGTGCTTTAACTTGAAGCACATGAGCACTGTTGAGTTGAGTGGGAATACTCATGTTTAAAGTTAGGTGCTTAATTAGCTATGCCGTGTTCCTGAATTGGGGACCTCTGGAGGCAGGGGATTCTCATCAGCAGAGGGCCCTCAGCTCTGGGACCCCTCCCCCATCATCACCCAGAACTGCTGCCCCTCACCACTTTTGCCCAAGCATCATCTCCTTGTGTTCTGCAGTCCAGCTGGGTGTGGCTGGCATGGTGATGGCTGGTGCCTCCTGTAGGTAGTTGATACTGCGTTTACATTTGGAAAAGGCTCCTGCAGCAAGGCGTGCATATGAAATCCCTGTGCAAACACCAGCAAGGCACTTACTCCAAGTTCTCTTGCCCTGCATGTGCCTACGGTCTCAGGCTAAGGTGGAATAACCTGCGTTTTGATGGGGGGGTTCAACTGAAGACCCTAACCCAGCACCCGCCAGCCTGCCAGAGCCCAGAGAGGAGGCAGAACACCTGCCTGCATCTGAAGAAGTGGGTTTTTTACCCACGAAAGCTTATGCCCAAATAAATCTGTTCGTCTTTAAGGTGCCACCGGACTCCTCGTTGTTTCTGCTGCTCCCCGGGGCTCCTGCGGCGTGACAGGCACGCTGCAAACTTGGGAACACATGGAAACCCAACCTGAGAACCCACAACCAGCCACAGAAGAATAGACACTAGGCGGGGGGGAAGGGGGAGTTGCTCCCCTCCCCACTTGGAGCCAGGCAGGCGCCAGACTCCACATTTCTCTCTTCATTCGCCTTGAACACTGGCTCTTTTGTGGGAAAAGATCCCCCTCCCGCCACTTCCAGCCATATCCCCCGCAAGGCAGCCAGGCACCCCCTGCACCTGGAGGAGGATTTGTAGGCTGGGGGAGGGACACCCCATGCAAATGGGAACACGCTGGATCCTGCAGCAACCTCCCCCCCCTTCAATCTTCAGGCCACTTCCCCACTGCGGTGCCTTTGCCCAGCGAGGCGCTCGGTGCCTGGCCAGGGGCCCTGCGAGAGCAGAGCTCAGCCCGCCCGCGTTGGGCATCTCACCTGGTAGCTGGGCTCGTCCCGAGAGCGGCGCGCTCCGCAGCAGAGCACCCAGCGGCGGCCAGATGCTGCCTGCGCTCTGCCGCGGGGACGCCGCGTGCCCGCTCCAGGCAGCAGCACCGCCCCGCCTCCACGGGGAGGGGCTGCCAGGGGGGGTGGGGAGGCAGCTGCGCCTGCGCCGGCTGAGACTCAGTCCCAGGGAGGGAGCCTAGCCTGTGTGTGTCTCTCTCTCTCTCTCTCTCTCTCTCTCTCTGTCCCCAGGGAGGCTCAGGTGCAGCAGTGGGGGCTGGGACAGTGACCGCCCCCTTTTGCAGCTGAGCTGGGAGCTAAGGTCGCGAGTCTGGGGGGTTTAGGTGGGGGAGATGAACTGACACTTGATTTCAGCGAGGGTCCCACGTGAGATGCTCACAGGCACACTAGGGCAATGAGCTCTAGGTGCGATCTCCACAGCAGGGCGAAAGACCGGACTCAAAGGGTAGTTAGTGGGTTCGCTGCCAAACGGGGAGGATGTGGTGGGATCCCACAGGGGTCTGTCCCGGGGCGGGACTGTTCACTATTTTCATTAATGACTTGGCTAATAAAGTGGAGTGTACACTTCTAAAATATGCACCACACCAAACGGGAGGGGCTGCAGGCCTGTTGGAGGAGAGGATTGCAATTCAAAATGTCCCTGAGAAATTGGACAATGGGTCTGAACGATGAAATTCAATTAAGGCAAGTGAAAGGTGCTGCACTTAGGAAGGAAAAAAAATGCTATGCACAATTACAAAATGGCAGGGTGGATTTGATTTAAATCATGATTTAAATCACTAGTCAGGAAGACTCAATTCAATCATGGATTTCTACATAAAAGTGCATTCTGGAATCAGGGCTGGCGCTTCCACTAGGCGACCCTAGGCGGTCGCTTAGGGGGCAGGATTTGGGGGGGCGGCATTTTGCCACCCTCGGCGGAAATTCGGCAGCGGGGGGTCCTTCCGCTCCAGGTTTTTGGCGCTGGGTCCTTCACTCGCTCTGGGACCTGCTGCCAAAGTGCCCCGAAGACGTGAAGCGGAAGAACCCCCCGCTGCTGAATGCTCAGAGGAGGAGCGCTGCCGCCTAGGGCGGCAAAAACCCTGGCGCCGCTCCTGTCTGGAATATGCTGCTCAAACAGTTTCACTTTTGTTTCTACTGCCTGTCCCTCACTTCTCACATTTATCTCCAGACTTCTTCTCCTTGTCCAGATCTATTCTGCCCTCACCAATCTTCTATTAATTGAATGTTTTGAAACTTTGCACTTTTAGAGAGAGGTAAGGGATTGACTCTGTGTACACAAATTTGCAGAGGGATGATAGGACTGAGGTCTGTTATTTCTCACCTCTATATATTATTTATTTATTTAAAAACATTTTGCTGTTAACAAGCATGTTATCTCTGGAGACACAAATCCACAGTCTGAGACCTGCAAAACTAAGCCTCTCTGATGGTATCTTCTAGACTGAGCAGTGAGTCGCATTGGGTAGATAAAAAGATTAACCTAAATAATCTATACAGAAGCCCCTGGAACATCATAAGATTGGGTCCCTAATCCATGAACTATTGGAACTCATTTACAAAACTTTTTTTAAACATTACATGAATATATTGTCTCATACTATAGAATCCCTATTCCATCATGAGATAGTTTTAATTAAGATACATGATAGCTCAAAGGTATCTAGGTTTTTTCCTCAAAAAGTATTTTATTAAAAAAAAAATACGATTTAAATAAAAAAAATCAGATTTTTTTTTTAAATCATTGATTTTTATCCACCCTGCAAAATAGGGAATAACTGTCGAGGTGGTAGCACTGCTGAAAAGGATTTGGGGCTATAGTGGATCACAAATGGAACTGAGTTGCAAAAAAAGCTAATGTACTGGGGTGTATTAACAGGAGTGGGGTGCATGTAAGATACAAGAGTTAATTGTCTTGCTCTTATTGAGGTTGCAGGAACAAACTATCCTGATGTGCAGAAAGAAGAGCAAATATGGCAGGCGACCAGCTTGGATTAACAGAGAACTCTTCCGTGAGCTTAAACACAAAAAGGAAGGTTACAAGAAATGGAAACTTGGAGAGATGACTAGGGAGGAGTATAAAAATATTGCTTGAACATGCAGGGGTGTAATGGGGAAGGCCAAAGCACAACTGGAGTTGCAGCTAGGAAGGGATGTGAAGGGTAACAAGAAGGGTTTCTACAGGTATGTTAGCAACAAGAAGGTGGTCAGGGAAAGTGTGGGGCCCTTACTGAATGGGGGAGGCAACTTAGGCCTTGGCTATACTTACCAGCTAGTTCGACGGCTGGAAATCGAAGTTCTGGGTTCGACTTATCGCGTCTAGTCTGGACGCGATAAGTCGAACCCGGAAGTGCTTGCCGTCGACTGCGGTACTCCAGCTCGGCGAGAGGAGTACCGCGGAGTCGACGGGGGAGCCTGCCTGCCCAGTGTGGACCAAGGTAAGTTCGAACTAAGGTACTTCGACTTCAGCTATGTTATTCACGTAGCTGAAGTTGCATACCTTAGTTCGAATTAGGGGGGTAGTGTAGACCAAGCCTTAGTGACAGATGATGTGGAAAAAGCTGAAGTACAGTGGAGTCGCATCATAGGCGCATTTAACTTACGCGATTTTAACTATGCACACTCGGCAAAACAAATAACAGAAAGAGAAAAATAATTTAATTACTGTACCTGTAGTGCAGGCGATTCCGCCCGCCATTCCACTCAATGAGCGTTTGACTATACGCAATTTTCACCTTACGCTCTGACTTTAGAACCTAACCCCCGCGTAAGATGCGACTCCCCTCTACTCAGTGCTTTTTTTGCCTCAGTCTTCACAGACAAGGTCGGCTCCCAGATTGCTGCACTGGGCAGCACAGTATGGGAAGGATGTGAGCAGCCCTCAGTGGTGAAAGAACAGGTTAAGCACTGTTTAGAAAAGCTGGACCTGCACAAGTCCATGGGACCAGATCTAATGCATCTAGGGGTGCAGATGGAGTTGGCTGATGGGATTGCAGAGCCATTGGCCATTGTTTTTGAAAACTCGTGGCAACTGGGGGAGGTCCTGGACAATTGGAAAAAGGTAAATATAGTGCCCATATTTAAAAAGGGGAAGAAGGAGAATCTGGGGAGCTACAGACCGGTCAGCCTCACCTCAGTCCCCGGAAAAATCATGGAGCAAGTCCTCAAAGAATCCATTTTGAAGCGCTTGGAGGAGAGGAAGGTGATCAGGAACAGTCAACGTGGATTCACCAAGGGCAAGTCATGCCTGACCAACCTGATTGCCTTCTGTGGTGAGATAACTGGCTCTGTGGATATGGGGAAAGCGGTGGATGTGATATATCTTGACTTTACCAAAGCTTTTGATACGGTCTCCCACAGTATTCTTGCCAGCAAGTTCAAAAAGTATGGATTGGATGAATGGACTATAAGGTGGATAGAAAGCTGGCTAGATCATCAGGTTCAACGGGTAGTGATCAACAGCTCGATGTCTAGTTGGCAGCTGGTATCAAGGGGTCTGTCCTGTGGCCAGTTTTGTTCAACATCTTCATTAATGATCTGAATGATGGGATGGATTGCACCCTCAGCAAGTTTGCGGATGACACTAAGCTGTGGGGAGAGGTAGATACGCTGGAGGGTAGGTGTAGGATCCACAGTGACCTAGACAAATTGGAGGATTGGGCTAAAAGAAATCCGATGAGGTTCAACAAGGACAAGTGCAGAGTCCTGCACTTAGCACGGAAGAATCCCATGCACTGCTACAGGTTGGGGACTGACTGGCTAAGCAGCAGTTCTGCAGCAAAGGATCTGGGGATTACAGTGGATGAGAAGCTGGATATGAGTCAGCAGTGTTCCCTTGTTGCCAAGAAGGCTAATAGCATATTGGGCTGAATTAGTAGGAGCATTGCCAGCAGATCGAGGTGTTATACCAATAAAATAAAAACCAGCAGGATCTTATTAAAGGGGATAAGGCAAAATGCCATGTTTATTGTGAATATAGAAAGAATCATAGTAAGCAGTCAGTTACAGCTATAACAGTCCATTTAATTTCACATTCATTCACACATTCATTCATACACACACCGGTTCTGCAAGGTTGTTATCATAGTTACCAGCCTTAGAGTTGCTCGTGCCAAGCCACTGGCCAGGTGGCCTGGATGCAAGGATGGAGCCGAGTCATGTCAGATGCGCATCCGATGCTCCTTGAGGGTGGTTGCAGAACCAGACTCAAAGTTCTCAGTCTTCAGAGTCTGTCTTTATAGGGATTCATCTTCATTCAAATCTATAGGGTTTGCTTTGTCATGCTGCTCTCATTCTCACGTTTGAAGTGATAATCAATCACTGTTCTCACATCTGAAGTGATAGTTCATCATGCAGATGGCCCAACAGTGACGGCTTGTTGTTATCTTGTTCTTCGGCCCCTTTGTCCTTGGGGCAGTTGGGGGTGGATTCTGGTTTGCCCTACGGGGTCATCCAGTTATCTCCATCCTGCGCATTCTTCAGCCAAATGTTCCAGGTTAGTTATTATTTATTAGGCTGGCACTTCAAGCCTTTATTACTCATTCAAACATACATTTACAATCACACCCTATTTCACTTAACATAACTATTCGCAAATCATTGGGGCATGACAGACTCCAATGAATCTATCCATGTCACTTGTCACACATGAAAAGAAAACAAGCAAGATAGGAACGTAAAAGTGGAGGAAAAACAAATCTTGTTCCCGAGTTTAGAAAAAACATTTGTAACTGTGTTATCTTATCACTTTTAGGACAAACTCTTTGTCTCTGAATGTTTTTGTACAATTAGCACAGACCTTGCGGACTGACAGGCCTGTTTCAATTAGCACAAACTCAGCAGGTTGAGAGAGCAGGCTGAGAGACACATTTCTTTTCAATGGTCAGGCCAAATCCAGCGACTGCTCTGGAATCATTCTTTCTTACATTTTCCACAACATAAATGTATTAATTATTACTTTTAATCCAACAGAGGAAAGTGATTGTTCCCCTCTATTCAGCACTGGTGAGGCCACTTCTGGAGTATTGCATCCAGTTTTGGGCCCCCCACTACAGAAAGGATGTGGACAAATTGGAGAATGCTTAGGGGGCTGGGGCACATGACTTATGAGGAGAGGCTGAGGGAACTGGGGGTATTTAGTCTGCAGAATAGAAGAGTGGGGGAGGATTTGATAGTAGCCTTCAACTACCTGAAGGGGGGGGTCCAAATAGGGTGACCAGACGTCCCGATTTTATCGGGACTGTCCCGATATTTGCTTGTTTGTCCCATGTCCCAACCAATGTGCGGTCGGGACACGGGACAAACAAGCAATTTTGCCCTCCGGGAAGGGCTCTTGCCCCCACCCACCCCGACTCCACCCCCTCCATCCCCCATTGGCTCCCTCCCCAAATCCCCGCCCTGGCCCCGCCTCTTCCCCATGCATGTGGCACTCCTCCTCCCTCCCAGGCTTGTTGCTGTAATGGCGGGGCAAGCCTGGAGGGAGGGGGTGGTGGCCGGCTTCCAGTTCCTGGAGCTAGTGAGTAGGGACACTAGGCGGGCAAGGGGGGCTGGCAAGGGGGCTGCTCCCCCAGGAGGTAGATGGGGGGGCTCCGAACCCCAGCAACAGCAGGGGAGAGCGGCTCGGGGCCGCACGAGTGGCCATGTAAAGTTTATCGGCTTGGATGGGACCCCGGCCGGCTCCCCGCCCCGCGCCAGCATGTTGCACCGGCCGCCGCAGGCCAGGTAAGGAGCCGAGTCGCTCTCTCCCCCTCGTCCTGGCTCCTCAGCTGAGCCCCCCTGTCACCCTCCTGGGGGCACAGCCCCCTTGCCAGCCCCCCTTGCCCGCCCGGTGCCCATACTCACAAGCCGCAGGAACTGGATGCCGGCCACCACCCCCTCCCTCCAGGCTTGCGCCGGCATTCCAGTGGCAAGCCTGGGAGGGAGGAGGAATGCCGCTCAGCTGAGGAGCCGGGGGGAGGGGGGACTCGGTTCCTTACCTGGCCTGCGGCAGCCAGCGGGACATGCTGACACGGGGCGGGGACGCTACCCCCCTACAGGGCAGGGCGAGGAGCCAGCCGGGGTCTCCCCCACCAAGCCGATAAACTTTATGTGCCCACTCACGCGGCCCTGAGCCGCTCTCCCCCACCGCTGCCGGGGTCTGGAGCCCCGCGCCTCTCGCTCCAGTGGCTCCTTCCCCGTGGGGCGACGGGACGTGCCACATGTGCCCTGGGGGGGGAGGGGCTGCAGCCACGGCGCTGCCGGCACCTGCAAAACAGCTTTTTTTTTTGCTCCACCCCCGCGTCCCGATATTTCCCGTCAGTGATCTGGTCACCCTAGGTCCAAAGAGGATGGAGCTCGGCTGTTCTTAGGGGTGGCAGATGACAGAACAAAGAGCAATAGTTTCAAGTTGCAGTGTGGGAGGTCTAGGTTGACTATTAGGAAACACTATTTCACTAGAAGGGTGGTGAAATGTTGGAATGGGTTACCTAGGGAGGTTGGGGAATCTCCATCCTTAGAGGTTTTTAAGACCCGGCTTGACAAAGCCCTGGCTGGGATGATTTAGTTGGGAATTGGTCCTGCTCTGAGCAGGGGGTTGGACTAGATGACCTCCTGAGGTCTCTTCCAACCCTAATCTTTTATGATTCTGATTCTTCTATGCTTGGCATGGGGGAGGCCTCAGACGGAGAACTGTGTACAATCCTGGGCATCACAGTTTAGAAAAGATGTGGACAAATTGGAGAGAGTCCTAAGGAAAGCAACAAAAAATGATAAAAGATTTAGAAAACCTGGCCTCTGAGGAAAAAGTTAAAAACCTGGGCACGTTTCGTCTTGAGAAAAGACGACTGAGAGGATCTCAGAACAGTCTTCAAATCTGTGAAAGGCTGTTACAAAGAGGACAGTGATCAATTGTTCTCCATGGCCACTGAATGTAGGACAAGAAGTAATGAGCTTAATCTGCAGCAAGGGAGATTTAGGGTAGCTGTTAGGAAAAACTTTCTAACTCTCAGGGTAGGTAAGCTCTGGAACAGACTTCCAAGGGAGACTGGAATCCCCATCATTGGAGGTTTTTAAGAACAGGTTGGACAAACACCTGTCAGGGAAGGTCTAGGTTTACTTGGTCCTACCTCAGCACAGGGGGGCCGGACTTGATGACTTCTTGAGGTCCCTTGCAGTCCTACATTTCTATGAAAAGCACGCCCAGGTGGGAACACAGGATGATCTTTGCAGGATACACAGAAGAGGGAAGCCCAAAATCTCGCATAAAACCAGGATCAATACAAGAAGGGGAGTAACTGGGGATCCAGCACATGGGCAAAGGCTGCAAATTCCCATCAGGGATTCACTGTCAGTGGAAAGTTATTAGTGCACTGCTATTATGGGAGCAACTGCAGGCTCCAACTGGCTTTGTGCTGTATAAACAGACAGCATGGGCTACTCCCTGCCCCCAGAGTTCACAATCTAAACAGACAAGCCCAACAAAGGGTGGGAGGAAGGAAAGATTATCACCCCAATTTTAGAGCTGGGGAACTGACACAGAGAGACTAAACGACTTGCCCAAAGTCCCACAACGAGGGATGGTAGAAGCAGCCCAGTGTATTAGCCACCAGACCAACCTTCCTCGGACAAAGTGTTTGCAAATGAACCAGCACTAACAAACTCCCCTGTCATGTCGGGATGTTTGCACAGGCAGACCAGCCTTGCACAGCTGATATGAAAATGGGCAGCCCAAGAACCCAAATATACCCCCATGGCGGAGGATAATGAATACAACCATCAGAAAACACCTATTCGCCGCAGAAAAGAGTGGAGCTAGTACTATCTCGTAAGGCTGCATCCGTGGTAACGGGTATAGTAGACAGAGCCTGGAGTACGGGGCCTGGTGCAAGATCTGAGACCTGAACCAGAGACTGGGAACCCAAGTCAGGCCACGTATTAAAGCAAATGCTTATAAATTCACTGTTCAGTACAGGAACTTGGCAAAGTTGCCTCTAGTGTACTAGATATTTACATAAATCTATTCCAGCTAGTACAGATACATCCCAATCTAGAACAAGATAAAGTGGTCTGACAGAATAACAAATAGGGGTGTTTTGTCCAAGATATCAGGAACAAGGGGAGGTAACAAACAGATGTCATGAACCAAGTCTGTGGTCTTTCTTTATGAATAACATCCAGGACTGCTGGAGAGCAGGCTGCCTTATCTGCTGTTAGTAGTGATGCACTGGTGCTCCAAGGACAAGCACTGGCCCTCTGAACAGCATTAGGGAGGCAACCACATTCCAGCCTTCAGCACTTAGCAACACTGGGCTAATGATTCCAGGGCCTGAAGTTGATCGTGGCGCTCCAACTAGTGCTTGTGGGACAATCCCAGAAAATCTGGAACCGGCAGCAACTCTGCCAACACAACCCTCTTGCCAGACACTGGTTCCTGCTTCATTAGCTGTAGGGCAGAGCCTTAGACTGGAGTTTCTAGCCCACGTAGCTGTGCTAAATGGCTTCCAGCTACCACCATACTAATCAGAGAAATAAGAAACAGACAACCCCTTTTACGACATCTACAAACAGTAACCCAATGAATAGCATTATATGGGCAGCAGTGAAGTCTAGAGGATAGAGCACTGGACTGTGACTCGTGAGGTCTGGGTTCTATTCCCAGCTTTGCCACTGAACTTGGGCAAGTTGCTTTGCCGCTCTGTGCCTCAGTTTCCCCATCTTGTAAAACAGGCTGATGAACAGGCTACCACTGCCCTCTGCTGGATGAAATCGGATGGTTTTTCTCTATGTTGTGGGTCCTATGCTGCTAACAGCTAATGGAGATTACCCCCTCAAGAGGTATCCAAAGTGAAATCTTTGCAATGATGGTGAGGAGAGAACTCAGATCTTTCTGTTCCAAGAAGCCATACTGTGCAGCACATCAACAACCCAGGACTCGGTGGAAGTTTTGCCATTGATTTAAGTGGAAGTGGGATTCAGTCTTGATCTTGTCTTGTCCACTCTAGTTTTAAAGATGGCAAGCAATGGAGCTTCCATCTCTTTTCTCAGGAGACTAGCTTACTGTAGAAATGGTTTGGAAAATAAAGAAGAGTCTATGATCCTGCTCGTCATCTCTTTCCCTCTGTCCCCACCCTCCCGCCGGCAAAACAAATACATAAAAATGATATACACACACGTCTGAGGTTTTGTTCTGAAATTTCAAGTCTTTTGTTTTGATCCTTTTTCCCGGAATATCCCGCTGAGAAGGACGAGCTTCCGGCTGAGAAAAGCCACTGGCACCTCCCTGAAGCCTACTCCTGCAATCTTAAAGCAGGAACTGCACTCAAGCCCCTATTCAACATGACAGCCCCATCCAAGACAATAAGACGTCTCCCCTGCTTGAAGATAAACACATGCCAGGGGTGCTGGAATGGGGCGGGGGGGCAATGCCTCCCCCAAACTGCACCCATGGGCATCCCCAGCCCCACTGCTCTGGGCGCCAGAAACCACGTGGGCGCATGACGGCTCTTGAGGCTTCCCTTTGCTTCCCTGTCATTTTCTGCAGGGAAGCAAAGAAATCTGCGGAGGGACCTGAATTCTGTGCCCGCGCAGTGGCACAGAATTCCCCCAGGAATAGTTTGTACAGCAGCTAGCGCATTGGGATCCTGGTCCATGAAAGGGACGCCTAGGCACTATGGCAATACAAATAACATGTAAATGAAAATTATTGTGATGTCCTGTCGCTCTGGAGCAATGTGCAAATGTGCCTATGAAGAGGCCAAGTGAAGATGCTGGAATGTGGTTCAGTAGGGAACAGGAAGAGATATGATCACTTAAACACTAACCCATAAAGGGGGTTAATAGCAGTAATAGGGAAAACCCAGAGTTAAGCCCAGACATGAGATAAGGCAGCGGGGTGGTAGTCAGCAAGTGATTCATTCAGCAAATGCGAGGGCGTTTCACTGTTATTTCAGGGAGTTTAAAGAATCAAGGAACCAGGTTTCTTCTTCCTTCTCTGAATAAATATTTGTTGTCCCTGTTGGCTCTGGGGTCATAGCAAGAGCCCCAAAGGCCTGAGTCTCCTCACAGCTGTTTTAGAGCAGTGTCACTCCATTGGCTTAGGAGAGTTATTTCTGAACGACCCTGGTATGACAGAGGAAAATCAGACCCTGCACAGCCATAGGAATTGCCATTCTGGATCAGGCCAAGGGACCACCTCGTCGGATATCCCGTCTCGACAGGAGCAGCACTAGAGGCTACAGAGGAAGGTGCCAGAACCCTGCAGTGTTAGCTATGGAATAATCTATTGTGAACCAGAGGATCCTCACTGGCCCAGGGAGCTTGGCAGCGTAAGATGGGACTTACTTTGGGCAGGTCACACCTAAAACGCTGCAGTGGTGCCACTGTAGTGCTTCAGAGAAGACACTACTACACTGCCGAGAGAGCTTCTCCTATCGGTGTAATTAATCCATGTCCTTGAGAGGAGACAGCTATGTTGATGGGAGAAACTCTCCCACCGATGTAGCGCTGTCTATACCAAGGGATAGGTAGGTATAACTGCGTTGCTCATTGGCCCCGAGCGACGTAGTTATACCAATGTAAGTTTGTAGTGTAGACCTGGCCTCATAAGTTCCAGACCCCTCCCACTCCCAGCAACCTTTGCGAGCATTGGTGGTTAATGACAGCCAACTGGACAATACTCTACTCCTGATTTCCTGGGGTAGTCCACTACCTACTGCTGCTTCTCGGTGTACTTGGGACCAGATCCTGAAAGGTATTGGGACTCCCAACATCTATTGAAATCCATCAGTTAATTAATTATTATTATTATTTTGAGAATCTGGGCCTTAGTTGTAGTTTTTTTAACACCCGGTGGCAGTTCATTCTGTCACTCCTACGCACAAGGGACATTTCTCTTAAGCTGCATTAGTTAGAGGTTGGTTTATGCCCTGTGGGTTTACAGCCCTTCCAAAACTCTTGGGCCAAGACAAAGGGTACGTCTATACTTACCTCCGGGTCCGGCGGTAAGCAATCGATCTTCTGGGATCGATTTATCACGTCTTGTCTAGATGCGATAAATCGATCCCGGAAGTGCTCGCCGTTGACACCGGTACTCCTGCTCCGCGAGAGGAGTACACGGAGTCAACGGGGGAGCCTGCCTGCCACGTGTGGACCCGCGGTAAGTTCGAACTAAGATACTTCGACTTCAGCTACATTATTCACGTAGCTGAAGTTGCGTATTTTAGTTCGAAGTGGGGGGTTAGTGTGGACCAGCCCAAAGAGCAACTAGTGATCTTGAGTATCTTGATGCTACTTCACACACCTTAAAGGGGCCTGGTTTTCTGAGGGCAAGAGTCCCGCTCGTTCTGTAAATCAAGCCCCTTTGATGAGTCTCAAGCTGGGCAACCAAACTCACCAGCCACTTGTGAAAATCCTGCCTCATTGGTTTTGTATTTTGGTTTTGTTTAAACCCTTGCTATTGTTCTCTGGCTGGTTTTGTTATCCATATAAATCTCCAGCCCTTTTTGGCATCCCGCTAAGGTAAAGATTAAGCATGTTTGCTTTTTCCAGCCAGTCCCAAGGGACATCTGTCCGCATCTCAAAAACCACACCCCCAGTAAATAATACTAACATTTAGCAATTCTGTAGCTATTCTAGCTTTCATGTGCCATCAAATTCATCCATGCAGAGGGCCAGCACAAGACCTGTTCACCATTTAAGTTCTCAAAGTAGGGCCTTCTGCACAGGGGGTGAATTTCAGCCACAAGTATTTGGTCTTCGTTCATAGATTTTAAGGCCAGAGGGAACTATCAGATTTTCTAGTCTGGCTGTCTGCATTACACAGGCCAAAGAATAAAGCACATCTTTCAGAAAGACATCCAGTTTTGATCAGAAGACGTCAAGAGATGGAGAATCCACCACTTCCCTTAGTAGTTTGTTCCAACGGTTAATCCTCACTGTTAAAAATACTTCTGAAGCTCACTGAGCTGTTTGCCTCAATAGAATCCCATAGACCATCAGTGAGAGGTGGGATGGTCCAGTGGTTAGGGCACTAGCCTGGGAAATCCAGGTTCAATTCCCTGCTCTGTTGCAAACTTCCTGTGTGACCTTGGGCAAGTCACTTAACCTCTGTGCCTTAGTTCCCCATTTATACAATGGGGATAATAGCACTGCCCTACCTCCCAAGGTGTTGTGAGGATAAATCCGTTAAAGATGGTGAGGTACGATGGTGATGGAGGCTGTAAAACAGGGTAAGTGCAGAATTTATTTTCTTCTATCTATAAAGGGAGCAGCACAGTTCCCTAGTCATTTGATTTATTTAAGCAGGCACTCAGGCGCTCTGGTGATGGGAACGATAGACGTACCGAGACAGAGAGATTTATGTATTTATTGCTGATCATTTAAACGACTCCCCCTCTAGAGCTTGTCACTTGCCCGATTCTGAATTATTTGCTGTCAAGAATAGATGTTTAAGAAAACTAAGTGCTAGGCAAGGTCATTCCAGGTGATGTTGCATCACTCATGGCAAAGATAACGGATTAATTGCTTTCTCTACCGAAGCCACCAGGACCAAAAGAGCAAGAGAGTTGCATGCAAAGGCCAGAAAACTGCGGCAAGGAAAGCATCTTGTTAGAAGCAGCTCTTGGATGAGCAATGAAATTTCTGGCCCCCAGCCAGCGCAGAGAAAGATTCATAGATGAGACCGTTATGATCATCAGTCTGACCTCCTGCGTAATGCAGGTCATCGATCTCCGCCTAGTGCTGTCTGCAATGAACCCATGAACTTGTGGCTGAAGAACAGACTGTCTTACAGAAAGAGGTCCAATCTTGATTTAAAGACTCCAAATGATGGAGAATTTACCACATCTTTTGTGAAGCTGTTCCAGAGATTAATCACTCTGATTGTTGAAAATGTGTATCTCATTTCCAGTTGTGATTACTTCAATTTCCAGCTCTTGGATGTTGTTCTGCCTTTTTTTTTTGGTACACTTAAGAGCGGTTTAGTATCAGCAATCTTCAGCCCATATTAAACGGAAGAGTTCATTAAAGAAAACAACTGCAAACTAAGGGCTGGGCTATTCTGAAAAGTTATATTGGCATAGCTCCGTCTCTCAGGGGTGTGAAAAATCCACACCCTTAAGAGACTTAGGCTTTGTCTACACTGCCAATTGAACGACAAAACTTTTGTCGTTCACAGGTGCTTAAAAAATCCCCTCCTCCCCAAAGACAAAAGTTTTGCCCTGGCAAGTGGCAGTGTAATCGGCTCGTTGTCGGCAGGAGCGCTCTCCTGTCGACAATGCGAACCCCGCTCAGAGGGGGTGGAAGTATTTTGTTGGCAAAAGTGCCGACAAACAGCGTTTCCACTGCCCAACGGCCGTATCGCTAAAAGCTGTGTAGTGTAGACAAAGCCTTAGCTAAGCCAACTTAACCCGTGGTGTAGACAGCACTAGGTTGACAGAAGAATTCTACTGCTTCTCAGGGAGGTGGATTACCTACAGTTTCGAGAGAAACCCTCCTGTCATTGTAGTAAGTGTCTACACTGAAGCACTTCAGCTGTGCTGCTGTACCATTTTAAGTGTAGACAGAGCCTAAGACATAAACTGATTAAAGGTCTAGAAAACAGGACGTATGAGGGAAGATTGAAAAAATTGGGTTTGTTTAGTCTGTAAAAAGAAAATTGAGGGGGGACATAACAGTTTTCAAGTTAAGGTTGCCAGGCGTCTGGTTTTCAACTGGAACACCCGGTCAAAAAGCAACCCTGGCGGCTATGGTCAGCACTGCTGACCGGGTCGCTAAAAGTCCAGTCGGTGGCACAGCGGGGCTAAGGCAGGCTCCCTGCCTACCCTGGTTCTGCGTGGCTCCCAGAAGCATCTGGCATGTCTGGCTCCTAGGTGCAGGAGCCGGGGGCTCTGCGCACTGCCCCTGTCCCAAGTGCCAACTCTGCAGCTCCCATTGGCTGGGAACCACGGCCAATAGGAGCTGTGGGGGCGGCGCCTGCAGGTGCGGGCAGCATGCAGAGCCCTGTGGCTCCTGCGCCTAGAAGCTGGACATGCCGGCTGCTTCCGGGAACCGCCTGAGATAAGCACCATCTAGCCGTTGCCCACACCCTGAACCATCTCCCACATCCCAACCCCCTGCCCCAGCCCGGTGAATGTGAGTGAGGGTAGGGGAGAGCAAGTGTCAGTGGGAGGGGGGATGGAGTGAGCAGGAGCGGGGCCTTAAAGAAGGGGCAGGGCCTCAAAGAAGGGGTGGGATAGGGGTGTGGCCTTAGGGAAGGGGCAGGGCAAGGGTGTTCGGTTTTGTGCGATTAAAAAGTTGGCAACCCTATTTCAAGTACATAAAAGATTGTTACAAGGAAGAGGGAGAAAAAATTTTCTCTTTAACCTATGAGGATAGGGCAAGTAGCAATGGGCTTAAATTGCAGCAAGGGAAGTTTAGGTTGGACATTAGGAGAAACATAAAAGATTGTTACAAGGAAGAGGGAGAAAATTTTTTCTCTTTAACCTATGAGGATAGGGCAAGTAGCAATGGGTTTAAATTGCAGCAAGGGAAGTTTAGGTTGGACATTAGGAGAAACTTTCTGTCAGAGTGGTTAAGCACTGGAATAAATTGCCTAGGGAGGGTGTGGATTCTCCATCACTGGAAATATTTAAGAGCAGGTTAGACAAATACCTGTCAGGGATGGTCTAGATAATACTTAGTTCTGCCTTGAATGCAGGGGACTGCACTAGAAGAACCCTTGAGGTCTCTTCCAGTCCTACAATTCTATGATAAACAGGCTTCCACACAGCTTGAATCCTATCTTTGTCTTATTTGTTTACCAGAGACCACACCTGTTTTGTGACTTTCTACAACACTCAGACATCTAGAGGCTGAAAAATATATTGCAAGTAAACATACCATTAGAATTCCTGTCCTTTACATTCAGGGGGGGGGAAAGTATAAGAAATTTCCTCTAGCCACCATCCCTACCTCTCCCTATATTGAGTTTCCAGAGCTCATACATAGGAAAACCATATTTAACTTGTGAACTGAGCAAATATAATTTAGAGTCATTGAGAGAATATACTATTGAACCCTGCAATACTATTTTTATAGTCACTGTGATGGGTTGGACCCCCTTTTGGGGTGTGACCTGATGTATTGGCGTCCCACTGAGCTCAACTGTTCCACCAGCCTGGGCTCCCTGACCCTGTCCTGCTGCGCATACACACAGGAAGGGACACACCCCGCTGTAGCATCACACAGAGTCTTCAATCAGCTCTGTGTGGGAAGACTCAGCTTGGGGAATTGCCCAGTGCTCATGTGCACACCCCCTCAGGAGTGTAAACCCAAAATTATATTCTCTTGCACTGGATAGAGATCTATACAGCGTAAGCTTATGAAATTTGCTCTCTCCCTCAATGTGGAGGAAGATATGCGCAGCTTTTTGCCCCCTCCCTGTTATGAAATGCAGAAACTGGCTTTTAGAATAAACAAAAAATAAGTTTAACAACTAAAAAAGGTAGATTTGAAGTGATTATAAGGGATAGCAAACAGATTAAAGCAGATTACAGAGCAAATAAAACAAACACACAAACTAGGCTTAATACATTAAAGAAATTGGCTACGAATAGTAATTTCTCACCCTAAATGTTGTTTCAAGAAGGTTGCAGAGTTTCTTGAAGGTAAACCGCACTGCTTGCAGCTTAAATCTCCAGGTACACCCTTCACAGGCTGACCTTTCTCACCTGGGCTCAGCCCTGGGCCCCGCCCCCCAGCTTAGTTCCTTTGTTTCTTCAGGTGTTTTCAGCAGTCTTCCTTCTTGGGCAGGGAAGCAATGGAAAAGAGCCTAGATTAACTCACTCCCCAGCTTTAAATAGGATTTGCATATGGTGGGAATCCTTTGTTTCCCAGTTTGACCCCTACCCCCTTGTAATGGAAAAACACTAGAAGCCCAAGATGGGGTCTAGTTCCAGGTGACATCATCACCTGACCGTGCAGTGTCAAAGCAGCATCCCAGGAAACTTTTCAGGAAGGAAGGAGATTAGTATTTTCAAAGTCCTATTGTTCTTCCTAATGGCCCATCCAGGCTGTTTGCCTACTGTCTGGTGAGCGTTCCCCAGGTGAAAACACAGTTGTAATGATTACATAGTTTATAATTCTGACTTCAGATACAGAAATGATACATGCACGCAAATTGGATAATCGCATTCAGTAAATCATAACCTTTCCAATGATCCCTCACATGACCCATCTTGCATCAAATGCGTCTTCATTATGCCATTTCATATCATAAGCATATTTCTATGAAGAATATGGGGCCTAATGGCACAGTCACTTTTTACAGGCTGTGGTGAATTCGGGCTATGTCTGTACAACGTACACATTCGGGTTGATGTTGTCAAGCTGATTTATGAAAGCTGCTGTGTCATGAGTGCCTCACATGTATGTGGATCCACCCTCGTGGACAGGTCCTATGGCAGGTACACACCAGACAGATAACGTGAGGGGGGGTTAGGACTCAGTTACCCTGGAACAATGGGAGAACTGCATCCTTAGAAAACCAGTTTAGCTGACTCCTCTGAAAGGAGGGGGAAGGAAGGAAGGAGCAGTGGAGATTTCCCTAACATACAGAACAAAGGAAGCCGGGGGAGAGGGGATTTCAGTCGCCAACTACACAAGAACAGGGGGCGCACTGAGCAGGACAGAAAGAGGAAGGGTGAGGCAGGAGAGAGCTAGGTCACAAAAGCAGGGCTCTATGCGGGAGAGACCACTCACGGTGTACCAGTTTGTAGCTCAGGCTCTGAGCTAAAGAGCGAGGGCATGTGGGCTGCTTCACAACGGCTGCACGCCCCCGAGAGAGTTAACATTTCTGTATAACTGAAGATAATGTCTGTGGATTATAAAATTGCCATGTCATGCTGTAAAATTAGATTATTTGTTTATCATAAGATTTTATAAAATTATTTCATTAAATTCATTTCTTTAGTTCCTTTTGGGACTTGAATGTGGGGACGTTGACCCTTTGCAATCCTTGCTGAAAATCCTTAAAGACTGAACTCTGGGTCTCCAGCTACTTTTCTATGGGAGTTGTTGGAGTTTTTTTAGGCACTGGAGAAGGGCAATGAATGAACTCTAGCCCATCCAAAGATTACATCAGCACAGCACTGCCATGTCTGGACAGAAGGATAACCCCAAGCATAAGAAGATTAAAGTTATTCCACCCTCTCTGGAGGCAGAGCAGCTGTGATCTTGAAGAGGGAGCGTGGAACAAAATACCTCTTCTGCCACAGTTGCCTCCACACTATAATAAGGATACACACCAGCAACCCAGCTGATGAAAAATTATGCAGTGCTTTCCAGTCCTTAAGAGCAAAGATCCGACTCACAGTTCTTTATGTGTTCTACGAGCCAAGCCTCCACGTGGCATTTTTATACTTGGACATTAAAACTTCGAGAGCCTGGAACGATCTTCCCAACATGTCATAGAAGCCCCTAAAGTTTCCAGGTTTGAAAACATTAACAGCGGATCCCTGGAAACAACATATAATGACTGAATTACAAATAACCAATGCTAGATGGTCAGTTGTACAAATGAACGTTCTGTGGGTATGTCATAAGCCTCACACTAGGCCAACATGGAACGTGAGCAGATAAGATCTCAGAGCGCACGTGTGTCCTGACTAAATAATTCCGGACAATCCATATGATAAAAATAATTTTTCCTGAAACACTGATGAGGCTCTATGCCAGAGTAAGGCACATATGTCAGTATCGTGGGTTGGGTTCAGCCGTAGCTGTTCAAAGCACTGGGGACCTGGAGATAACAGTTACAGGCTATTGAGGAATGTCGGCAAAAGCAGATAGGAAAGATTATCCAAGGTATTTTTAAGCCACCTGTTACCACAGTATCTAAGTGCTCAACGGGTTAAGAGCAACAAGCACTAAAAGCTTCGAATTTGCTATGATTTATAGCGAGACTGGCAACATCAGGGGCTCCTCTCACTGCTGCATCTAGTAACTGGCTCCATCTACAGGCCATATTTAGTACGGGAAATCAGCCCATCTTCACTGAGCTGACCTCCCATCACAAAGGGATCAGCATGGGGAGCCTTGGCTTAAATCCACCTCTGCTTGTGCCGTATACAGAGTTTCAGGAGAGATTTCCTCAGTGCCTGTTTTTTCCAATAAGATTTCCATCATAGCCAAACACTGGGTTTTCCATAATAAACAAGATGATTGGAAAGAAATCACTAACTCCGCTCCCACGACTTAGGGAGACAGGGATAAAAAACCCAATTCTTTATTTTGTCCTTTTTTCAGTTGCTCTTGATTTATATCACTGAGGGATCAGACTCAGACCTAACAAACGCTGACTCTAAATGCAGTTATGCCAAGTGCCTTTCAGATGATTTTTCTACAGGGACTGCCCTGGGATTCCAGGAAAACATTATTTGAAAAACTTCAGTTTCCAGCAA
This sequence comes from Chrysemys picta bellii, assembly GCF_011386835.1. Taxonomy (NCBI): domain Eukaryota; kingdom Metazoa; phylum Chordata; order Testudines; family Emydidae; genus Chrysemys; species Chrysemys picta. The sequence goes on from NC_088791.1 coordinate 339,355,804, forward strand.
AGAGACTTTTAAAATTCCATTTTCACCAGCCATTCACCAACCCAGAATCTAAGGAGAATCAGTGAAGGCAAAGCTATAAGTTAGAGCCTTTTTCACATAGGTCTGATTGCAGAGAACAAGCTTATCTGTGACAACGGGACAAATTCTAATCTCATATCAGTGTTAATCAATGCTGACTTCAATGGAATTACTCCACTGTAAATTCAGTAACTGAGATCAGAATTTGGCCTTTTATCTAGTTCATTCTGCTTCAAGTTCCAGGTCACTGTTTAAAATGCTATCCCATCATCATAGGGATATAATAAAGACTTATGGAAGGCCGTTTTTCTAAAGCAAATCTTACTAGAAATTATGAGCTCCGCTGTATCTCGTTTGTTTTGAAAAAATGTCCATCCATCTTTTTTTAAGTTGCATCCCACTCTAACAATAAGCCAAGTCTACAGCATGCAAATATAACATTGCATTAATAGTTCTGCCTTGGATTGTCCACACTGCATTAAGATACATTTTATAAACAGCTTGAAGTGTGATTAACAGACTCTTCTCTAATTTAATGTGTGCCATAAATACCTTCTCTCTCACACATGGACATTTTGGGCCAGCTGGTAAAAATTGGCAATGTACACCTGCCAAGTATTTGGCCTGTTTTGTATTGCATGCTTTCAGTAGTTCCAGTACAGAAGGCACTGCTGGCTAGAGGTTAGAGCAATGGGCTGGAAGTCAGGACCTGCTCAGGCAACAAGAAAGACCCATTATCCTGATTCAGCCATGCAGGTTGAGAACCACGGAACTAGAGAATGTGATATGTACCCAGGCCTTCTACTGGAAGAAAATCAGAGCTGCCATAGACCCGGTGCTGCTAACAATGGAGGCAGTTGTTGACTGGAAAGAGTTGACTGGAAAGAGTTCCAGGTTGGCACCTTTTCTGATGGGAGAGGGTCCTGGGTAGCCCAAGTGTCAGGGTTCTGTGCTTCCAGAGCAGGAAGATTTGCTGTGAGATTCCAGTTACCCATGGTGAGCAGCATACTAATGACAATGGGGAAGTTGCAAGTGGCTGCAGATTTGGCGGGTTACACAGTAAATGATCTCTCTTGATGTATGGTTCACGGGAGTTTTCCAGTCCCTTGGAAAGCGGACGCTTCTCTGTGGATCAGGTTGTGTCTGCCTCCTCGTGACCACTAGAATCCTCAGGATACTCGCTAGACCCACTGTATGTGGTCCTTGGGTCCAATCCCACCCCCATATCTTGGGCCAGGACAGAACACTCCTCGCCTGCGTCACTCCAGGTGCCTAGGGCTCACCCCGTTCCACTAACACACTATTCACCCCTCTGACTCTCTATCCCAGGGATTGTTCCTCTTCATTCACAAGGCCCCACATTTTTCAGGGCCATCACCCACTTCCCAGTCATCAGAAGGGCATGGCTTGAATACCTCTCCCACCAGGCCACAAGGAGTGGTCCTTCCCCTAAGGTGGTCTGACAAGCTTCACATACGTTTAGGGGACAAACTGAGCAGGGGTTCCCTCTCTAGGATCAACAAGATTCCCTGGAACCCACTTCCAAAGTGCATCAGAAACCGCTTCTGTTGCTGGCCTCCTGGGAGAATTGCCTGGGGCTGATTCCACTGTTCTTGGTGTTGTTGCTGCACCACCTCCATGAGGTGGAGAACATCCTCCATCTTTTCCCTTTCGCATTTAAAAAAAACTAAGGGGGGCCCCACCAGACATTCCCGCTCCCCCCAGCCCAGCTGTCACTTCTGCAGCGGTCTTTTCCATAGCTGTTTTTGTTTCCTCTTCTGCTGCCTCGATTTCCCCTGAGTTCCAGAGATCAGTCAAGTGCTCGTGTTCTCCACCACATGTAGGGCTGCTGGCCTGTCTTCCCCAGCCCGGGGAGGAGTCACACTATGCCCACAGGCTGTCCAGCCCGTCCATCAGGGCACAGTTTTAATCTTCAACAACAAAAAACCCTCACAAATAAAGCAGGTTGCAGGGACTCAGAGGCCTCTCCCCTGACATCTCTTCCCTCTTCTCCAGGGCCTGCCACAGGAGCTAACCACCTTCCTGCTGCTTGCTCCATCTGAAATCTCTCAGCCCCTTGGATAAAACATCTGAGCCCTTCCCAGCTGGGCCTGACAATCCATCAGGGCTAGCTAGCCCCTGGTTTTTAAAGGTGCAGACCACCCTGTTTCTGGGAGACTTCTGCTGGTCAGCCTAGCAACTGGAGCCCATCTCCTGTGAAAACAACAAGGAGTCTGGTGGCACCTTAAAGACTAACAGATCTCCTGTGTGTTCTATTTACTGATACCGCTGCACTCTTGCCTTCTAGTCCTACCCACGTCCTAGCTGTTCGTTACAGGGCGTCTTTCTGAAATAGATCCGGATAGTGAAAATATACTGACAGTGCTCAAAACTACACTCACGTTACAAGTACAGTGTGCTTACTAATAGTGCTAATGCCTGTGTCTCAACATTTCATAGCCTTTAAGGCCAGAAGGGACCATTGGACCATCTACTCTGACTTCCTGTATTCCACAGATTATAGAATTGTGTTAAGTTACTCACTGTTTGAGACCAACAACCTGTGTTTGGCTAAATCATATCTTGCAGAACGGCGTTCAGACTTGATCTGAAGACATCAAGAGACTGAGAACCCTCCACTTCCCCGGTAGTCTATTCTAGTGGATAATCACCCTTTGCCTTATTTCTAATTTGAATTTGTCTGGCTTCAGCTTCCAGCCCTTGGTTCTTCTTATGCTGCTCTCTGCTACATTAAAATAGCCCTTTGATAACCGGGTATTGGCTCTCCACGTGGTACTTATACAGCATAATCAAGTCACCACTCGATCTTCTCTTTGATTAGCTAAACCGACTGAGCTTGTGAAGTCTCTCACTGGTAGGTATTCCCCTCCTCTGCCCCCCCTCAGGTTTGGAATGGTTTTTCTGGCTCTCCTGGCTATTTTGGGTAAAGAGCACTGACAGGAGGAATATGGAACTGACCTTACCGGTTATGAGATCCCTTTCTCCACATATTTCAGCAAGGTGCCCAGAGTTTTTGAGTTGACTGTAGGGCTGATGGAAGGCCCCAGACCAACAGCCTTGGAGCTGAACAGGCAATAGCAATGCGAGTCTCTTCCATACCATCCTGCCCCATCCCTCAATCCCAAAGAGAAGGGCTGAGAGGGCAGCTCGGCCTCCATACTCCATTCAGCCCCTAGTTTCTCTACCAATATCCCCAGCGGGGGTGACAAGTAGCGCTCATTGGGGTGGTGGGTTTGTGACGCTTGCCCACTAAGAACTGGGCTGCCACTCATTAAATTCACTTAGTCCTCTGATTAGCCATCAACTGCTAACCACTTCAGATCACTCCTAAATGGCATTCTGAGTGGTAATTAATGTGTGTAAAAGCCCTCTGAGGGTGGTGTATTTATCGTCATTGCATAGATGTTCCATTGAATTGTTTTATGTGATGCATTCCAGTTTTTTTAACAGTAGGTGGCAGCACCATTCCTAAGTTACATCAAGTGGCTGGGAGTACAGGTAGATTCAGCAAAATTCAAAGTGGAAAACAGATGTAAATTTTTATCCAGGAGAGTAATTAACCATTGGAACAGCTTCCCAAGGGATGTGAGAAATCTGATCCCTTGGGGTCTTTTATAAAAGTCCGGCACTAGTTCAAGCCACAAATTGTTGAACTCAAAGCAGGGATGGCTGGAAGCAGTTCTCTGACCTGTGCTGTGTGTGATCAGTGGGGTCCCTTCTGGCCATGGAAAGTGAAGTTAATGGGAATTCGTGAGAACATTCTGGGAGGGAATTGCAGAGACTCTTTGTGGAACACAAACAGGATACAGAGTCCTAGACAAACCTGCGTTGGTTCCCCCTTTTCCTGTGTGGGGAGCAAAGCACTCTTACATGGTTTTGAATCAAGTTACTTACAGAGTACGGGCCATGCCCTCAGCTGGTACAGCCTATGAAGGGCATGCCTAAAAGTTACAAATACTTTACCAAAAAATTTGGAAAAGCACCTGCCTTCACTTCCCTTCTGCATCTGAGGTCAGGGTCCTGGGTCCCCCAGGTGGAGGTGATGACAGCACAGTCCCTGCAAGCCGTGGAAGTGGGGAGCAGTATCTGACTGTTGCAGGGGCACTGATAGAACTGTGTTGTGATCATACAGCTAGGCGGGTAAAGCAAAGGAGAAACTTCTTGTGAATCAGGCATCTCTGGTCACAACGGGCTTAGCACTGTGGGTTTTCAAATATTTTTGGTCATTTTAAAGTCTACCCCTGCGTTTCTCACCCACTGATCCGGGATGTTAAATAGTGTATTTCAAATAGAGCTGGCAAGATCAGGGGAGGATTCAGATCCAAACTCTGGGGGTGTCTGGATTTGGGGTCCTGCTGTTACCCAATATAATAATGGACCTTAGGTTAGACTGGAACCCAAGTATTCCCAAGAGTTACATAGGGGTGGTGGAAAGGCCAGAGCCAGCTCTTATTTTCAAACCAAACATTACAGGTCACTTTTTAGAAAGTGACCTGCAGCGATATTTTAAAAATTGGGTTCATGCCCTTTCTTGGTTTTTTTACTATGGACAAAAAAAGACCTGAACAGTGTTTGAGGACCTTCTTACTTGTCTACACACAAGTTTTGCACTGGTATAGCTCTCTTGGTTAGGGAGTTGATTTTCCCTGCACAAGAATAGCTCTCCTGGCATTAAGCACCTTTATATCAATATAACTGTGTTTACACTAGGTGGGGCTGTACCGCTTTAACTAGACACATAGTTAAATTGTGTGTGGAGACAACCCTTAGAAATATCAGCTGTGTCAACTTCTGTCTTCTTCGAAGGACCTATGCGAAAGCTTTTGCTAAAGGGCCAGTGGGGGAGGGTATCTCAAAGTACCTTTTTTGAGGGCTCTCAGATCTGCATCGAAGAGCCAGCGATTGATATGAATCTTCATCAGAGACGTCCCTTTTCCAAAATATTAAGCAGGCAGTTAAGTGAAATCGCTGCTAGCAGCATCCCGAAGTGGGGTTTGTTTTGAAGAAGTCTATCTAAAAATCCCTTCTCTGAAAAGCTCAGCTTTCAGGCTCTCGCTATCACTGCACTAGTCCTCTAATCAGAGTCTCCCGGCCAATCCAGGACCCCATTTCTCATGTAAAAAACAAGAAGCAAATTTAAAAGACAAAACCCTCAAAAACATACTAACAAAAACCTTTCAGGCCTTGAAGCTACAAAAGTTTATGGGCTGTTCCCCTCCCCCACCCCCCTTTGGCAGGACAATGCAGGTTGTGCCGCTGTATGGTGTCTCTCTTACACATTCCAAGCTGTAGCTTTCCACTAGAGTGACCCATTTTTCCCTTTGGGAAATATGGACACCATGTGGGGCTAGCCCGAGGTCCCTGCTGGGGCTGGCCCAAGCAGCTCACCCGAGCACCTTGCCCCACGCAGGGGGCAGACAGGGCTCAGCTGAGCATACTAGATAGGTTGACTATATTTTCCAAAGGTTAGGGCTAGCGTCACTGCGAGTCCTGCCTGCCCCCCGCCCGAGCCCTGCCTCCCCCCTGCATGGGGCTGGCATTGCTGCTCACGACGACAGCCCCCCACGTCTACGCTTAAAATGCTGCATCAGTGCAGCTGTGCCGCTTTAACGAAGATGCTCCAAACCAATGGGAGAGAGCACTCTCGTTGGCACAGTTAATCCACTTTCCTGACAGGCAGTAGCTATGTTGGTGGGAGAAGCTCTCCTGCCGACATAACCCTCCTGGTGTAGACAGTGTTAAGTCGGTACAGCTACATCGCTCAGGTGGGTGGATTTTTCACACTGCTGAGCAACATAGTTCTATTGATGTAGTTCTGCAGCGTAGTAAAAGAAAGAGGCACTTTTCAAAGTGTTCATGGACTGGCAGCTTCTGCGCTCAGATAATGCAACAGACACATTCATCACAACATGCTCCTCTCGTTTACATTGAAACCCTTAGAACACATGTTTCTTAACTCGTCCCGTTTGTCACTGAAGAATCTCTGCTGAACAGATCAGAATGTGTCAGAAGTGATTTTGGTTGGCCACCTGGCATAAGCAACCAGTCCTGTGGATTTCTTCTCCAAGTACTTATGTGGCCCCATCAGCAGGACAGTTGAGCACCTCACAAACTAACCAATTTTTCCTCACAGAAGCGGAAGGGAGGCACAGAGAGATTTGCCCAAAGTCACACAGTAAGTCTGTGGCAGAGTCAGGAAGTGAATCCTGTACACTTGAGTCTCAGTTCAGTGCCTTAAGCACAAGATCATCCTCATTTTCATACAGGGAAGGCAGTTTGTTCCCTTTGTGCAATTCACATGGTCATGAGTTTCTTTGGCACAGCCACAGAGAGCAGCATGCACTATGTAGCAAGGGGGAATTTGATACTGATTCCCTCAGTCCATTTCCTCCTTCATGATTCTCTGTTCCTGTGAATAACCCCTCAGAAATCACCCCGAGGCGAGGGAAAGGTTCAACAGCCGAAACACTCCACTCCTCTGGACACCGAGAACTGACTTGACATGCAGAATAGATTTCAACTGCATAAGATTTATTAATTACACTTCAGCATGGATTGATCCTGCATGTGACGAATGGCGTCACAGGATTGGGCCCACATGCTTCTCAGTGCTCAATTGGTATTATTTAGGGCTGTCAAGCGATTAAAAAAATTCTGATTAATCGCACTGTTAAACAATAATAGAATACCATTTATTTAAATATTTTTGTATGTTTTCTACATTTTCAAATATATAGATTTCAATTACAACAGAATACAAAGTGTACAATGCTCACTTTATATTTTTTATTACAAATACCTGCGCTGTAAAAAACAAAATAAATAGTGTTTTTCGATTCACCTAATACAAGTACTGTAGTGCAATCTCTAACATGAAAGCTGAACTTGCAAATGTAGAATTATGTACAAAAAATAACCGCACTCAAAAATAAAACAATGTAAAACTTTAGAGCATACAGTCCTATTTCTTGTTCAGCCAATTGCTCAAACAAGTTTATTTACATTTGCAGGAAATAATGCTGCCCGCTTCTTATTCACAGTGTCACCTGTAAGTGAGAACAGGTGTTCGCATGGCAATGTTGTAGCCGGTGTCGCAAGATATTTACATGCCAGATGCACTAAAGATTCCTATGCCCCTACATGCTTCAACCACCATTCCAGAGGACTTGTGTCCATGCTGATGACGGGTTCTGCTCGATAGCAATCCAAAGCACTGTGGAATGACGCATGTTCATTTTCATTATCTGAGTCAGATGCCACCAGCAGAAGGTTGATTTTCCTTTATTGGTGGTTTGGGTTCTGTAGTTTCTGCATCGGAATGTTGCTGTTTTAAGACTTCTGAAAGCATGCTCCACACCTCATCCCTCTCAGATTTTGGAAGGCACTTCAGATTCTTAAACTTTGGGTCAAGTGCTGTAGCTAGCTTTAGAAATCTCACATTTGTACCTTCTTTGCGTTTTGTCAAGTGTGCAGTGAAAGTATTCTTAAAATGAACAATACGTGCTGGGTCATCATACGAGACTGCTAGAACATGAAATATATGGCAGAATGCGAGTAAAACAGAGCAGGGGATATGTTCAGTCACAAATTTAATACATTTTTTTAAACAAGCATCATAGCATGGAAGCATGACCTCTGGAATGGTGGCTGAAGCATGAAGGGGCATACGAATATTTTACACATCTGGCACACAAATACCTTGCAATGCCGGCTACAAAAGTCCCATGCGAATGCCGGTTCTCACTTTCGGGTGACATTGTAAATAAGAAGTGGGCAGCATTATCTCCCATAAATGTAAACAAACTTGTTTGTCTTAGCAATTGGCTGAACAAGAAGTAGGATTGAGTGGACTTGTAGGCTCTAAAGTTTTGTATTGTTTTGTTTTTGAGTGCAATTCTATACCAAAAAACCAACCTACATTTGTAAGTTGCACTTTCATGATAAGGAGATTTGCATTATGGTACTTGTATGAGGTGAATTGAAAAATACTATTTCTTTTGTTTATCATTTTTACCATGCAAATATTTGTAATAATAAAAAATGAGCACTGTACACTTTGTATTCTGTGTTGTAATTGAAATCAATATATTTTTAAAATGTAGAGAAACATCCAAAAATAGTTAATACATTTCAATTGGTATTCTATTGTTTAACAATGTGATTAATCGTGATTAATTTTTTTAATCGCAATATTTTTTTTGAGTTAATCTCGTGAGTTAACTGCGATTGACACCCCTAGTATTATTTACATTCAGAATAAGGAGCCAGTCACCAGGGCAGGCCAACGGGGATAAACAGTCCAAACCCAGGTCAAGTTTTTATTGGTGGGTAGAAAAAAGTGCAATAGTTTGTGCTGCTTCTCTTCCCGTTTTCGTTTCACACATCTCTGCAACTTTCCGTTTCCACATACAAGCGCAAGTCCCCACCTTCCATGAGACTAGCTACGCTTGCAGTATTTCCAGTTCCACTAAAATGAGGAAGCTTCGAAAGTCTCACAGAAAAGCCTGCTGCCAGACAACCTCCACACCAATGTGATTTAGGAAGTACCTTATCATCTCCCAGCCCCCGCACATTGCTGAGGGCCTCTCTGAAAACATCCGCTCAATGTGCGGCAGCAGTCAAAAAAGCAAACAAAATGTTGGGAATCATTAAGAAAGGGGCAGATAATGAGACAGAAAATATCATATTGCCTCTATATAAATCCATGGTACACCCACATCTTGAATACTGTGTGCAGATGTGGTTGCCCCCATCTCAAAAAACATATTGGAATTGGAAAAGGTTCATAAAAGGGCAACAAAAATGATTAGGGGTATGGAACAGCTTCTATATGAGGAGAGATTAATAAGATTGGGACTTTTCAGCTTGGAGAAGAGACAACTAAGGAAGGATGTGATAGAGGTCTATAAAATCATGACTGGTGTGGAGAAAGTAAATAAGGAAGTGTTATTTACTTGTTCTCATAATACATGAACTAGGGATCACCAAATGAAATTAATAGGCAACAGGTTCAAAACAAACAAAAGGAAGTTTTTTTCACACAATACACAGTCAACCTGTGGAACTCCTTGCCAGAGGATATTGTGAATGATAAGAGTATAACAAGGTTCAAAAAAGAACTAGATAAGTTCATGGAGAATAGGTCCATCAATGACTATTAGCCAGGATGGGCAGGGATGGTGTCCCTAGCCTCTGTTTGTCGGAAGCTGGGAATGGGCGACGGAATGGAACACTTGATGATTACCTGTTCTGTTCATTCCCTCTGGGGCACCCGGCATTGGCTACTGTCGGAAGACAGGATATTGGGCTAGATTGACCTTTGGTCTGACCCAGTATGGCCGTTCTTATGTTCTCAACCCTTCTGGAGACAGGCTGAAAAAGCCTTTCAGTGGATTGGCTCCAGGTGCTGTAGACACACCAGACATGATCACGGTATAAGGGGTCAATCAAGTTTATACTCCCTCAGTCTGAGAGCAGGTCTGACCCCTTGCTGTGACATGCAACAAATATACGTAAACTGTCCATAACACACTATATTCCAAGCCTAAATGTTCTAGAGCACTGGAGTGGATCCAGACTAAAGCTCGACTAGATTTAGAGCCTTGGAATGAGGTAGATTTCCCATCTGGCCTTGCAGGTGCTAGACATTGGATCTATTTAAAATCCATTAGTAGGTTAGGAGTCTGACTCAAAAGTATCAGGGGGTAGCCGTGTTAGTCTGTATCTACAAAAACAACAAGGAGTCTGGTGGCACCTTAAAGACTAACAGATTTATTTGGGCATAAGCTTTCGTGAGTAAAAACCTCACTTCTTCGGATGCATAGCGAAGAAGTAAGGTTTTTACTCACGAAAGCTTATGCCTAAATAAATCTGTTAGTCTTTAAGGTGCCACCAGACTCCTTGTTGTTTTTGACTCAAAAGACAGCTCTTTACCACGGCAAAGAACTTTGTTTTGAAGACATGAAAGATTAGTTGTGAGGTATGGAGCACGTGTACAGCCTAGCAATGGTAGAGGGTCCTAAACCCGAAGGCTTTTATGACTGCCTGGCCTATATCTTTGGACACTCCAAATATAAATTGCATAGATACTGCACTGAGCAGCAGGGTGGCTATGAATAAAGTTTTAATTCTTTACCATTCTTCAAGGGTCTTACTTCCCTCCTTAAAGTCAAAGGTGAATTCAGTGCTCTGCTTGGGTTGCCATGCCTGTTATCCCAGAGGAAATAAACCTACTATATATTGCTTTCATGGGAGCGGAGGAGAGAGACAGCGTGCAACTAAACGCCTTTCCTTGGGAGTAGAGAACTGAGACAGCATACGAATGAGGAGACTGAGGTTTATCTAAAAAGGAAGGTAGTATCACAGTTATCTAAATAAATCTGTCTCATCCCAGTAGCTTCTACAAAGACACTTTACAACGTCTCATGTAAAGCATACCTGAGTTGTTGCTGGGTGTCTCTCATCCAAGTACCAAATCCTGCTTAGTCCAAGGTAGTACTCCTGTGGGCTAAATTCAGACAAGTAGGGAAGGTAGGTTATAACAGACACAGGCCTGCCGACAGCAATTCCAGGCCCCAGGGCAGAATAGTCAATGGGCCCCTGCTGGTGACCAATGAGCGGCCGGCTGCACCATGGAGCATGCTCTTCCGTCAGGGCCAGGGCTTCCCCATGCCAGCCTGGCTGCCTTTGCCGCCGGCCCCTCCCAGTCGCTGCTCTGCAGAACTGCCCGACGGCTGCCTGAGAGAGCCTGGCTGGGGAGGAGGCCATTCCATACCCCTAATCATTTTTGTTGCCCTTTTCTGAACCTTTTCCAATTCCAATACATCTTTTTTGAGACGGGGCGACCATATCCGCACGCAGTATTCAAGATGTGGGCGTACCATGGATTTATATAGAGGCAATATGATATTTTCTCTCTCCTTATCTATCCCTTTCTTAATGATTCCCAACATTTTGTTTGCTTTTTTGACTGCCGCTGCACATTGAGCGGATGTTTTCAGAGAGGCCCTCAGCAATGTGCGAAGGCTTGGAGATGATAAGGTACTTCCTAAATCACATTGGTGTGGAGGTTGTCTGGCAGCAGGCTTTTCTGTGACTTTCGAAGCTTCCTCATTTCGGTGGCACTGGAAATACTACAAGCGTAGCTATTCTCATGGAAGGTGGGGACTTGTGCTTGTATGTGGAAACGGAAAGTTGCAGAGATGTGTGAAACTAAAACGGGAAGAGAAGTAGCACAAACTATTGCACTTTTTTCTACCCACCAATAAAAACTTGACCTGGGTTTGGACTGTTTATCCCCGTTGGCCTGACCTGGTGACTGGCTCCTTATTCTGAATGTAAATAATACTAGGGGTGTCAATTAATCGCAGTTAACTCACGAGATTAACTCACAAAAAATATTGCGATTAAAAAAATTAATCACGATTAATCGCATTGTTAAACAATAGAATACCAATTGAAATGTATTAACTATTTTTGGATGTTTCTCTACATTTTAAAAATATATTGATTTCAATTACAACACAGAATACAAAGTGTACAGTGCTCACTTATTTTTTATTACAAATATTTGCACTGTAAAAATGATACAAGAAATAGTATTTTCAATTCACCTCATACAAGTACCATAATGTAATCTCTTTATACTGATAGTGCAACTTATAAATGTAGTTTTTGTTGCTGTTACATAACTGCTCTCAAAACAATGCAAAACTTTAGAGCCTACAAGTCCACTCAGTCCTACTTCTTGTTCAGCCAGGCGCTCAGACAAACAAGTTTGTTTTTATTGCAGAGATAATGCTTCCCACTTCTTAGTCACAATGTCACCTGAAAGTGAGAACGGAGTTCACATGGCACTGTTGTAGCTGGTGTCACAAGATATTTACATGCCAGATGTGCTAAAGATTCATATGTCCCTTCATGCTTTAACCACCATTCCAGGGGACATGCGTCCATGCTGATGATGGGTTCTGCTCAATAACAATCTGAAGCAGTATGGATCGACGCATGTTCATTTTCATTATCTGAGTCAAATGCCACCAGCAGAAGCTTGATTTTCTTTTTTGTGGTTCAGGTTCTGTAGTTGCTGCATTGGAGAGTTGCTCTTTTAAGACTTCTGAAAGCATGCTCCACACCTCATCCCTCCCAGATTTTGGAAGGCACTTCAGCTTCTTAAACCCTGGGTCGAGTGCTGTAGCGATCTTTAGAAATTTCATATTGGTACCTCCTTTGCTTTTTGTCAAATCTGCAGTGAAAGTGTTCTTAAAAAGAACATGTGCTGGGTCTTCATTCGAGACTGCTATAACATGAAATATATGGCAGAATGTGGGTAAAACAGAACAGGGGATAAGTTCAGTCACAAATTTAATTAACACATTTTTTTAACGAGCTTCATCAGCATGGAAGCATGTCCTCTGGAATGGTGGCCGAAGCATGAAGGGGCATACAAATATTTTACATATCTGGCATGCAAATACTTAGCAATGCTGGCTACAAAAGTCCCATGCGAACACCTGTTCTCACTTTCAGGTGACACTGTAAATAAGAAGTGGGCAGCATTATCTCCCGTAAATGTAAATAAACTTGTTTGTCTGAGCGCCTGGCTGAACAAGAAGTAGGACTGAGTGGACTTGTAGGCTCTAAAGTTTTGCGTTGTTTTGTTTCTGGTCCCACCACTTCCACTCCCGGAATGTGGGCCATGCATCACTCAGGCCCGCCCCACCTCTTCCCACCCCACACTCCTCTACCTCCCCGCAGCGCCTCCAGTACACCACCAAACAGCTGGTGGCGGTGGGTGGGAGGCAGTGAGAGGGACGGGGACGAGCTGATAGGTGGGTCCCGCCCTTGGCAGGAGGCGCTTGTGGGGGGGGGCAGGAAGAGGCCTGCAGGTGGGTGCTCAGCACCCACTTGGCATCTATGCCTAGGAACTGTGCAGCCCACCTGGGCAATTTAAAAGGGCCCGGGATTCCCAGCCGCCGCTACTGCAATAGCAGTGGAAGCAGGGGGCCCCGGGCCCTTTTAAATGGCCCGGGACCCTGGGCAATTGCCCCCCATCAGTGGGTCTGAACAGACAATAAAAGATTTTCCAAAGTTATATCCACTTTCATTGAATAACTAACTTCAACTGCAATGTACAGTGAGTAACTAGGTTTATTTTCTGGCCGTAGTTGAGATTAAAGTACGCCAAGTTTCAACCGCCTCATGGAGGCACTTTAAGAGGAAATGTACATACATTGCCTAAACAGCGTCATTCAGCTCCTCCAGCCTGCTCACTGCCATAGCACATCTTCACTGCACAAACGCCATCTCTCTCCCTTATATTTTATGCGTCAGTTGGTGATTAAAAAGATTAAAAAGTGGTGGTTGCATTAGCAGTGACTATAGCACTTCTCTGTCGGAGAAAAACTGAGTTCTCACTATTTTGTTTAGGTACAGCAAGTCAGACGCTTTATTAACTCTCACATGTGCAGAGGAGAGAGCAAAGCAGGTCTCTCTCTGGTAACTAATTACAGCAAGCATTTATACCTTTCATTACAGAAATAATGAGGGACAGCAGCATTTTGTTTATACATAGGCCATCTTGATATCTCATTTCCTCACTTGTTTTGACTCTTGCCTACATACAATTAGTTTCTATACCTTATCTACACAAGGTCTTCTACACCTTATCTATACTGAGGTCACAATGACTTCTTACACAGTTCTTTCTCACCCGTCTCACACAATCCTCGCTTCTACAAATCTCGCGTTATCAGGGTTATCAGGGTCACAGCTAGCTGGACTCTTGCTAACAAAGACTGTCTCTTGCTAACGAAGCCTGACTCTTGCTAACAACCGTCATGCATTGCAGTTCCCTTCAGTCAGTTCTTTTCTCTGCTTCCACATCTCTTTCCAGTGCTCCCCTGCGATCTTCCTCTCTCACCTTCATTGGGAAATCAACTACCACCATTCATTAGCAGACTTGGCTGAGCCTTCTTCCCGCAAACTTGGTTTGGAAGCTTTCCAGGTTAGACCAAATATTAAGGTTGGCTGAAAACTGTTCATTGAAATTTTGGACTAATTGTAATTGTGCTTTCCCACCCCACAGGGGTACAGCGAGGATAAATACACCCAACAATTATGAGGTGCTCTGCTGAAGAGTGACTTGCTGGCCAGCACACCCGTCTGAATTGGATAATGTACAAAAAAGGGCCACAAAAATGATGAGGGGTATGGAACAGCTTCCATACAAGGAGAAATTTAAGAGACTGGGACTGTTCAGTTTAGAAGAGAGATGACTGAGGGGCGATACGATAGAGGTCTATAAAATCATGACTGGTGCGGAGAAAACGAATAGAGAAGTGTCATTTACTCCTTCACATCACAGAAGAATTAGCGGTCACCCAATGAAATTAATAGGCAGCGTGTTTAAAAACAAAATAAATACTTCTTCATTAAATACTCCTTTCCACAGTATCCTTTGCCAGAGGATGTTGTGAAGGCCAAGACTAACAGGGTTCAAAAAAGAACTAGATACATTCATGGAGGATAGGTCCATCAATGGCTATTAGCCAGGATGGAGAGGGATGGTGTCCCTCACCTCTATTTGCCAGAGGCTGAGAGTGGGCAGCAGGGGATGGATCACTTGGTGATTACCTGTTCTGTTCATTACCTCTGGGAACACCTGGCATTGGTGGCTCTCGGAAGACAGGATATCGGGCTCGATGGACCTTTGGTCTGACCCAGTATGGCCATTCTTATGATGCACAATCAACCTGTGGAACTTGTTACCAGGGGATATTGTGAAGGCCAAAAGTATAACTGAGTTCAAAAAAGAATTAGACCGGTCATGCAGGACAGGTCCATCAATGGCAATTATCCAAGATAGTCAGGGATGCAACCCCATGCTCCGCATGACCCTAAACCTCCAACTGCCAAAAGCTGGGACTGGACGACGGGATGGATCACTTGAAATTGCCCTGTTCTGTTCATTCCCTCTAAACCACCTTGTCCTAACCACTGTCAAAAGACAGGATTTTGGGCTAGATGGACCATTGGTCTAACGTAGTATGTTCAACAGTTGTGAGTTGCTCTGTTGAATGGAGACTCATCAGCCAGCATGCCCCTTCATGGTGTGGTGTATTCTGGGTCCTTCCCTCTGGCACCTCCTTCCTTATCTTGTATAGGGCAACGCCGCCCAGAGCTTTGTCCGTGGAGGTCCGGCTCCTTGTCTGCTTCTCCCCAGACTCTATCCCACCCCCTCCCAGAACCTGAACTGCCTCTTTGGTGTCTAGCCCTTTTGCCAAGGCTTACCACAAGAGCTTAGTCCACTCCTTGGCTTCCCAGTGTTTCTTGGCCTCTGTCAGAAGCTCCCTTCTTGGTAGAAGATCCCAAGTCTCACTCTCCTCTAGACCTCCCGCCTCCCTTCTACTCCTGAAATCCTTCATTAGCACTGCCATCCCAGCTCCTCCCCACTGGGCCTGGCCCACCCTTCAGGTGCCCTAATTGCTCTCTGGCTCCAGTAACTCTCTGCCAGTGTGGGGTACATACCATTATAGTCCAGTACTGGGGGAGGGAGGTATACTTGTAAAGGTACTTGTATATCTACATAGGGTCATTTCCTTTCCATGATCGCTGTTCAACTGGACTGCACACTTTTTGGTCTTAAAAGCTAGGGTTGGTATTAATGTAAACCAATGTTTCCTAAACTATGTTCCGCGGAACACTGGTGTTCTGCACTATGTGAATAGGTGATCCGTGAAAGAATCATAATTTAAAAAAAGGATCTTCGCTTTTTTTAAATTTTAAATTTGGCATATTTGAAGCATAGTTTACAACTCTTTTTGAATGACTATAATTTAACAAACTCTTTTTCCGGTTATTGATAGATCTTGTATTGAATATCATGGCGCAAAGAGAATGTGGCACGCAAGCATGTTGACATCTACCCCTTTCGGGCACGTTTCAGTTAGTGACGTCGTACCCCTTCCGCTCGACGCTGCGCGAACTGCAGTGGTATGCACACACCATTCTCTTTACGCCATGTTGAATATAACATTCACTCAACACATTCAAACCTGTGGGTCTTTATCGTGTGTGCAATAAGCACAACTAAACTAACTTCGCTCGAAACAATATAAATATTTGTGACAAACAAAATTTGACAAAAATCAGTATTTCTAAATATTGTTACTAAATCTAATCACCATGGATTTATGGCTAAAAGAAGGAACTTTGAAACGAAAAGCAAGTTCTTCTGGAACTCCAACTGTGGCCGAAATAAACGAGCAAAATATTGCGACACTTCAAAGTGAGGATGAACAATCACAGTCTTTTGTTGCCAAAAAAAAATCTGTTAGTACTAGTGAGTTATCCAAGGTGAAAGAATTTCCAACGAAATATATCAAAAAACCAAGAAGAAGCAGGTGTTAAAAGACCAAAATGAAAGTATGATGAAAGTTGTCTTTCGGTTTTACGTGTGTTGGAAATAAAGATGTTCCTGATGCACAGTGCGTCGTGTGCAACGAAAGATTAGCAAACAGTTCATTGGCTCCTGCTAAACTTCGTAGGCATTTGGAAACCAAGAATGCTGAATACAAAGACAAAGTTTTTTCAAGAGGAAGCGTGACTCACTTGGAAATTGTAAACTTTCGATTATTAAAATCGCTAAAACAGACAACAGAAGTGCAACAGAGGCATCTTATCAAGTAAGTTACCATATAGCGCTTGCCGGAGAAGCTTACACTACTGGAGAAACGCTTATCAAGTCTTGTGCGAAATATATTGTAACGTGCATGTTGAGCGAGCAGTCTGGTAAAAAAATTGATGCTGTACAGTTGTCAAATAATACTGTTGCACGCCGTATTAAAGATCTTGCCGATGACATAGAAAAAGAGCTAGTTTGCCGACTGAAAATTTGCCATGAGTATTCATTGCAGCTAGATGAGTCCACTGACGTTTCAGGACTTGCTGTGCTACTAGTATTTGTCAGATATAGATTTAATAATATTATTGAAGAGGACCTGCTCTTACGTGAATCTCTGCAAAGCAACACAATTGGAGAAGAAATATTCAACTGCATCAACAATTTTATCAGAAAGCATGAAATTAGTTGGGGAAAATGTATTGATGTATGCACTGACAGTGCTCGGGCAATGATCGGGAAGATGAAGGGAGCTGTAACGCGAATCATAAGTATGGCACCAGAAAGCACTAAGAGCCATTGTGTTCTACACAGAGAAGCACTTGCAGTTAAAAAAATACCAGCATATCTGAAAATTGTGCTCGATGAAGCAGTACAAATTATCAATTTTGTCAAATCTCGACCACTTCAATCCAGGTGATTTAAAATTTTGCGTGAGGAAATGGGTAGTCAGCACAAAGCGCTTCTTTTACATACGGAAGTGAGGTGGCTATCCAGAGGAAAAGTGCTTGTGAGGCTTTTTGAGCTTCGTAGTGAATTACTGGTATTCTTCACTTCAGATAATTCAGGATGAAAATTTAATGACTGACTGACAAATTCCTCATGGCTAATGAGACTTGCGTATCTTGCAGATATTTTTGCAAAATTAAATGAAATTAATCTGTCGCTGCAAGGAAAGAATGTGACCATTTTTACTACAATGGATAAAATTTCGTCGTTAAAGAAACTGGAATTCTGGGCTATAACTTCGACTGCTTCCCTACAGTACATGAATATCTGACTGAAATAAATTCTACAGTCCATGAAGAAGTTTCCAGCACCATTTTACAGCACTTACGTGACTTGCAGGCCTCTTTATTAGAATATTTTCCAACAACTACTGATGATAATGCTTGGGTTCGAAATCTGTTTGTAATTACAGCCAAACCAGTCGGCTTTACTGTGCACGATTATGAAAGCCTAATTGACTTAATTTCTGACTCTGATTTGAAACAAAAGTTTAAGGATCTTCCGCTGAATAATTTTTGGAGCAGCCTAATAGAAGAGTACCCTAATGTGGCTAAACGTGCAGTTTGAGTGCTCCTTCCTTTTGCTACAACTTATTTGTGAGAGCCGGGATTTTCGTATTATACAGCAACAAAAACCAAATATAGGAATAGACTTGCTGCTGCGCCTGACATGAGGATTCAACTTTCCTGCATTATTCCTAATATTAAGTGAATTTGTGATAGAAAAACGCAGAAACACCAATCCCATTAAATCCAAATTTGTATTTCTGTTTATAAAAATAGATTTTCCTAGGAAAAATCTAATTTGTTTGGTGTTTGTGTATATATAAAAACAGTTATTTTTAAGTAGACCAGTTTTTAATTTTGACTCTTGCACTTGATTTTTGTACTACTATATACGCACTTTCCAGTTACAAATTGTTAGCTCAAGTTACTTTAAATTTGTATTTTTGCTTTGTTTTATAAAAAAATATATTTGAGCATAAATAACGCAATTTTTTATTTGAAAACCAAACTACTACAAAATATTATAAGTGTTCCGTAATAGGCTAAAAAGTGTCCCGTGGCCAAAAAAGTTTGGGAAACACTAATGTAAACAATAACCCTGGGAAGTTGTATCCCCAATATCAGCCGAAGTCTCACTGTGCTATTACCTTCTATCCCGACCCCCAGTTCTAGGTCTCTCTAATGCAGGGGAAGCCAACAGGCGAACTGCGGGCCAAATCTGGACCGCCAGACGCTTTTGAACCAGACCCCAAAATCTTTTTATTTACAAATTATTATAATTATTATTTTTGCATTATTTTCTCTGGGGTCTGGATCTCGAGTACACCTTCATCAAGAAATAATTGACTACCCTCTGCAATGGTTGAGATCAGCAGAGGCATTTTTACTAAGTCTTCAGAATTGCATACCTAGGGCCTGGAGGAACCAGCTCGGCATTTTCAAAAGAGGTTTGAGGTTTTTAGCCTTGAAGCATGGTGGAGACTCCCTTTTGGCTAAGACTTTGTTGCATGGCTCAGAACTAAGGTACTGGCTTTTCCCATTCCTTTCCTGGCAGGGCACTGGTTGAGTGGAAGAAGGTTAATATTGCTGCTCATATGGACAGCTGCAAACTGATGTATCCTAATATTGCTACATTGGACATAAGTTGTTAATAGGGAGAGTTTCAAAAACAGTTAATAGATTTAGGACCATAAGTCCCATTGATTTTCAATGAGACTTTTGTTTCTGGCCACTAAAAAGGTCTTCTAAAACAGTAATTTTAATGCTATTTGTTTGAAAAAAAATTACACTGAACTCAAATCAATGGAATGCCAAACCTTTTATCCCTGCTGAATTGCGTATCCAAGCTGAGATTCCCGTTCTGTGCTTTGAAAACAGAGGCATATATCCTTAAATATTAAACAGCATTGATAAAATCAGCCTTTCAGACGCAATATAAAAAACAGGAAACATTACAAAAAGTCTTATTTAAAACAAAATTCTTTAATAATTTGAACTATAAAGACAATTAGTACTTGAATGCAGCATGGATAATAGATTAAATACATTATTACTTAAATATCTCAAAGCTGATGTGTTTTGCAAAACAAAAAGGGTTGACGCACATAAGCCTAGGGTTAGTTGCCAGTTGTTTCCATATGAAGATTGAGTGCAGTATATCAAAATATTTATTAAACATTTCTTAGTACAACTGCTATTGCATATAGTCAACCCCTATTTATATATTTTTTGTCACAGTGAATTCATCTGCAACAATATCTTGAATTGGAAAACAAAGATTACGCTAAAACAAATAGTGTTGATGTTAGAAAGTTTGGTCACATAACACATTGGCTATTCCATGTCCATAGACAGGTTATCTTCTAAACAGTAAACGATGCATTATCAGTGCATTAAACTGGGTTCAGAGTCAACATCAATTTGACAGAACATGAGACAAGCAGTAACCAAAATCACTCTACAAAGTAATTGTTGCTTATGCTCCTAGAATCTCCCTTCCCTCTGCCCCCAGAGCAATACTGTGCATGGTCAAACACTGGAGTAAAATTCTGTTGCAAGACAGTGACTGAGGCCTCAATTCAGCGAAGCATTTAAGCACATGCAAAAGTCTATTCCTACTCAGCAGAGCATTTAAGCACATCCTTAAGTCACATTCAGCGGGACTTTGTGTGCTTCAAAGTTCTGTAAAAGAGGGATGGACTTGAGCATAACTTTAAGAACGATCTTAAGTGCTTTGTTTAACTAGGGCCAGATTCATGACATGCCAGATAATCAAAAGGGTCATTTAACTTTCACTTGCAAAATCTCATCAATGCATTCTCAAGATAGGTAACTACCTGATTTATGCTCAACAGTTGTGGGATTCTGTGCGCACAAAATGTGCAGGTGCCGATTTAGAGGCCTGTACAAATTGGACTCAGTTCAGTTTGTGACTGAACCACTCCACTGCAAAACTGTAATTACAGATTTGTAATTGAAAGTAGTTAAATGGCTCCAGCAAGTGAAAACAGAGCTTGTCAGAGCCAGCCAGAGAACTTAGGCCCCATTTCTATAACGGATAGCCTGCCAACGCTTGTGCCTGTCTGGAACTCCCGAGAAGCCAATGAGACTCTCCATGGGAGCAGCAGTCCACCCAGGCGCTGTCAAACAGCAGGGTCAGGAGTGATTTAGCCACACAACTCTCATTGAAATAAATGGGGGCTGTGTGGTTAAGTCCCCTGGTTGGCTTTCAAAATCTCAACTGATTCATAGTACAATAATAAGAGATGGATGGAAATTACGCTTATTGTGCTAGTTGAGTAATAAGGCAGCAAAAGGCTGGATAATGCAGTATTGCATATTTCTGGAGGTCCACTAAAAAACACCATTTGAATTCTGCATTATAGGATTTTTTTTTTTTTTTGTAATAGCTAAATAATCATGTAACAAAACCCACCACCCTTTGGGATCTTGCCCACACTATCAAAAACCAAAACAATAGAATTTCATGCTTGGAGAACATGGGGGCTGAGAAAAATCAGGCACTTAGCAGCATCTGCTAATTGTATGTAATTTTGCATGCTCAGTGACAAAAAATGTTTGAAAACTTAACGGTGTCATTACATTATCGGATTTTCAAAAGCAAAGAAAGTAGAGAACGTCCCTCACATGCAAGAAACATTTTTGTTCATGTATAGAATAATCCATTCTATATTCCATCCACGTAAAGGTACACTGTACTATCCAATATATTGCATAAAACATTCCGTCTACAGTACCTCTATAGCAAATAATTCAGAATCAATATTAAAAGTTAAGCATATAGGCTTCAAAACATTCAAGCCTATTACACACAGGTGTCTAAAGTGCAGTTATCAGGAAAAGTGACTAAAACTGATGCTACGGGATTCTCTTTATACTCTCATTGACTCCAGTTAAGATTTACTATGTTCTCCTGCCTTCCCATCAGTAAATGAATTTTTCTTCTACAGCTATACTGGTTTTGGAGTGTTAACCAAACTGTACATTTAAACCCCAGTCCTGCAATTTACACAACGCAGGTGCAGCCCCACTAAAATCAAGGGATTGCTTCATCTGCATATTGTCAATTGTAAGATCAGGCCTTAATGTTTGCAAAATAAAGAAGGTTGGACTCTCAGAACCACCGAGCTGTTGAGGAAAAGACTGCCCGGACTTAGTCACTTCCTGAGCAATCACTATGATTTCAGAAAAAAAAAAAAAAAATCTTCCAGTATGAAGTGTTCCTCCTGACCATTCATCTTCTGCCATCAGATGCCAAAAATACAATATACATTGATTTTAAATTACTAACGGATAAAATGCATTTAATAAATGATAGTGATTGCTGCCCAATTGCTGAATCCACAGTAAACATGGTAGGTAGACGTCAAAAACACTGAGGGTAATGGAAACCGCTGGGGTGCCTAGCGTGTTTGAAAGTTAAGCCACTTGTTAAGGTGCCTAAAAATGGAGTTAGAAGCCTAGGTTTAGGCTCGTAGTTTTGAGACTCTTGGCTGGTAGCATTAGCCTCCCCACTTCTAATTTTATGTCTGATAAATGTGACCAGCTGTTAGGAACTAGATGTTGTAAGCAATCAAATTCAAATAAAAAGAAAAAAAAATCAAGTAGCTTTGAACTTTTCCTTTAACTTAACTCCTGCCAAGGAATGAATACATTAGTATATGTTAAGCCACCTAAAGGTTACGTAAATGCAGAGATATGTTGGCAAGCAGGTTTAAATTCAGATATCTAGAATTAAGGCCTTGAACCTGGGGTCTTTCTGTTCATAACACCCACTAAAAAAGTCAGTCAAATTTGAGTGCAGATGAATAGGATCAAGTATATAACCAGAAAGCCTCTGACAGGTATCTAACAAGTCCACTTACCTAGAGCTAATATATTCAGCCATAGATTAGTTCAATACTTTGCAATCCTGCTAGTGTTGCGAGGTCTGAGTTAGTCTACTTGTCTTTATCGCTGCATCCTTAAATTAAGGGCACTGATAGTGTGCAATATACATGATAGAGGTAGATGTGCAAGTGATAATTCTATTGCATATTCCAAATTCTAATTCGACGGTGCTTTTAAAATGATCAGTTTGTTCTAAACACTTGCTGGCCGTGCATCTCCTGGTGTTAGAACTGGAAGAAGAAACAACATTTTCTCTCCCACAAGGAAGAGTTCTGGAGATAACTAATACTGTTAGCTAGCTTGAATTTCTGCTTTCAAGTAAGATGTAGGTGAGATTCCTCCTTGCTGGTAGGTCTGAATCTTCCACATCCTATACTTGTTGCAAAAGCACTTTTCATTGTTGAGCTGCATCTGAAAAATCCTGACTCCTGATGTCTGGGTGAAAGCGTGGTGTTGATTTTTATTGTCAGAGAAGGTTAAATGTCCTAATGTTGTCGCTAAGGCAGAGGATCTCAGACTGATCTGAGAAACACTTGCTGATGGTCCACTGGGGAATTGATTGGTCACATGGTAAAGGCCCTCCTGGTTTTTCATAGATCTTTTTAAAGCCAGAAGTGACCAGTATGATCATCTAGTCTGACCTCTTGCATGACACAGGCCACAGAGTTAAAGTTTCCAACCTTTAAATTGCATCAAAATACACTTGCTACTTTGCGAATGTTACTTTTCCATGGATGTAACAGCCACAGAGATGTAGTGAGCTCACAAATGGGAAGGGAAGATGGTCCATGTGGCACTGTCTTGTCAGCTGTAGCCCACTCTAAAAGTTTGAGATCTGCTGCTCTATGGATGGGTCTACACTTCAGGCGCTACAGCGACACAAGTACAGCACTGCAGCTGTGCCGCTGTAGTGCCATAGTGTAGATGCTACAGCAACAGAAGAGGTTTTTCCATCGCTGCAGTAAATCCACCACCCCTTTGAGAGAAAGTAGCTAGGTCAATTTAGCGGTGTCTATACTGGTGCTTAGGTTGGCTTAACTACATCTCTCAGGGTGAGAATTTTTTACACCCCTGTGCGACGTAGCTAAGTTTTAGGTGTACACCAGGTTTCAGAAAATAAATACCTCTTTGATCTGCTTGGTCATACAAGGAATATAAACAAGGAGCAATGTAACAGATACACGCATGTTCTTTATATGGTAGTTTGGTACATCTATTTTTCAAGCAACTGAACAAGGCCGTCTAGGTGTCATGTTTGAAATAAGAATATAAAGTTTATTCTGTCCTGACATTTTCAATAGGACTTACAATTTGTAAGGTAGTGCTTCCCAACACATCCATCACTTTAGATGACTATTTGTAGTTAGAGGCTTACACATCTCAATTACATTCTTTATGTAGTGGCAATGTCTTGAAGAGAGGCTCTTGGGGAAAAGTGTGTGTTTTGGCTATTTAAAGTGAAAGAATAAGCCACCTTGCAAAACGTTAAGCTAAAAATAGAAACCCCAGAACTGTTTTTACTTTTTTGAGCAAAAAAATCAAACAGAAGCAAACTGACAAGACATGTTAACACTTATTTGACATCCCGACAAATGAATTTTACATGATCCGAAAAGGAATGTGCTATCTTGCTTCTCACCAGCACGTAGGCTGGTGAGCAAGATTTTTGAACATCTTACACAAGCACAGAGACACTCTCTTCATCGGGAAATTGGCTTTTAGCACATGGCAGTGACTGCACATACACAGATAAATCCTGAAAATACATAACCCCCCAAGACTCTGCAACAAGAAAAATAAGGCCACTGAAAAAAAAAAAAAGTTAAAAAAAAAAAATTAAGTAACCAGGAGGCCATCAGTGACTGCTGATATGTTCTGCACACTGCAGATATAAAGCAGAACTGCTGCAATGGGATGGTGCTTCTGGCCCTAATTCAGCAAAGCATGTGCTTGACTCCCATTTGTGGCAGAGGTGACTAAAATGATCCAAAAGTCCAGCTTCTCAAGGGTAGGGCACAGGCTTGCTTTGGGGCATTTGGTGGGGGAGAACAGGCACCCTCTTTAGTTGTGTTTTTGAAACCGACTGCAAAGCTCTTCTCAGAAACTATTTTTTCCAGATAATTAAGGCGCCCAATTCAGGAAAGACCATGCTTAATTCCCATTGACTTCAACAGGACTAAACACCCTTCCTGAATAGAGATGGGTTCCTGACTAGTGACTTTAGCTCTAAGTTGCAGATCTATCAGATAATGTTTACACAGACTGCAAGCTAGCTGTCAACTGCTAGTCAAACCACCATTTAAAGATTTACATACTGATCATGGTACTATAAAACGCCTCTAAAGTGTGTCGGTAAATGGCAGACTGAGAGAAACACATTCAAAGGAAAAGATAATTTTGATTAGTATCGATTGTGCATTACAGGATATAGTCTTATCTTTGAAGAAGTAAAACAAAACAAAGTTACATGGCCAAGACTTTGCAGAACTTTGAAGCAGCTTTATAGGTGCCTTGGCTCCACTCCTGCTCCTCCCCCTCTCTCCCAGGGCCTCCTGCATGCCACACAACAGCTGGCGGGCAGGAGGCACTGGGAAGGAGGGGGAGAAGTTGATCAGTGGGGTTGCTGGCAGCGGGGTGGGGAGAGCTGGCTGCCCGTTTTTTCCGTGGATGCTCCAGCCCTGCAGCACCCATGAAGTCGGCGCCTATGTCCACAGCTAGTGCCGCTCGTGGGGGGTGGTTTAATTATGTTGACCAGAGCGCTCTCCCGTTGCCATAGAGTGGCGGCACAGGAGACCTTACAGTGGTGCAACTGCATCGGTACAGCTGTACTGCTGTAAGGTCTCTAGTGTAGACGTGGCCTCAGAGTGCTGTCGATTATGCTGACGAGACCAAAAAAAAGGCCTGATTTTCTTAAGTACTGAGCACCCTTCACTCCAACTGAAGTCAGTGGGAGTGAAGGATACTTAGCACCTCTGAAAATCCGGTGAATATTTGTAAGATTGTAAAATATGGGGGGGAGGAAGAGAATTTAAAGCTAGACCAACACGGATATAAATAAGCATTTAAATTAAGTGGCTGTGAATCTGTGAGCATGAATGATTTGCAAAATGAAAGCAGGGTTAGTAAAGGGTGTTCAGTACTTGCTAGGGATATTCAAAATGACCAGAAATGGCCTCCTGGATTCTCACACAAGTTAGAAGGACTTGGGACAGTTGTCAAGTTTCCTCACATTCATACCACGAATGTTTAAGTGAGTCTAAACCCCTTTTTAAAGGGCCCTTGAGCCATTCATTGGTACACCCTATCCCCAGGCAATGCTGGAAAACACTCCCGATGCGTCCTGCATCCTCAAAAGAAAATGGAAGCCTGACCTAATTTAATACAATTTCTCTACGCGTACCACTCCCTTGACTTACTGCAAATAGCAACATATAAGCATGGTAAAAGAGAGCCCTAAATCATTACATACCTAACTAAACTGTATAAAGGTGCAAGATTGAATTAGTTCAGAAGGATTCAATTCACGACAGGCCCCCTGGATGCTTAGATTGGCCATCACTTGGCCTACCATTTTCATAATTCAGTTACTAATATTAGTTTAGCCACAGACCAGATGGACAACTGAATGAAAACATATGCAACCCATTTCAAAAAATGGTAAGGTTTCTGTGACCAGCACAAAATATTAGCCCAGTATCTTCAGCTATACAACATATACACAAAAAATATTGTGTCTTAATTTTGTTTTAACACCTTAACAATAAAACAGTTCTAAACATTATTCCCATAATGCACCGACTCTTCACTCTGCGTTGTGCCTGGCAATACCAGTAATACAGAGAAGTCTATTTCCTGCTACACAGCCCTTGAGCTGATGCATAATTTTGCCACATCAGTGTCAACAGCTGTGGAATTTCTTTATTCAGCCAGTGGTCACACTTGGTTGGTTGGATCTCTCACAGTCACTGCTTCTTGGGGGGTTCCACAAGGAGAATAGGCCATATTCCAAAAACAAACTGAAAAGAAAAAGGGGAGAAACCAGATGCGCTTGCAATGTAGCTTCTCAGAACAGAAATACAGTTCACCTGTTCTCAGTTTCTTGGAATTAATACACAGAACACAATGTAAAAATAAAACCAGAAACAGGAAGGCTTGGCCAATGAGCCCAGAAGCATGCTTAAATGTAAGCCAACTGAATGGCCTACTTCTACACTGCATTAATAAGTACAAAATGATTGACAGCTTACCTTCACCTTTGGCCTGTACTTCAGGAAAAGTGTCCTTGTGTATAAGCTAGGGGGAGAAATCCAATGAGCATTTAACAACCAAAGTGCCATACAGTCGAGGTACACGGCTACACTTCAGGCTTTGTCCAGAGCAAATACAACACTGATGACAGGAGTGATCCCCCCATGATTTCCTGACCGTACCAGGAGCACTTCTGTGATCACAGCTCAGCCTCAGCTTGTTCTGCCTGGGTTTACCTGGCACAAACGGAGGACTAGTCACAGAGCCCTGTTTTACTGGCTGTCACGCAGCAGCAAGTGAGCTGTATCTCCCCATCCCCACCCTTAAGGAAAGGGAGAAAGGACCCTAGAAGAGCATTCCCTCTGCCTCAGGGGAAACAGCAATCAGGGACTTGTCCCCCCCCTAGCCTGGAGGGGTGGGAGAGCAAACTCCCTGAGTAGCCAGGGTGCTCAGCAAAGTTGCATGCACTGGTCAAAGAGCAAGTATAGGTTGCTCACAGCTTTTACACTTGTGCTCATCCACCCCCTCCTCCCACTGTGTCTGCGTCAACAATGGTTTTTGTTTGGTTTTACAGACCTTTACTTCGGGGAGGGAGGCACAGCTTGCACCTTCAGAAACCAGGCTGGGTATGTATGACAGTCACATGCGCCCTTAGCATTTATACAACACTGAAACTATAACATTAGCAAATGGAAGGTTGCACGGTCTAGTTCCTGGAGCAGGGTTCTGGGTCAAGGGAAATGGGGGCTATTGAAGACTCTGCCACTCACTGTGTGACATCTGGCAAATCTCTTAGGAAACCTGAGGCACAGAAATGCCTGAGCAACTCACTGAAATAACTCAGGAGTTCCCAGCTTCTACCCTGGGGCTTAATCCGCTGGATTCCACTGTTTTATAACAATCGTGATAGAAGTCTACAAATATTTGAAGCTTGTAAACAGCAAAGGGTGAGGGGGATTATCATGTCACCAAAGCGTCTAAACTACTGTAGAAGGAGAAGATGATGAAATGAACCAAAAGTGGCTCAATATTAGAAAAAGCTCTTACACTGAGAGCACAGACTATGGAATGTAAAACTACAGAAATGTAAAACTAGACTGGAGAAACACTAGGAAAATTATACTATAGGGAGATTACTTAGCTCATCTGGAAAAACACTCTCAGGGGTAATGCATGCAAAACCAATTCCCCCCCCCTCCCCCATTTACGGCACTGCAAATCCAGCCTACAGTATTTAAACTGTCTGCATTGATTTGCTTTCTGTGAGGAACTGTCTATATCTAGGTGTACTCAAGCCATGCAGAACACCTGCCTTCTACACTGAGCAGCTGCGTTCAAGAGGAGAGCAAGAAAACGCTATCACAAGGAGGCTGTTGGGACTGTCCCTAGTGAAAGAACCAAAAGGAAAATAACCAGCTTTATAACTGGCAAAAAAAAAAACCCAAAAAAACCCCCAACCCTGCTCTCACTGTGGAAAAAAGTGTTTGAGAAGCGATTAAAATTCATACACTAGCTGGAATACCTCTTAAAGATATTTATTTTATGATTAGGGCCCTACCAATTTCATGGCTGTGAAAAATGCCTCACAGACCCTGAAATAAGACCTTCCCTGTGAAATCTGATGTCCCCTTGTTCCTAGGAGCGCCCCAGCAAAGGGGGCTCCTAGCTCTGGTTGGGCTGGGGAGGGACAGGACTTGTCCATCCCCTTCACAGCTGCTTTGGGGGACGGGGGAGGGGAGACCAGACCCACCTCCACCTCCAGGAATGTCCTGCGGCTGCAGGAAGCTCTGCGGTTGCTGCTTTCAGTGTCCAGCTCAGAAGGCAGCACAGAACTGAGGGTGGCAATCCCATGACCCCCCTACAACAGGTTTGCGGACCCCCCACTATCAGAATCCCCCACAATCCCCCACGGTTACAATACCATGACATTTCAGATGTAAATATCTAAAAATGTGAAATTTACCAATTTTCAAACCCTATAGCTGTGAAATTGACCATAGCGGACTGTGAATTTGGTAGAGCCATATTTATGTTTCAGAGGAGAGACAAAGCCATTTTGATGGCACGTTGCAAATAAGCAACAAAAATATTTTAAACTGCCAGCCTAAACCCCATTCTAATTCTGATCTAAAATAGACAGCAGTAAATAAAGAGCCAAAAGTGATTGGAAAATTTGAAAAGCACCTCCTGTGACCATGAATACAGCTCCATTCTTGCAAATACTTACGCGCATGCTTAACTTTACTCCCATGAGTAGCCCCACTGAAATCAGAGATGCTTGGACATCAATGTAGCATTCTACATGAAGACAGCACCATTGTCTCCCTGCTCCATTAGATATCTGCACCAGTTTTCAGCAGTGGTAGTGCTCATAGAAAGTTAAACACGGGTATAAGTGTTTGCAGGATTGTAACCCAAAGGAATACAAATGTTTAAGTTAACATCTTATGTTTGAAAAATGAAGGAATACAAGCTCAAGTGCACTGGCATTTTCACTGCTGGACAGATAAAAACCACAGGATTGCCATTGTGAATTACAACCCACCCTGCAGCATAAACAATTCTATACTCTAGTATATAGTCGTCTTAGACAGATTTCTCTACCAGTTACAGAAACTTCCATCCCATTAGTTTAATAAAAATGGTTATTTTCCCGATCTTTTCAGCTAATATGACATTTAAAGGGCAAGGTGCAACTGGGAAAAAACCTGTCAAAAACTAATCCTAAAACAGTTTCATGAACATCTAATTTAGGCAATGCCTGCTACCAAGGTAAATTCCCCAATACCCACAGAACAAAGCATAATTATGGAATAGATATTATTTTGCTCGTGTGTCTGGTACTCTAAAATGATGCACTCCCAACTAGCAACTCAAATCTAAAACCCATTTATAGAAACCCCACATACTTTGCTTAACAAGCTATGGGGAAAAAGGCTGTTTCCTACCTTAGTAGGATATG
Organism: Chrysemys picta bellii; assembly: GCF_011386835.1. Taxonomy (NCBI): domain Eukaryota; kingdom Metazoa; phylum Chordata; order Testudines; family Emydidae; genus Chrysemys; species Chrysemys picta. The sequence goes on from NC_088791.1 coordinate 339,385,379, forward strand.
AAGGTAAGAGCCAAGGCCCGTAAAAATGTGCCACCAAGCATGAAACTGTGTCACGGCTCCCACGACAGGAGGCATCTTCTCTCGTAATCCCCTGTTCAAAGAAACATATCACAATGCATTTTTTTTCCAGACTACGCAGTCCCAAGAAGCAGTGTTCACTTGTCAGATCGCGTCACTCTTTCTGTATCTCAGTCATGTACTTCATGCGTTCAGTCTTTACTAAGTTAACGACTGCCTGTTTTTTTCCATTTCTAATTTGGGAAGACGTTTGCTGAACCAGTCTTCTCATAGGTTTGGAAAACTACTGAGAGTCTTCTACTTGAAAGGGGTACTTAAATGGTTTAGACCCATAACTTCAGGTATCATACTATTTAAGACACCAGAAAATACTAATGCATCTTACTTCTTTCCCGCCAGTTTCCTGGCCAGTGTGAAAAAATAGAAGGTTTGAGAGAGATATTGGAATCCTTCCGAAGAACTCTGTATAAGCTCAAAAGCTTCTCTCCCACCAACAGAAGTTGGTCCAATAAATATATTGCCTCACCCACCTAATCTTGGGACTGACATGGCTACAACAACACTGCATACCCACTTCTCTGTATCTGGTAGCCACTTCATCCCCACTCACCAACTTCATGTGAAGTTTTATTTGCCTTTCTCTACTTCCCAGTGTGAGGCAAGGACAGACTGGGTGGACAGCTGTGAACCAAAGCACCAAGGACAGCAACTGCCCGATATATAATTCAAAGTGACTCTGGGTATGTGGGGCCCCAGAACCTAGGCTCCAGCCCAAGCCCAAATGTCTACACTCAATTTTATAGCCCTGCAGCTGAGCCCTGGGAGCTCAAGTCAGCTGCCATGGGCCAGCCACGAGGGTTTTACTGCAACGTAGACATACACTGAAGAGCTTTGCTGGTAGGAAGCAGAATTCAGTGCAGAGCTTGAAATGCTCTGCCCAGTTGGTTGACATTTGGCACTTTTAAGGGACGAGAGCTGCTGGGGAAAAGGACAAAGCAGAGAGAAGGGAGTCACGTTCTCTCAGCTCCTTTTCCTCATCACAGAGTTCTAGAGACAAGTATCATTAAGTTGGTTTTAATTTGAGGTGGAGAGAGAGTTTAAATATCTTTTTCTTCCTTTAAAAAAAAAAATCTATTTTCACATTCAATCATAAAAATTGGAGACGGTAGCTGATTTGATTTATTTCCTGTAGCCCCTGTTAACTAGTTAGTGTTAGTCCTAGAGCTGGATATGCTTGTGCAGATACAAATATGCTCATAAGTAGCCAGGTTAATGTCATTCTGCATTGAGAACAGAAAGGTGAACCTCCACAACGTATATGTAACACATCAACACTCCTGGATCCATGCTCATAGCCTTGAGTGGCAGGGGCTCCCATAGCCACAATTCAAAACTTGGTGGCTCCATCCAGAGGGGTGCTCTGTGCTAACCTAGCTGTGGAACCGTAGCAACCTTCAGTATTTTCTTCACTTCCATTCTCTGTGGAAGCTGAAACATGTTACAGAAGTGAAGTACAAAATGGTTACAAAATCCTGAAATTTAAGAGGAGGTGGGTGGGTTAGTGTGACTCATAACTTAGGGCATGTCTACACTTACTGGGGATCGACACTGTGGTGATCTATGCACCGGGGTCGATTTACCGGGTCTAGTGAAGACCCACTAAATTAATCGCAGATCGTTCTCCCATCGACTATGGTACTCCACCAGAACGAGAAGCGTAAGGTAAGTCGACGGGAAAGCAGCGCAATGGAGACACTGCAGTAAGTTGACCTAAACTATGTTGACTCCAGCTGTTACGCACTTAGATGGAGTAGTGTAACTTAGGTCAACTTACCCCCGTAGCATAGACGAGGCCTTAGATTTCCAAAGAATAAAAATTACAAGCAAGAAAACATATCTTCTCCAAGGGTACCAGCTGTAGTAAGTCACCCCTGGAGATTCCAAAGCTCCAGGGACTTCTGATTAAAGCTATGAAACAGGTACAGTTGAATTAAAAAATACTGCAACAGGCAGCAACACACATTGTACGGTAGGAAGTACACTGACATTTTTTCCTTTTTGCCAACTGGAGATGGAAAAAGGTGCTTCTAGCTATTGATGCAATCTACTACAATGAAAACCGCAGGCAAAGGGCAGACTCCCTCAATTGATGGAGTGGTTTTGACCTCACCGTTATGTCAGCATGGCTGAAAAAGTAGTCAGCCCTTGTGCCAGTACCTGCAGCTTCAACGAACACCCTGTCATTTGTGCTGACAGAGTCACATCCCTGCGCCAGATGTATCGATAGCATCAAGTTTTGGGCATGAGCCTCAACTGACATAGATGGCACATTTACAGGTCTGAAAGCTCCAAGAGAACTAGGACCAAGTTTCAGCTGGCCCAATGTTGTGCATACATCATTAACAGCCACAACTGTGGTGGAAGGAGGATGTCAGGTTATACAATATGTCCTGCTGGGTTCTCGTCCAATATAGTAAACTACTGGTGCAATGCTGTCAAAGTTGAAGTCAGTACAGGCCAAGATAGTGCGTGGACAGAGGAGGTGAGATCACGGGAGTCAACTGGGATCTTCTTGATGCAGGCCTCAACCTGTCCTTATAGAGAGAGAGGAGTAAACATCCTCCAAATTGGTGGTTAGCACTACTGCTAGGATGCATCAAGGGAATTAATACTTCAAGAGTGATACATCGTCCAGATCTATCTTGCCAGACCTGTGCTCTATGATGCATAGACTTGACATCCAACTGTGAAATTGGACAGTGGCTTTCCGTGAGCTTTTGTCTTTGAGGCCTTCCTGGCTGACTTTGCATTGGATTGAACTGAGGTGTTGTGGGGAGGCCAGGAGAGTCTCTTCAAATGCCACGCCAGGACACAAATGCCCCAAACGATGCAACTGTCAGACTAATTAGCTGTGATTCACCCTGAAACTCCTCCAAGAGAGGTCACTGTTCATTAGTTGATAGACATACACCTATATTGGATGTTTCCTGATCTTATGGGGCTGCTATTTTTGACATTTTGCTGAGAAATAAAAGAGGAAGAAGAAAAAAAGGCAAAACCTGGAAAGGTAACAAGCCCTAAAACTCCCTTTAGTGACCAAAGTTTTTTAAAGTCTAGAATGAGACCAAAAAAAAAAAAGGAAGAAAGAAAATGTCTCAGTCAGGTGGCTGAGTGATATTGAGCTCACAGTTCTGATTCCAGGTCAGTCAGCAGCAGTTCAGCCGTGGAAGCCTTTTCAGTATCAATGGCAAGAAAAGGACCAAATGTTGTTGGCACTAGAGGTCACTATGGGTATTTCTACACTGCAATTAAATACCTGCAGCTGGCCTGCGTCAGCTGGCTTGGACTGCGGGCCTGGAAAATTGAGGTGTAGAAGTTTGGGGTCGGGCTGGAGCTGGGCGTTGGGACCCTCCCCCTTTGCAGGGTACCACAGTTTGGACTCCAGCCCGAGCCTGAATTTTAGAGCCTCGCAGTCCAAGCTCACACAGGCCAGCCACAGGTATTGTAGTGTACAAGTATCCTATGGTGCCACAGCAAGGGCAACCCGAGGTGTCTTCTGACTGGATATAAAGCTGTTTGATTTTTGAGCTATGGAAGTTCTCCACAGCTAGGAGCATGGACATAGGAGTGTTCTGTTATCACTACGCTTTGGTGAATGCGCTCTCAAACGTGAGTGTATATTTAAGTAAAGAAACGATTACTGATTAGGCATCAAGTTTAGCATCAAACCTCTCAGTCCACAAAAGAGGTGCTTAAACTCTATATTTGTCTCAAACTTTTCAAGAACTAGTTTCAAAGTAGCTGTAGATAAGCAAGATATTTACTATTCTGCCTCGAGGGCTGCCAACGAAATTACCAGTTAAATTCCAATTCCAGAATTTCTACATCTTTTTCACGCTAACAATGCTTAGAATTTGAGGAGCTGTTAGAGGTCTACTGTGTGGCGAGAGTTAATCAAGAGCAGACTGGATAAAACACTTGTAAATATTCTGTGGGGCTTATACTTCACATATCAGGAGATGGACTCAGAATTATTCTGCAGAAAACAAATAAAGCCATGGAACTCAGAGATTAAAAGATATGCAGACAAGTTGCAAATGCTTACCTCAATTTATCACAGAAAATGTTGTCTACATTCCAAAAAAAAAATCCCATTAAAAATACACTTAAGGACGTATAGCCCAGACCCCTAAGCCATGGGTATACCCTAGGGGGAGGAGAGAAGCAAAGTGAAATTTAGTTTTTAGGATACAAACTGCATTTAAAGTAACATACATAAATTACACTATTTACAAGTTAAATGCCTGGTGGAAAAAAGTTTAAAATTCCTTTAACAGGACACCAACTTGAAATCTAATCACGTTTTCAAAAGTGAATTAAAGGTACAGTACTGTCAGGTAAAACATATCCCAAGTCCCTTGCTATTTTGGGGCGATCACTCATATTTTTCCCCTAGACGTTTCTTACCCCGACAGCTAGGTGTGAAAAAACCCCAACACAAACAAGAGAGGAAACAATTAAACTGGCTATTCCAATGCACGGACTAAACCGAAAGAATTTCCCCCCCTCTCGAATCTCTTTCAGTTCTTCTTTGGTACTACTACTAACAGTGATAGGTAAGAGTGTTTCAGACAGAAATGTTGTGGGTTGTTGGTTTTTTTAAGTAGCTTGTGTCCCTTTTACATTCAAAGCAAAAATTATTTCAGCCTTTTGATAAAGCGGCATACCAAAGCCAATCACTAGCTCAGCAGGCAGTTTTAGAAAAAGTCATTTCAGATTGTGTTTTACCAACAAGAGCCATTAGGAAAAAAATCCTATTTAGGATACAAGACAAATGTGCTGAAGAACCACAGATGCAAGGCAGCACATCGTTCATAAACCCAATCTTCCTGTTTGCATTCATGTAGGCCAGAGAATCATTAACTTCTTAGGTGAAGTTTGTTCCTTTGACAGCACTAGGACAAGTCCTCATAAATATCCAATTCCAACCCCAAGAAGCTACCATGAAACACAGTTCATGTTATTTTTAATCACCATGAATACACAGTTCAGATTTTGGCTTAAGATGCATTCCTGAGTTGCTTATTGTCTTTTGCATTATTTTTGTCACTGATTTAACATCTGTAGAAACAGCAATATCACCGATCAGAACATATCCTGTATCAAGACAAATGGACAGGGCATTTTAAATGTAAATAAAATTCGTTGACAGTAGTGTTCCCTGTTAATGTACATTTTGGAGTTATGGAGTTTAGTGATTGGCATTAGGCGTGTGGTTTATGAGCTTGTAGATATTTTTTCCTCAAGACAAACACATCAGCCACGCACTGCCTGCGTTACTGAGGGGTAAACACAAAACCCATTCACGTCACCAGCAGATTGATTTCTAACGAGCATTTATTCAGTCCCATAAATATAATAGGCAAGCTTAGCCAAAGCACCAAAACGTCCTTACCCAAAGAGCTTACTTCCTAAGGGCACGAGTTAGCTGAACATATGCACGAGCAGAGAAAGGCATACGTGATATACTGTTAATTACAGCTGGAATGGCTCATTAAATTGGTGAGGTTATGTGTTTCATGGAGGAGGAAAGAGAAGAGGGTTTACGTGCATTATTAACTGAGAGTCTGGTCCACGAGCACAGGGCAGCATAAATGAAGGGACAACGTGGGACTGGGTGAAAGAGACCCCCAGGCAATCAGACTAGGAGGGGTGCGGGGAATGAGAGGTGAATGGTGAGGAGACACAGGTAGAAGCATAGTTCTGAAGAGTTCTGGAAGTAAGACGCCAAAGCAGGAGTCTAAGGAAGGGGGGCCCAATTTGAGTCACAGAAGACAAAGATCTTAGGGGCTGGGTTTGGATGGATTTGAGGAAGAGAAGATATGTGGGGGGGGAAGTAGGTAAAGGAAGGATATTTTTGCAGTTAGGCACTAGACTGCCTCAAGACAGCAGAGTTCAAGAAGGGATGAATTTTGGGAATGTGGAAGAAGTAACTACAGGATATGGTGAGGGTCTGGATAGGAGAGAAGGAGAGAGTGATTGAATGCTGTCAAGTATTGGGTAAGAGAGGAAGGTGGGGTAAGTGAAGGAAAGGTTTGGTTTTACACATTTTAACTGGGGTGACAGCAGAATATACGAGATAAGATATTGGAAAGATAGGCAGAGTTGTTGGGATTTACAGGGCTGGAAAGATAGTAAACCTAAGCTGAAAACACTTTTTATGTTAGAAAAACTCAAGATGGATATATATTGCTCAGAGCTAAGAAGTATCTGAACCCCTGAGAGAAAAGATCACTCAAGCAGGAGACACATAAAAGAGAGGAGAGCGCACAAAGTGAACCTAGAAACTTAATTTAACATATTTATTCACACTGGCTGCTCTTCCTATTTCTTCAGTTTTGCCAAGAGACACTTTTCTCTGGCTCTCAGTTCTTCCAGCACTTTTGATACCATTCCTTTTAATTTTTGGTGAAAAAAAATTAAATTCCGAACTTCACATATATCATACTTTACCCATTCAAAACAGTAACTTCAACAAAACTTTTACCTTTTAGCATCCAAGTACTTTACATGCTAATTTTAAGTACTGGGCTGCAGGGAAAACATTAACTGAAGTGCTTAACCCCGTGACTGACCCCCAACTTCAGCCAGCTACTAGACTTATTGTTTGCGCATTGGCAGTATTTGCAGTACTTTACAAAACAAAGGAAGATAGAGTTCCTGGGCCTGAAGGAATCTACAAACGACCGGTCCAGACATCGATCAGGACTGTGTGTGGTCTAGGCTTGCCTGAAGGTACACACTAAGGGTTAATCTACACTATGCACCTTTTAGCGACACGGCTGTGCCACTACAGCTGTGCGTGCAGTGTAGCCTCTGTTTGTCGGCGGGAGAGCGCTCTCCTGCTGACAAAAAACTTACACCCCCAATGAGTGGCAGTAGTTTTGTCGGCAGGAGAGGCGCTTTTCGTTGGCAAAACTTTTGGGGTGCGTGTGTATGTTTTTAACACCTCTGAATGACAAAAGTTGTTGTTCAATTGCCAGTGTAGACAAAGCCTAACTTCAATCAGATATCTTTACTGAAAGACATGAATCACTCCTCCATTACCACAAGACAGAGAGCATATGACCTTGCATCTCTCACTCATTTAGAGAAGTGGTCAGCAATGCCAGTTTCTCATGTTAAGTTGGTTTTAAAATGCACACCTCTAAGGGCTGGTCTACACAGGGGGAGGGAATCGATCTAAGATACGCAACTTCAGCTATGAGAATAGCGTAGCTGAAGTCGACGTATCTTAGATCGATTTACCTCGGGTCCTCACGGCGCGGGATCGACGGCCGCGGCTCCCCCGTCGACTCCGCTTCCGCCTCTCGCTCTGGTGGCTTTCCAGAGTCGACGGGAAGCGTGTTCGGGGATCGATTTATCATGTCTAGACGAGACGCAATAAATCAATCCCCGATAGAAATATTACTACCCGCCGTACGAAGACGTACCCTTAGATGCAAACACCTAGTTAGAACATATCTACTTGTAATGCTGAGCTAAATAAACAGTCACTTACCACAATACAATATATACAGACCGAAGTACAATAATAGAAACCAGTGCTCCATACACAATCTGCAGGAAAGCGGAGATAAAATTCAACGTTAGTGTGTCACAGGCAGGTATTATTGTGTTTGTATACCATCCTAACGCAAAAGAAAACTAAACGTTTGTTGGTTTATCACCTATAGTATCTTTACTGACTTTTTCAAACCATCATTTTGTCTATTCCTCAGTATAGAGAATAGTTTTTCCCCTTTAAGTTTCCAAACAAAAGAAAAACAAAAACAAAGCAACAGTACAAAATGCCTCCCAGAATAGAAGCGTGATTATATCCAGGCCCAACTATTGGAGAGGTTTAGCTCTTTTTCTGGAAATAGGAAAAACCAGATTTCAGAGACACGTCAGGAATTGAATTAGAAAGCAAGCACTAGGCAGCACTCTTTATCCTAGGTTTCAGAGTAGCAGCCGTGTTAGTCTGTATCCGCAAAAAGAAGAACAGGAGTACTTGTGGCACCTTAGAGACTAACAAATTTATTAGAGCATAAGCTGGGCTGTAGTCCACGAAAGCTTATGCTCTAATAAATTTGTTAGTCTCTAAGGTGCCACAAGTACTCCTGTTACTCTTTATCCTAGTCACTATGGTGAAGACGAGGAAAAGTGCAGTTCACAGCTCGAAGGGTAGTCAGCACCCTGCAGTTGAGTTTTGATTAGGGAGTACATCACCATGTCTTCCCTTCTCTGTGCTCTTTAATCCAGGCCTGCACAAATGACAGTGGCCTTGGACAGTGTCTAAATTAGCAACTCCTTCACAGACAGCGTTTGCGACTAATGATACCGTGCAGCATTACTGAAAGCAGAAATCTGAATAGACTTCACTATGTCTACCATTCAGCAAAGCCCAAGGGAGCATTCTAAGTGAACCATGGCATATGTTCAGCACTGAGGCCCTGTCTAAACAGGGATGAGGTAGTGTTCTATGAGTAGAAGAACTCAATCATGATATGCCTGTTTATCTGAGAGGACCTAGTGAAACTGGTCAGCAATTATAAAGGTATTAGTGGGGGCTCTAAGATACAATACAACTTGCCCATTAGCTGATACGATTATCCCCAATATCAGTCTCCACCAGAAGATAATTTATTTTACAAAGAGCTTGGCCACACCATGGCATGGAAAGCTGTAGTGTAACTAAGCCAACTGTGAGGTTTATAGAGGGCGGGAAATTCTAGAAACGTATGGGACAGGCTGCAGAAGTGGCTGAACAAAAGGATTTTAGGAGTTGCCACAGGGGCTAAGTTGGGGGGGAAAAAAAAGTGAATTCATCTCTACACACTTTTAGGTGAGGTGGATTCTCATGAGGAATAAGATGGTCTTGCAGTTAACACACGGCACTGGGAGTAAGTTAACCTCTCCGCATACAGCAATGAATCCACAGGCAGAGTTGTATAAACATTGGGACAACATGAGGATGGAACTCTTGACACTGGTGTCAGCACCACAGACTGCTCTTTGGGACAAGTTGACTTTTGCAACTTCAGCTGAGAACACCTTACTTAGAATAGCCTATGCAAAGCACCTCTTTTATTAAACGGTCTCTCTCTCTCTACTTTTAATAAATCTTGTTTTACTGAGAAACCTGCTGCTGTTTTGGGGAAGCTTCATTTAGTCAGAGAACAAGCACCTGGCATCCTCAAAAAGAGAGTGCACGTAGGATAAAGAGTTACTGGAACTGAAACCCCTCTGCTGGCATTCTAAATTTTGGTCAATAGGGAACAAGCAAATGCATTTATTCCCAGTGAGGTATATTACAAAAAGCTGGGCAGATGATACAGAGGGGAGCAACCATGAGACTGCATGAGAAGAGAGGTGGCCGTGGGGTTAGGTAACAATCTCATAAGGCAGAGATGGGACATTGATTAATGTTTCCTGCCTTCCAAAAGGAAGAGCAGTCTGAATTAAATTAAGTGGCAAAATGAGACAAAAAAGAAGGGGTGCTAAATCCTTAGCTGGTGTATATCAGCACAACGTCACTAATTTATACCAGCTGAGAATATGGCTCAGGAAGGATTGTACCCCAAGACACCACCCCAGTGTGAAAGGGAGCAATTTAGGAAAAGAAATGAATAGGAAATAATTTATGGCTGCCCACATCCTTTCCCACATGCAGCAGGGGGTTGGTAATCTCCTGAGCTCTCTTCCAACCCTAATCTTCTCTGACTCTATGATAAGCCCCAAATGGACTCCTCTAACAGTATAGGTTATAAGGTCAACAGCTCAAATGAGAACACATTAGCAGAAATGATAGTATCTGGCACTTTTCACCCATAGACCTCAAAGCACTTTACACAGGAGGTAAATATTTTCCTTATTTTACACATGGGAAAATGGAGACAGAGGTGAAGTGACTTGTCCCCAATTATGCAGCAGTCTAGTGGCAAAGTCGGATTAAGACCTGAGTTTCAATTCAGTGCCACACACACTGGTCCATACTACCTTCCGTTTACACAGTATTCTCCTGGTACATCAACAAATCAATGAGATGGACATTAAATCCTTGGCCAATAAACCATAGCATGAAGCTAGGCAGCAGCAAAGTAATATTTCAAATTACACAACTTGGGTATTAATTTTTGAAAAGTTTCCGTATGCAAACCCTTTTTTGTTTTGCAGCACACTTCTAATCTTCCTCTTTTCTTCTCTTACTTCCATTTGCCATTCAGCCATTTTAAGACAACTCCGTCATTCAACAGAGGTAGAGGAGAAGCCAGGAGTGTTTGCCCTGGAGGGACCGCAGAGGGGAGAATACAGGTGCACCTGCACTAAATTGTGATATCCTCCATATCCCTCTCTCTTTTTCCTTCCCCATTCCCCGACCTTCCTTTGTTTTTTCTTTTAGCTAATTCCTTCCTATCTTCCCTTCTCTCATTCTTGTTCTATATTAAATATAAATATTTAATAAACAGAACTCCTTCAAGAATTGTATTAAAAAACCAAGACCACAACAAAATTGAGGAACTAGTATGGCATTTGCAAACCAACATTTTACTGACACTGCTTGTATGTTCTACCCCTTTCCCCACCCTTCGTTTTGTTTATTTAGCCTTCAGGCCAGCAGCTGTCTCTGGCAATGGAATAACTGGGGCCTGTAGTCACCATGATAATACAAATAAACAATAAACTGGTCTGGTTATTGGCAAAACAATACTGTAACTGTAGCAGCCAGGGAAAATCTCTTCACAAAAATTTAAAGGCAGCTATTGAAGGATTGTACACCTCTACCCCGATATAACGCTGTCCTCGGGAGCCAAAAAAATCTTACCGCGTTATAGGTGAAACAGCGTTGTATCGAACTTGCTTTGATCCGCTGGAATGCGCAGCCCCGCCCCCCCGGAGCATTGCTTTACCGCGTTATATCCGAATTCATGTTATATCGGGTCGCGTTGTATCGGGGTAGAGGTGTATATTAGTCTCAAATCAACCTTTAGCATTAAAGAGCAGAGGTTATGGTGACTGGCAGTACACAAGAATGTCTACATTTTACTATTGATAAGGCTATGATTCTGTCATGGAAGTCACGGATTCTGTGACTTTCTGGGACCTCTTTTAGGGCAGGGCTGGAGCAAGGGTCAGTCCCTGAGCCTGCCGAACAGCTGACCGGTGGCCAGCCCAAGTCCTAGCGAAGCAGCAGTCCTTGGCTGCCGGAGCAGTGGCTGGGGTTGGGCGAGTCCCTGGGGCTGGAGTGGCTGCTGTTTGTCCACCCCACACCTCCACGTATTTTTAGTATAAGTCACAGACAAGTCGCAGGCTTCTGTGAATTTCTGTTTATTGCCCATGACATGTCCCTGACTTTTACTAAAAATACCCATGACAGAAACTTAACCTTAACTGTCCATATGTAACAGAACAATCAATTCTGACCTGAGTCTTTATGGTACTTAAAGTGAAGCTCCAATCCAGACTATGTGAAAAGTCCACAGTGGACCGGCCCCATTTGTGTTCAGAGAAAGAGCCAATTAAAGTTGTTGCTGAAACAGTTAATACTTTTTATTCACCACTGAAGTGCCGAACTAAACAAAGGGATTTGCAAGCATAATTCCAATCCAGTTTATGCATTAACCGAAAAGTTAAGTAATGTCTTATTACCTTTATTGGGGAGATATGTGACCCAGAAACAACCCTGCTAGACTTGACATAGTTATCATTTGTTAATACTGAGCCAGGAAAAGCTTTATACATATGCACATACTGCCTGTGTTTAAATGTCCAAAGGGAGTTCACACCTTGCTGTAACCAGAGATTGAGTCCTCCATCTTTGTGCCTCTCCGTACTGTGTATAGTTTGAGGTCCTTTTAGTATTTCCAATGCATTAATGAACACTTCTATCTCGTCTTAACCCTGATTTCCAAAAAGGACAAATTTAAGATGATCTGTTTCCCTTTGACACCCAAATCAAGAGACTTGTTTTAAAATGTTAGAAAACTCACTAAAAGAGACAGCAGGCTAAAGGACTACCAAAGGATAGTTTTGATCATTTTCCTTATTGCATTCTTCTTACTTACAATTTCCATCTCTAAACATTCCTCTATTTCTGCATGGATAGACATTTCTGCTATACAGACAGATTTCTGTCACACTGGTTAAAATAGTAGCCAACGTCAAGCTTTTATCATGTAATAGACTTACACTGGCTCTTTGTACAAGTATGAAAGGCTTTTACTCTGTCTAGCGAAACACCTGGCTTAAGGCCAGCCCACAGGCCTGGTAAAATACTGGCTAAAAAGGTTACTCTTTGTAGCAGCTACTGACAGAATGAAGAAGCAAAAACTGAAGGAAAGCACTTTTCCTTAGAGCCACTGACTTGACCCCTCAAAATTAGTGGCTTAATGGCTTGGATAGAAGATACTCATAATAATGCAGGGATAAAAATTAACTATTGCTGTGAATGGAAAGACATCCATCGTTGACTCATCTTGAAAAAAAGAACAAGAATTTAAAATAGCGTGTTAGTAATAAGATGAATACATGTTTATTGTTCCAGTTTCCCACTTTCTCAAATAGTTCTTCCTGACATACTCCAAACACCATCATCCTCAGACACAAGACCCATCACTCCACAGGAAGGGTTTTACTTTTGCTTTTAAAGTCTGGTGAATATTGATACTTATAAAAGTCAGATCTAATAAGCACTGGTAGTGTCAGGGCACAACGAGAGAGTTTCTGAATGCAATCCTGCTACCACAATTTAAAACCGACCCCCTATTCCTACTACAGCCGGGGCCAAAGTATAGTCAGTGAATCTGGCCCTCTACTTGAATTAAGTGTGGCTCACTGAAGCTGAAAGCCCCAGCTGCCCATCAAGTGAGTGGATCAAGATGGTACATGATGCATTGGGAGATGTAGCCTCTCAAGGCCACACCTTTGTATTAGAGATGAGGTCACCTCTCATTTATTCAGTTAAGAAAATTAAGTGGAGCCTTCAGTTGGCCAAAGGATGGACAGATTGCTCTTACCGTTGCAGCACTGGGATTTCTAAAGCTCCTTGATACCAACTGTCAGCATGGAGGAGAGACCCGCTGTACTTTTACCTGTTTTCTTACTATGCCATACACGAACAATTAGAAGCCCCTCTAATTGTAAGCCATTTAGGGGCATTAGCCAGGAAGAAGACAGAAGAACGGTAAAGAAAGTAAGCAGCGGACTGAAAGATGAGGCCTGGATCACGGGTACTGAAACAATGCAGGACCCTTCTGTTGCTACATCTTTGTGGACTAGGAGATTGAGACGATACGAAAAGCACATTACTCTCTACGTGAACACACCTATTTGCCACTTCCTTTGTAAAGCTGACCAATGTATAGGGACTGGATGAGATATGCAATACCAGGAATCAAGTTCCCTACGGAAAAAAAATATTGTTTGGCTATTTAAGAGTGAGTATAGACTTAGGCCTGAAGGTTAAACTGCAATTATTACACAATCAGAAAAATACCCCTTCCCGATTTATAGTGCATTTGGGTAAATTCCATGCAAAAATGAATGCAGTACTTGAACATTTGGAATTTGTTCATTTCCCTAATAATTAACAATTTGGAAAGAGCTGTCATAGCAGAAAAACAATATTTTTAAGGAGCTACATATTTTCACTGTGACCCTTCACAATTTCATGGTGAAATGATGATTGAGGGCATGAAGGCTATATTCTCAACTTCACTGAAACCAGATATAAACATTAAAGCCAAGGGGCAAGGAATTAAAGTTTCCTAGAATTCTTCCTACTGCTATAGGAAAGCGACCCCGTAATTTGCATCATATTTAGCAACTCAGACGTTACAAGCATACCAAGCTGGCTGCAGTCAAGCTGTAATACTTTCACAGCAGTGTGTAATACTGCTCAGTGGGCATTTGACTTAAAACAATGAGCATCAGTAAAACTTAATTTCTCCTGTTGTTACATCCAAAATTATTTAAAATTAATAGATTCAAAACCAGAGTGGTGAGTGGATCAAAAGAAGAATTTCCTTTAAATCTCTATTTTCACCCTGATCACCACAATAATGCATATGTTCCTTTTGTTACGCGAGCATGGAGATAGCATCATGATTATCAGGCCTTTTATTAATATACCAGCAGAAATACATATACTATTTCTTATTGGGCCGGCTGTGCCAGTGATGGTGGTATATTCTATGCCATGCCATCTGAAAAAATTAAGGTTTCAAGGTTCAGTCGTCCAAGGAGCTGAGCACCCACAAAACACATTAAGTGTCCAGATATTATCTTGTCAGTCATCCATGTGGGGAAATATCCACTCCCATTCTGTGTAGATACATAATCATGACTGCTAACCTTTTGCAGTTGTAAATACTAGCACAAAAAAAGGCAACACTCCATATTGGTAGTGCCGACCCTCTCCCTATCAATACACAGACCAATCTCTAGGCATGCAAGTGACCACAGGGGCCTGAAAATGCAGCCTGTCACATTTCTCTAGAAGATGCAGGCTTGTTCCTAGACACCATCCTGAGGTTTTTTTTAAAACCAGAAAAACATTGAGTCTTCAATCAAATATAGGTGGGTATAGATAAAGGGAAGATGACACATCCACTGAGGGAGACAGAGGGAGAGAACTGCTGCTCAGTACTCCATCTCTCATAACAGACCTAGTAGCCCTGCTGATGAAGGTCCTTAACTCATCTGCTCTCTGCAGCTTTCCTGGTATTTTCATGCCAGAATGACCTGTGCTTCTGAAGCCCCAGAGTCAAATCACTGTGAACTCAGATTTCAGAGTGGTAGCCATGTTAGTCTGTAACTGCAAAAACAAGGAGGATTTCCCCCCAACTGTTACTCACACCTTCTTGTCAACTGTTTGAAATGGGCCACTCTCATCACCACTACAAAAGTTATTTTTCCTCCCTTGGTATCCTATTGTTAGTTGAATTGTCTCATTAGACTGACCTCACACTTCGTAAGGCAACTCCCATCTTTTCATGTATTGATACCTGCTCCTGTATGCTCCACTCCATGCATCTGATGAAGTGGGTTCTAGACCATGAAAGCTTATGCCCAAAGAAATGTGTTAGCCTCTAAGGTGCCACAAGGACTCCTCGTTGTTTTTGTGAACTCAGAGGCATAAATACCAGGAAAGCCACAGAGTTCCAAAGAGTTAGGGTACTGAGTACCTTTCCATACATCTGCTGCCTCTGAAGAGAAAAGACTCAATGTGTCTCTCTCACACACAGCAGCCTTTATATAGCAGCCAGTTTTCATCCCTATCTTCTGACAGGAAATAGGAGGAGCCAGCAGAAAAAACAAACTGGCTATATTGCTATTAAGGAGCAACTAGGGCTGGAGAGTTGGGTCACATGGCCTCCCAGCAAACCAAAAAAGAGAGAAGAGCAGACAGGTGTCCCTCGCTCTCATGCACCCCACCCCACAGTAGCCCTGGTTATTTATATACGGTAGCCATTGAATATCCAGGTAAAATATTCACTCAAATACTGAATTCACCCCATCACTCCTTGACAATGAAATACAATCATTAAGTTTTGAGATAGTTCTCCAATATTTTTTCCAGGTCACCAAATGACAGGACTGCAGTATGCCAGTAAAAAATGTGAAAGGCACAATTATTCTTTTTGCAAACTGTGATGTACAACACAAGAGTCTCAAATATGACACCAACAGGGCTACAGCAACACTGCATACATTATTTAACAAGACTGTCTTTATGCTAAAGAATTAATTGCAAAGGAGTAAGATTTACCTGATGAAATACAGGCTCTTTCAAATTTAGGTAAATCTGCAAAGCATCAAAGAAAAAGTGTTACACATACTTTGTTTTGCATACTGAAAATCATAAAGACTTAAGCCATGTTAGCATAAAAACACAACTATCCACCTACACAGTACTAAACTTGATTAGGCATCGGAGTTCTTTCCCCTGACAATAGCAAGCACCAATATTCTTTGAGTCCCTCCAGATTTATGTCACTATTTAAAAAAATAGGGTAGTAATAGCTACCCTAAACAGATAGTTTTAGATGTGAATGTCGCTTAATTTATTCAAACTGCAACACACATACAGTAAGTTAAAAATGCATTAAAATTTTGAATATAATCCTTGATAGGTACTGAAACAGACTGAACTATAGTCCTCATAGGCAATTAATTTTTTCTTGAAATTATCAATCCGTGTCTGTTAAATGATGCCTCTAAATTCCCACAGATGCTAACAAAAAGTCACTGTAGACGCCTACTGCTAAGGTAGTGAGTTCAAATCCTGTTTTGGAAAAAAGTGGGCATTATATTTATGAAAAGAATTATTTTTTCATTTCAGTCTCAATCTGATCTGCTCCACAATATGCCATATCAAAAAGGCTCAGAAGAACAGTCAACGCATATAAAGATGCAAAATCTGCAATACATTAGGATAAGGGTCGGTAGGATTACTTGGCTTTATCTCCCATCACCAAATATAGAGATGCCATCCACGTTGGTTTTAGGTTCCTAGGAAGCATCCCCCAAACATACAGGGAGCACATTGAACCAAGGAACAGAATCAAAATTAACCTTAACTGTGTCACATTTATTTTGATAATTTAAACAGCTAACTTTTAGTTGTGGCTGGTTTTGACTTCTATTTAGCACATATATTGCTTTCTAACTGTAGATCTCAACGCATTTTACAAAGATGACTGAGCATTATCCTCCTCATTTTACAGATGAAAAAGCGAAGGCTCAAGAAGGTAAAGAAACTGCCCAAGGTCTCAGAACAAGACAATGGAAAAGTCAGAACAGCAGACCATTTTTCTGACTCCCAGGACCTAGCACCTGGATTACCTCCCTATACTCTTATACGAAGGAACTTTTCTTTTACCACATGAAGTGTTTTGGATCAATTTTTATTTACAGAAGGCGTTAACGTTTCCCATAGAAGAATTACATTTTGCACAATGCAATAACTAAATTAGTCTCCCCAGCTTTGAACAGATTCCCCCTTCCCGCCCAGTTTCAACAGCAAGCAATAAAGTACAAGAGATGGAATTTTGCCAGTTTAATATTCCTTAAGTGTTAGGAAAATGACTAATGCACATATGAAAGTTCTGCATAAGAAAAAGTTACTTACTATGCTGACTATGACACTGAAAGTTATTAATACAAAAAGCAGAGGATAATTGACACTGTTCTTGTGCTTGAAACATTCGTACCTGAAATAAAACATACAGGAAAGTTACGTCTTACTTTATCATATATAAATGATAAATCCTACAAGAGGTAATGATGTTAAAAAGAACCATTTGTTGGAGATTAAAGGGAACCTGTGAAGAAAGTGACATGAAACACATGGGCCCTGTGAGAAAATTTAGACTTTCCCACAAGGCCCTGTCACTTTTACAGATGGAATATATTTCACTTGTAATAAATATTGGCCTGATATTTATTCTTAATTATATGTTACTGTATGAACAACTAGTTTGGGAAAAATACAAGCCAATACATGCAGGGAAAAGATAACCCAATGGAAAAAAAAAAAAAAAAAAGCCTGGGAAGAAATAATGCCTAAAAAGGCTTACTTTTTTATGGACAGCAAATTAGACATAAGTTTGATGCGGTTACTAGAAAAAAAAATACTGAAAAACTTTCACATAGTAACATGTAGCCCAAAATTGTATAGCATCAGAAAACAGTAAATTATATGGCTGTGGTGCAATCACACTTAGATTATTGGGTACAGTTCTGAGAACCACATCATCAGAAAAGAGTTTGATAAACTGGAAAGAACTCAGAGAACAGCAAACGTGACTGGGGCTGGAGGAATGGATGTGTAAAAAAAAATTAAGACCTAAATAATGTATAGCTTAGCTAAACGATGAAGAAGGATTAATATGTCTACAAATCACCACAGAGGGAGAAGAATTACTTGGCCTTATAGTAATGGATGAAATGGAGGAAAAATATATATACTTATTATCTGCAAAAAATCTTCAAGACAGGAAGACGTACAGCTCTGGAGCATCCTGCCAAGGGACGTGGTGGAAATTCCAGTACTTGGGATTTTAAATTAGATTGAAACAAGGGCTAGGGAATGTTCTGTATTGATCAATCCTACTTTGGCTAGCAGATGAACTAGATCTCTCTTTTTGAACTTCCATAATTTCACAAAATATAAGCACATTACGTAAAGCACTTATATTTAAGAATTTACATGCAGTATACAAATCACTGTACACCATTTCAAGCAGATTCTGTGCATAAGCTCCTCTTAGGTCTTTTATACTTTTAAAAATATGGAATAACCAATATGACCCAAGAACTGGTGTTTGAACTTTGTTTTTTCTTCTCTGAATCACATTCAATTCAGGCAAAATAAATGCAGAAGAAATCTCGAGGACAGGATAAAAAAAGATGGAGAAAAGTTGTTCTCTCTTACCACAGAGGTCTGGACAAGAGACAATGAGTTCAAAATACAGCGTAGCAGATTTAGATTAAATCTCAGGAAAAACTTCCTAACTGTAAGAACAGTAGGACAATGGAATAGACCACATAGAGAGGTTGTGGAAGCTCCTTTACTAGAGGTTTTCAAAAGGAGGCTGTATAGCCATCTGTCTTTGATGGTTTAGATCCAGTGGTTCTCAACCTATTTATCATTGTGGGCCGCATATGCAGCTCTCTCTGTGTTATGTAGGCCTCATCCACACAATATATATACTAGCTGCATGGCCCTGAGGATGTCACATTGACTGCAGCTGTGTGCTGATTGGTCTGCAAGTGGCCCGTGAGCTGCGGGTTGAGAACCACTGGTTTAGACATAGCAAATCCTGCATCTTGGCAGGGGGTTAGACTCAATAGATGACCCTTGCGGTCCCTTCTAGCCCTACGGTTCTATGATTCTCAGATGGGTTCAGATTAAAGTGAAACAATGTTAAGAATGAAAACATTATGGACCAAAATTTTACATCATAGCTGGTGTAAATTGCAGTGCATGTAGCTATGATAATTTACCCCATACAATTGTCAGACACACAGAAGAACATAACTTGTTGGGCAAAAGTCAACATGGTTTCTGTAAAGGGAAATCATGTCTACTAATCTATTAGAGCTCTTTGAAGGGGTCAACAAACTTTGGACAAGGGGGATCCAGTGGACATAGTGTACTTAGATTTCCAGAAAGCCTTTAGCAAGATCCCTCACCAAAGGCTCTTAAGTAAATTAAGTTGTCATGGGATAAGAGGGAAGATCCTTTCATGGATTGAGAACTGGTTAAAAGACAGGGAACAAAGGGTAGAAATAAATGGTAACTTTTCAGAATGGAGAGGGATAACTAGTGGTGTTCCCCGAGGGTCAGTCCTAGGACAAATCCTATTCAACTTATTCATAAATGATCTGGAGAAAGGGGTAAACAGTAAGGTGGCAAAGTTTGCAGATGATACTAAACTGCTCAAGATAGTTAAGACCAAAGCAGACTGTGAAGAACTTCAAAAAGATTTCACAAAACTAAGTGATTGGGCAACAAAATGGCAAATGAAATTTAATGTGGATAAATGTAAAGTAATGCACATTGGAAAAAATAACCCCAACTATACATACAATATGATGGGGGCTAATTTAGCTATAACTAACCGGGAAAGAGATCTTGGAGTCATCGTGGATAGTTCTCTGAAAATGTCCACGCAGTGTGCAGTGGCAGTCAAAAAAACAAACAGGATGTTGGGAATCATTAAAAAAGGGATAGAGAATATCTTATTGCCCTTATATAAATCCATGGTACGCTCACATCTTGAATACTAAGTACAGATGTGGTCTCCTCATCGCAAAAAAGATATACTGGCATTAGAAAAAGTTCAGAGAAGGGCAACTAAAAATTATTAGGGGTTTGGAACAGGTCCCATACGAGGAGAGATTAAAGAGGCTAGGACTTTTCAGCTTGGAAAAGAGGAGACTACAGGGGATATGATAGAGGTATATAAAATCATGAGTGGTGTGGGGAAAGTGAATAAGGAAAAGTTATTTACTTGTTCCCATAATATAAGAACTAGGGGCCACCAAATGAAATTAATGGGCAGCAGGTTTAAAACAAATAAAAGGAAGTTCTTCTTCACACCACACACAGTCAACCTGTGGAACTCCTTGCCTGAGGAGGTTGTGAAGGCTAGGACTATAACAGGGTTTAAAAGAGAACTGGATAAATTAATGGAGGTTAAGTCCATTAATGGCTATTAGCCAGGATGGGTAAGGAATGGTGTCCCTTGCCTCTGTTTGTCAGAGGGTGGAGATGGATGACAGGAGAGAGATCACTTGATCATTACCTGTTAAGTTCATTCCCTCTGGGGCACCTGCCATTGGCCACTGTCGGAAGACAGGATACTGGCTCGATGGACCTTTGGTCTGACCCAGTATGGCCGTTCTTATGTTAATCTGAGGATTTGGCCCGACAGTATTCCACTTAATCCACAAGCCACAGGCAGACGTCAATAAAGCTACACCAATTTACACCAGCTGAAGATCTGTCCCTATGTTTTTTAAGTAGTCAAACAAAACTCATTGCTTGCAACCAGTTCATAACAGGAATAAGTGGATCGGTTTCATTAGCTGGATTTTCAAGGCACAGCCCGCCATATTGCTTCAGAGACTGGATGTGGCAGGTGGGAAAGACAGTATTGCATAACTAGACTCATTTGTTGGAGTTGCAAAATGCTACACAGCTCCCTGAACCAAGGAGAACTGCTTTGGATGTTGTGCCAAAACATTATATTAGTTTTTCTAGGACACTCTTCTACAAAGTATTTAGTTTCCATAAGAATTTTTTTTTTTTAAAGGGTGTGGAAAGCAGGTTTGACCAGAATTTAGAAATTTCCATTTGGAGCACAGGTTATATCACATTGTCCCTAATGAATGATAAACCCTGCTGTTTTTGCAAGTTTCATTACTCTTGTTGTCTACATGCCAAATAATGCTTAATTCTTAACTGCATATAGTGCTTTACATTTGCAAAGTGTTTTTACAAACATTAATTCAACATCCTTGTTAAGTAGGGAGGCAATTTGATTAGTTTATTAACATTTCTACAAGGCTTATCACAGTATTGTCTTATTTTAGCCAAAATTTTATGCCTCATTTACAGCTAGGGAAACAAAGAGGTTAAGCAACCTGCACCTGGTTACACAGCAGGTCTAAGTTAGCAATGCTAGGACTAGAAGTCAGAGTTCCTGGCTCCTAATCTGCCCATTAGATCATGATTCTTTGCTGTTAGTAAAATTGCTGACTGCATTGAGTCTAGCATAGATGTTTTAGCATCAGTTTCAATGAGAGCAGACTGGGTTCCATGTATTGGTCATTACATAAAAGTACCTTTCCAATATTAAAAACATTTGACAAAATGTACTTACAGGCAGTAGACAAACACACAACAACTGTATATCATTGGCAGCTCATCCAACAGCTATAAAAAGCAGAGAAACACCAAAACATGAAAATCGCTTTTAACTCATGCACACTGGTGTAAGTTAACTATGGGGAGTCACTTGTTAAGTAGGGGGTTTTAAACAGTTTTATGATACCCAGCTTCTTGACTATATTTTCTATACAACGGTGTCAAATGCCTCTCAACCTTACAAAGCAGGTGAGTTACTATGCTTGCTTAACTGAATCTTTCAAATATTACATATTATGAGAAAGCATGTGTTCACAGCTCTCTGCCATTTTCACTACTCTCATATCCCTTTTAAACATTTACAGAATTTCCAGGAAATTAAAAATCCTAAAGTACAGGACCTACCTAACCCACACATTTCATAACCTGCTCAAAACATTTTGTGGCATCTCTCCACCTCTCAATAAAAAATAATCAGTAGGTCGCAGTGAAGCCTCTGAGACCTCATTATTTTTGCACAGAATATTACAGAACATTAGTACATTATGAAATATTCTCTGATGCAGTAGCCTTGCTTTTCATTTACCTTCTTTCTAATTTGAAAATTAAGTAAACTGTAGTAAGTTGCAATAATTGGGTCTTCCAATTATGACTGCAAATTAATGCAGTTTTATCTTAAATAATTTTTAAACCATTAGTAATAGGATCACAACATTTTGTCTAAAGAAAACAAAGTTACTTTTCTGGAGTAAAAAAAAAAAGTCTCTGGGAAGTAATACACCCACCTTAACTAAGGAGGCAAAAAAGACCTATGAAAAAGCAACAGAGGGTCCTGTGGCACCTTTGAGACTAACAGAAGTACTGGGAGCATAAGCTTTCGTGGGTAAGAACCTCACTTCTTCAGATGCAAGTACTTCTGTTAGTCTCAAAGGTGCCACAGGACCCTCTGTTGCTTTTTACAGATTCAGACTAACACGGCTACCCCTCTGATACTATGAAAAATAAACACTTCTGCGGAGGATGCTCATTTTGCATTTGAACTTTTGCATTACATACACAGAATCAGAACGTCACCTTTTCCATCAAAACTCTGCACTCCAATGAGTGCTTACATACACGTACATGTGAATTTGAGAGTGTGGAGTTGATTTCTCACTGAAGATAGCAGTAATATAATATATGGAGATGTACCTATTTCATAGGGCTGGAAGGGACTCCGAAAGGTCATCGAGTACAGCCCCCTGCCTTCACTAGCAGGACCAATTTTGCCCTAGATCCCTAAGTGGCCCCCTCAAGGATTGAACTCACAACCCTGGGTTTAGCAGGCCATCCCTCCCCCTCCCCAGTAAAGTCATGAGATTGACAATCTTGAAAAAGGGGTCATTAAATATTTTGAACTTAGAAAGTATGTGGTCTAAATAGTTTCAATTAAAGAACAATTTTTATGTTTCTTTACTTTGACCCACATTTTTTTTCCAGAGGGAAATGAATTTTCCCAGAAAAGGTAAAATAGGGCCCGCATGTTTTGCTGCTGGAAGCCGTAGTACCCTCTTTTCTGAAGGTTATTGAGTGGGATTGCCAGGCTGGCGCTGTGCTGGTACTGAGGCTCCTGGCTCCCGGCCTAGTAGCCCTCAATTTGGGAAGAAGGCCTCTGAACGCATTGGCCAAAATAAGCATTCCATTTTTTAAACTTTCACGTTGAAAGGCAATTCAGTCATTTTAAGAGAGTGGCCGAGTCTCTCAAAAATGAGAACAAATTAGCTTATCTTGTTTTTGGCAAAAGAAACTTAGAGAATTCAGAAGAGATGACCAACAATACCAGGATAAATGAAGCTATTCATTTAGAAGATTCAGCACTAGAGATGAACAGCCCAGAGTTTGCTTAAACCATTTCTTAGCATTTTTGAAATTGAAATTTCAATTTCCAAAGGTCTGGTCAGGCATAACCATGTGATTAATCGATGTAGCTCCTTCTTTAAGAAAGAAAGAAAGAAAGAAAGAAAGAAAGAAAGAAAGAAAGAAAGAAAGAAAGAAAGAAAGAAAGAAAGAAAGAAAGAAAGAAAGAAAGAAAGAAAGAAAGAAAGAAAGAAAGAAAGAAAGAAAAACAAATACTATGGCCAACATTTCCAAAACTGGACACCTACCATTAGCCTCCAAATTTCACATTTTGGTAGTTTTCAAGGACAAAATAGTAGAGTAAATCTGCTAGAGGTACAAACAGATTTCATCTAGGTGAGAACCAACTCCCCCAAAAAGACAGCCTGGCCCAGGCACAAGAAGGAGGGTGTGAATCAGTCCTTTCAGAAGTCTTAACTACTAGATGCCCGAGCATTGAGGAACTTTGGGTGGTGACGTGGTGAGCTGATATAGCTGCCCACCAAACAGTTTTGGCAGCTGCTCTTCAGGCAGCCCCTGGAACAATTTTTCTGAAGCCCTTGCCTTTTCCCCTTTGCCGTACAATTCTGCCTGATGGTCTGTTTGCAGTACTGAGTTAATGAAAGCTCCTGTGAAAGTTACCACTTGAGCCTCTATGAATGACAACTTTTCATTGTTGAGCCACAGACCCAGTGAATAACAGCATTGTCTAAAGGATGGAATGTACTTTTTCTGACTATGGGGACTCATCAGCTAGTAACAGGGGTAATTGTGAATCCCTCACATTTAGATCAGCTGCTTCTATAGCTAGCCGTTGAGTGCTGTGGTGTAATTTGTACTAGAAGTGGCCTTGCAGATGCAAAGCTTAGGTACTTTATACATTCTGACCTCAATGACAGACAATATGCATCACTGAGGCTGACAGCCTCCAACAAATCCCATGGACATAAGAGAGAAGATTATGGAGGCCATCACCATCCTGATCTTGACTCAAGAGGATGAATGTGTCTCATGTTCTCAGATCTAGGACAAAACCCTTCAAGTCTTCTTGGGAATGAAGCTATATTGAGACTAGAATTTCCTTTCCCAACAATGCATTGCTGAAGAACCTTATTCCCAAATGGAGAAGCAGCCAACAATTACTGCTTTCCACAGAGTTTTGACTTCAGTGCCAAGGGCAGTTGCACATCTCGAAGTGCAGTTTTATACTGCTACAAAATTAAGCAATACATGGGGATACCAATGGACGACAAAATAATCCTAGGCAATAATGTTCAGTAGCAAGTCAAAGCTGTAATGTCGTTTAACATTACAGCATCACAAATGAAAACTCTGTAACAATCTCATAACAGGTAACATCCCTTTTACTAAATAGCCAATTGATTACAGTACTAATTTAGAAACCAGTATCCATTCCTGCATGCACATCAGTACCAATGGCTAACAAAGTAGGGCTCACACTAGATCTATGCTGAAAGGAGTCATGTCCAGTGACTTATAAGGAATAGGTCAATTTATTTTACAGATAAATCTAACAAAATTAGATTAGCTAAGAACAAATCCCTAAAATGACACATTTTGTCCACCTTTAGAGTGAGAGTGCTTTGCCGGCTCTGCCAGACTTAAAAGGTATGTGCACAGCCACCTGTGTTGATTCCTATGAGGGAAAAGCAAATCACCAGAGGCATTTGACAAAGCCCTGGCTGGGATGATTTAGCTGGGAATTGGTCCTGCTTTGAGCAGGGGGTTGGACTAGATGACCTCTTGCGGTCCCTTCCAACTCTGATATTCTATGATTCTATGATTTGGTTACAGAATTTAAAAAACCCACCAAATGCACACTTGGGGACAATAGTGACTTACCTGCACAAGGTTATTTGCATCTGCTGTTTAGTACTAACCTGCATTTCATACTTCAGGGTCATGTGGAAGCACCAGGATCCCAATCCAACAGCTGAAATCAAAGCAAAAACACAATTAGCATAAACGTTTGTTAAAAACACATCACAGTATATTATCTTAACAAATTAACTTCACTGACAACAGATCTTTAAATATTGCAGACAGGGACATTTTCAGTCATCTATCCAGTTTTTGTAATGCCTTTTAATTGACACCTTGGTCTTTAAAGATCCCACTGAACTTTTTGTAAGAGACTATTTCCCCCAGCATTCTTTCCCATGAAATGGTGGGAGAGCACTGAGCATTAGGATCACAAGAGTATTGTATTCCCAAATATTAAATGTATTAGATCCATTAAAAAAAAGATGACGAGAAATAGTTACACAGCATAAGCGCCGACTCTGTGGGTGTTCCAGGGCTGGAGCACCCACGGGGAAAAATTAGCAGGTGCTCCACACCCACCGGCAGCCAAGCTCCCCGCTCCCAGCCTCCTCCTCCCCCTCCCCCGAGAGCACCGCATCCCCTCTCCTACCCCTTCCTCCCAGCACTTTCTGCCCCCTGCCGCCTAACAGCTGTTTGGCGGCGCTTAGGACTTTCCGGGAGGTGGAGGAGAGGGAATGCGATGCTCTCGGGGGGGGGGGGGGGGGGAGAAGAGGCAGGGCAGGGACTTGGGGGAAGGGGGTGGAATGGGGGCAGGGTTGGGATGGGAAAAGGCAAGGTGGGTGGGGACTTGGGGGAAGGGGTGGAATGGTGGGGGGGTCGAGCACCCACTGGGCAAAGGGGAAGTCGGCACCTGTGTTACACAGTATTGTCTTCTGTGGCTAAATAAAAACCACAAACCTGTGATATTTTTGTTGATGTTTAGCTAAAAGGTTTTAAAAGCCCAAATTTACAGAATCTTTTTATCAGGCCACGGGAAACAGGTTTTGAGTTCAGATTTCAAAATTAGAGTCAGGTGCAGCTGTGGATTGCAGTTTATGTAAACCTAATGGAACTATTCAGAAAAGACAAGCAGGTCTTTTCCATTTCTGACTTCTACGAAGCTCTTGATATATGCACCTTGCTTTTTTCATTTGATAAATTTGCCCTCGGATCTCTGTATTTACTTCTGACGTTAGTTTAAAGACACCACCTTACCTGGATATCATCTACCTTGTTTTTCTTAGGCCTGATGGAGACAGAGTCTTAAGCCGTGTCTACACTCAGACTTCAGCCAGCATAGCTATGTTGTGTGTGGCCCTTGACCAATACAGCAGTGTGGGCAGAAGCCCCTGGTGTACAGTTAGGCTGGTCTACACTACTGCTTAAGTTGATGTAACTTACGTCGCGCAGGAGTGTCACAAAGACCACCCCCCCGGAGCGAAGTAAGTTACACCTCTCACGGAGATGGAGTAATTATGCTGATGGGTGAGCGCTCTCCTATCGTCATAGTGCGTCGTCACCAGATGTGCTACAGTGGCGGAGCTGCATCAGTGCAGCTGCGCCCATGTAGTGCTCTAGTGTAGGCTTGCCCTCAGTTATACTGGTAAAGCCATGCTTTTATGGATAGAGTTTGTTTTGCGCAGGGAGAGGGGAATCGGATATCAGTAAAAATGTAGCTTTGTTGGTATAAGTTGCGTCCACAGTAGGAGCACTTTCCCGGTATAGTATACCAGAATTCCCACACAGGTAAAGTGCTGCTAGTGGAGACACTGCCAATTGAACAACACAACTTTTGTTGTTCACAGGTGCTTTAAAAAAAAACCCCTCTGAAAGACAAAAGTTTTGCTGCAGCAAGTGGCAATGTAAACGGCTTGTTGTTGGCAGGAGTGCTCTCTTATCAACAAGGCGAACCCTGTTCGTAGGGGGTGGAAGTATTTTGTAAGCAAAAGTGCCGACAAACAATGTTTACACTGCCCAACTTAGCAACACAGCTGTGTTGCTAAAAGCTGTGTAGTGTAGACAAAGCCTTAGAAATTGTTCCATTTAGATAAGACTTGGTGGGGCAGGGGGTTAAGTTTGGCAGGGGTTTGGTGGTCTCCCCTAGTACTTTCAAATGTGACAAGACATGTTCCTTGCCATTAAAATCTCCCTTTTTGGGGGTATGGGGAAAGAGTAGATTGTGTATATACCCAGACATTTACCTTTCTACCTAAAACTCTCCCTTAGTTTCAAATTAAGGTATTTTTCATTTTGTCTTAAACTGCTCTGTAGTGTTGCACTCCACTCTAAAGATATAATAGTCACATTTCAGTAATGGGTAAATAGATCACTTTCTATAAAATATACTGACGTTTGTAAAGTTTATCAGATGTGCAAGAGCCCTTATCTAGAGGTGTTTTGTTTTTTTATGCTCTGTCAGACTAGTATTACTAGGTCCCTGTCTCCTTACTGAAGAGGAATTGCTAAGCGTGTAACTGCTTACTTATAGTCACATTTGCAGTCCAACCATATTGTTTAAAATGTATTGTCATAGATATCTGAACTTCATTAGTGCTCTGGGGAAACTGGACACCATTGTCTATGGTAAGCATATGCACTTCCATTGTTCCCAACTGAAATTTAATTAAAACGATTACTCATTTAAACCTAACACTGTGCACCTGCATCTACACATTCTTTTTAGAGAATCTTTTCATATCATGACCAGCATCTATTCCAACTCCATTAAGATTTAATTGGGAAATTAACCATGTATCTGGTTACACCTACAGTACATTCTGACTGTCATTCAATTTGGAAACCAAAACCAGTTAGTGTCACTGTAGTCAAGATTACATCCGTATTTTCTCTATAAAATCCTTTTCAGTTTATAAGAGCTATACATTTCACCTTGGGCAGAAACATGACATGCAAGGTTTCAACTTGTTTTTGTAATTAACAAAGTATGTTGTTAGTTGTAGGTTATTAAAGTTATAAATCCAGAAAACCAATTATAATCCCACTCCACACATACAGAATTAGAAGCTGTTATTTCAGATTTTTTTTTGGAGCCCTTATACATTCAAAACTGTTGTAAGGACTATGTTGTAGAACCTTGGGGTTTCTTTTATTATGAAAGATTATACTGGGTTGAAAGATATTCCTTAAAATGCTTAAAATGAGAAATGCTCTTGAGTCTGTTAAATTCTAAAAAACTATGAATGCTTTAGGTGCAAGCACTGTACATGCACTATTTTAATAAAATCTATAACTGAGGTACCAATACCCTGTCTTGGTGCAATCATGTCAGATTTCCTAAATAAAGCAGGATCAGATCTGTTCAGTATTTGGATGCAAGAACTCAGTGAGAAATCCAGGGTGCTGCATGATGTGGGGCTGGTTATTCAGTAGGTGGCACTCTCCCCTCTGAATCAGTGCCCTAGAACAGAGCTGTGAGAATTGTGCTTAGGGTACTATTTTTTGGATGAGACAGAAAATCCAGACCTTGAATACTTTTGGTCATAAGAGCTCATGTCAACTTTATGCAAAAGTAATAATGTCACTCTAGAGTCCTGATAAAAGCCATCTAAAGTATATTTTGTCCATCTAAGAGAACCCCTTAAATTCAATTCTGTTTGCATGGTGGTGGCTTTTTTGCTCCATCCCAGTAGCAGTTAGTAATCCATATACTCTAAGTATGCATATTGAGAGTCTTGAAGATTGATGCTACCATATAGTACATCAGTTAGTTTTACTGTTTGACTTTGGTATATGTTCACAGCAGCCAAATAGATCATCATCAATCAAAAGGACATCCAGTCAACACTCAGCTGAGAAGCCACTGTGCTCAAGCAAGAAACCAAATTGTGTGCCGAGATAGCAGGTAAATATGCCTTTTCAAAGGAAGGTAATTGTGAAAGGAACTACTTAACACGACAAAAAGTTACAGTCTTTTGTGCAAATTATAAGTCAGACTCCTTATCTGTCATGGAGGTCGTGGAAATCACGGATTCCGTGACTCCTGCAGGGGCCAGTGTGGCTCACCCCAGGGTACCCAAGAGGCTGGCTCCAGGGTCAACCGGTACCCGGCCGGCCGGGGCAGCCGCGGTCCACAGCCCCCAACAGCTGGTGCCGCCCGACACCCCCTCAGCAGCAGCTCCCATGCCCCCCGGCACCTCCACCCCAAGATTTAGTCACAGGTATTTTAGTAAAAGTCATGGACAGGTCACGAGCCGTGAATTTTTGTTTATTGCCCATGACTTTTACTAAAAATACTTGACTAAATCGTATCCTTAATTATAAGCATACCCAGCATTTGTCCATCACCAAGCACAGATGCCCCTAACATGCTTACCAAAATAAAACAAAAACAAACAAACAAAAAATCACAGTATTTTAAGACTGCAGTTTCAGCAAGTTTCTAAACTGAAAAAGGCACTGTGGATGTCATGCTTGCAAGTTACAGGATGCTGATTTGCTGCATCATGCTATATCCACTGGGCAGGCAAGGATCCCATTCCACTCTGCTCATGATCTAAGACTAAGGCCATGTCTACACCAGGAGTGCTTCACCAATACATAGGGCACTACCATATTCATGGTCCATTTTGGTCAATTTCACGGTTCTAGTATTTTAAAAAATCATAAATTTCATGATTTCAGCTATTTAAATCTGAAACGTCACGGTGTTGTAATTGTAGGGGTCCTACCCAAAAAGGAGTTGTGCGAGAATGTGTGTGTGTGGGGTGGGGTGAGGCTCGCAAAGTTATTGTGGGGGGGTCCTAACTCTAAAAGGAGTTGTGTGTGAGGGGGCAGGATCACAAGGTTGTTGTGGAGGGGGTTGCAGTTCTACTACCCTTAGTTCTGCGCTGCTGCTGGCGGCGGCAACGCCTTCAGAGCTGGGCAGCTGGAGAACAACAGCTGCTGGCTGGGGGCCCAGTTCTGAAGACGTCACCGCAGCCAGCAGCAGCACAGAAGTAAGGGGATGGCCTGGTGTGGGATTGCCACCCTTACTTCTGCGCTGCTGCCTGCAGAGCTGGGCCCTCAGTCAGCAGCCGCCACTCTCCAGCCACCCAGCTCTGAAGGCAGCAGCACAGAAGTAAGGGTGGTATGTCATCTTTAGGAAAGATGTGGATACACTGGGAAGAGTCCAGAGGAGAGCAACACAAATAATAAAAGGTTTAGAAAACCTGACCTATGATGAAAGGTTAAAAAAAAACCTGGGTATGTTTAGTCTTGAGGAAAGAAGACAGGTGAGGGGAGAAACCTCATAACAGTCTTCAAATATCTTAAGGGCTGTTATAAAGAGGATGGTGCTCAATCTTTCTCCATGGCCACTGAAGGCAGGACAAGAAATAATGGACTTAATCTGCAGCAAGGGAGATTTAGGTTAGATATTAGCAGGGGTGGCCAACCTGAGCCTGAGAAGGAGCCAGAATTTACCAATGGACATTACCAAAGAGCCCCAGTAATATATCAGCAGCTCCCCTGTCAGTCCCGTCCCCCCGTCCCCCTCCAGCTCCCAGTGCCTCCCGCCCACTGGCAGCCCTGCCAATCAGCACCTCCCCCTCCCTCCCTGCACCTCCCAATCAGCTGTTTCATGGCATGCAGGAGGCTCAGGGGGTGGGAGGAGCAAGGGCACGGCAGGCTCAGGGGAGGGGGCAGGAAGGGGTGGAGTGGGGGCAGGGCCTGTGGCAGAGCCAGGGGTTGCGCAGTGAGCGCCCCCCAGCACATTGGAAAGTTGGCGCCTGTAGCTCCAGCCCCAGAGTTGGTGTCTATACAAGGAGCCGCATATTAACTTCTGAAGAGCCGCATGTGGCTCCGCATGTGACCCCTGGATATTAGGAAAAACTGTCTAACTATAAGGGTAGTTGAGCTCTGGAACAGGCTTCCAAGGGAGGTTGTGGAATCCCCGTCATCAGAGGTTTTTAAGAACAGGTTCGACAGACACCTGTCGGGGTATGCTTAGTCCTGCCTCAGTCCAGGAGGCTGGACTAGATGATCTCATGAGGTCCCTTCCAGCCCTACATTTCTATGATTACATCTCTATGCTGCCAATTCAAATTCAGCCAAACAGGGCAAGAAGAAATTTAAATTTAGTTTGTGAACATTTTTGAAATAAATGAAAACTCTTTTTTGACAAAAAAAACCCTTCAAAATGAAAATTCTCATTTCAAATTCAAAATTTTAATTTATTTTTCATTATTTCCCCCATCCCTTGTCCCCTCTCTGAAAGGGGGGGAAGAAGAAGGAGAAAAAAAGAAGTGTTACTTTCTCTCCCTTTAAGTTTTAAATTTTTTAAAACTTTCCCACTTCTCCAGCAAGGTAAAAAAGGAAGATAAAATGGTGGGAGGAAGAAAAAAAAAAATCTGTGATTTTTACTCTCGTTTTTTCTTTAAAGATTTTCCTGTTACCACAAAAAATGAAATTTTTCTAAACAAAAATACACATTTCCACTTTGCTTCAAAGGTTTTAACCAGAAAATAAAAACAGATAAAACAGAAACAGAGGGTCCTGTGGCACCTTTGAGACTAACAGAAGTATTGGGAGCATAAGCTTTCGTGGGTAAGAACCTCACTTCTTCTCTTGCATCTGAAGAAGTGAGGTTCTTACCCACGAAAGCTTATGCTCCCAATACTTCTGTTAGTCTCAAAGGTGCCACAGGACCCTCTGTTGCTTTTTACAGATTCAGACTAACACGGCTACCCCTCTGATACCAGATAAAATAGAAACATTCCACAAAACTGTTTTTGTCAAAAAGCCATTTAACAAAACAAAACATTTTGCTGTGGAGCTAGTTGAAATGTTTCAATCACAGTTTGAGAGCCACAGCTGTTATCTAATGGCCGATGTGAAATGGTACCAGTACTTGATTTTCTGTCTTGAACCTGCACACGATGCATATAAGCATATGGTCTGACGTGATGAGCAGGTCATGGAATCCTGATCTGACATTAATGAGCATGCTACGAACTAGAAAAGGAAGCATGTAGCTGAGCACCTCATATGTCTGCCAAGGATCACAGAAAAATCCTCATTTCCTCAGAAGCACCCATTTTTTATCCATACCCCACCTCTTTTTAAACCATGCAATTGAAATAACATAGCAAGCAAGCAAAGGGCTCGAGATTTATTTCCGCTCAGTAAAGAAGAGTAATTATACTAAGGTAGAGTAGTTAAAGTAGCCTAGTACTTAACCTTATTTGTGTCCACATGTGGCCTCTACTCTTGCTTCCAGCACAACACCCTTATGTTCCCTGTTCCTTGCCTCGCATTACAGAAAGACTTGCATGATCTAGGCACTTTTAGAAAAGTATTCACTTCATAAAAACCAAACCCACAATCAGACATTCTATAAGTTCTTCCTCAAATAAGTAGAGTATTTTCGAACTGGGAACAAACAGGAAGAGAGGAATGAAACATTTGCCACAGAAATAAGCTTCCCATGTGGTCATCTACATATTGAGAAACAGAGACAATTAGGTTCTGATCCAAGAAGCAGAGGTCAGGGTTACATTGTTACAAGAGTTTCCCGAGCATGTAACAGACTAGAGGTCAGTAACCATACAGAATTTAGCCAGCTGGAACCTCTTAATTCAGAAGTCTTGGCAACCAATAGGAGCAACATAGCTTTTCAAAGTTAAAGGAGACAACAAGCTGCAGTAGTTAAACAGATACTGTGTCACCCCTCAACATTTTTATGATGATCCTCACCACTTCAAATTACAAAGGGGCATATCTAAACTGTGTGATAAGTACAGAATACACACCCTGTTTTAGAGCAGTGGAATTTAGCCTAAAATATATGCAATTAAAGTAGTATTGAAAAGGGCTGGAAATGTAAGATCACACTAAGCTATATTATATTTAGAGCAACATAGTCCTTTTATTTCTGAAAGCATTAATACAGATTGCTTGGTACTAGCAATTGCAGATATTTAACTGTCAGTTGATATATTATTTGTTTGAGTGGTGATGTAAGTGTAATGCCATCCACAAATTTCAGGCTATGCAGGGCTGTTATTCACATGGCTCTCTAAAAGAGACTTCCAAAGCAATATCTACAACTGGAAAGAATTTGACATTATACATGGGCTCTAGCCAAGGACGTGTACAGGTCACATGAACTCTCCCATGCTTCACCGCTCAGAATGGATGCAAAAAATGTTTGTGAGGATATGTATTTGTAAGCAGTTTCAGGAAAAATCTGAAACTTTATATGATAAGCGATGCTTTATTAGACTGCTTCTATTGTGTAGGGACTACTTTAAAAAACAATCCAACAAAATTAAACTTAAAAAAATTATAAAAATAAAAAACTCCTTTATCAAGTATTGCCCGCGGATTTCATTT
This sequence comes from Chrysemys picta bellii, assembly GCF_011386835.1. Classification (NCBI taxonomy): domain Eukaryota; kingdom Metazoa; phylum Chordata; order Testudines; family Emydidae; genus Chrysemys; species Chrysemys picta. Next base: position 339,418,845 of record NC_088791.1, read on the forward strand.
CTTGGTTGTGTGTGAAGTTATTTTAAATACTAATCCATAGATACCTTAATATAAAAAAATCCCCACAGAATATTATCCGTCTACGGTTTTCTTCTCTTGCATTTCCCCCCCATAATCTAGGGACAGGAGTGGTCCCAGCTACTCCATGTAGACCTCTTTTTGGCTGTTGGTTAGGAATAGGTGAATGACCCCTCAACTGAAAGGTTCTACTAACTAATTCCACACACACCTCTAAGTTTCATTTAAAGCCAAGTCTTCCAGGCTGGTTATAAATTCTTATCAATCTGTGGCTGGAGTGCAGAATCCTTTCTCCCTTGGCATTCATTTATCTTTGGCACAGTTTGAGTGATTTAGCACTAGAACTTGCTTAAACATGCCAAAAAATAATTATAGAGGAGAATTTAAATCACAAAATAAAACACTTCAATCTTTGACCAAAATTTCAGGACAAATCTGGGAACTATGCCTCTGATGTACACTCTTGAAGTCCAACACCTCTGATAAGAGAAAGTAGGACCAATAGATACCAGACATATACTTTGAAGAGATAAGGAAAAAGGTTAGATTAAGTTCAAAACAACTACAGAAGTGCTTGATACAAAAAGTTGGATCAATTCTCTTCTAGAATGAGCAATATGAAAGTACTATAGACATGATCCCCAGAAAATAAGCAGTACATGGGGAAAATATTCAGAGACTCTCTAACAGGTCAAATTCTAATCAGGCATTGCAATATCAAGTGGAACCTGGGGCTAATTCTGGTGGCAACTCCAATAAAGGTTAAAAGTCTTATTTCTTCTCCTATTGAGTTCAATGACAATCCAACCCCCGCAAACTGAATGGTAGCAGAAATGAACCCTTAAAATAGCGCTCTGGATCCCAAAGAAGAATTTAAGTGTAACTCAGTAAACTTTGTATCTAATATGAACAACGAGGAGTCTATTTAAATAGCTGGTTAGAAACTCCCTTTTTCCTTTTCTCACCAAATCTAGATGCTAGCACATATGTAAAATGATGGGTGCTTCTCTAGTTCAAATGGGTTTTGCTCAAGGAGGAAGTAGATGTCAGCTGTAAAAATCTCAGGGCAAGAAATAAACAAAAGGACTATACATACTTCCTGGGATGCTATGGTATGACAGAACACTGAAAGATAAACCCAGAACCAGCTAAATGCTTGAGAATTAGATTAAACATCAGGTCCCCGGGAACTGGCTGATTTGGACTGGGGTGCTTTCTGGGTGTTACATAGGGTCACCATACGTCCGTTTTTTCCTGGACATGTCTGGCTTTTTGGTACTCAAATCCCCGTTCGGGGGGGGGAATTGCCAAAAAGCCGAACATGTCCGGGAAAATACTCCCCCGCCTCTCCCAGTACCCTACTTATCTTGGCTCCGGCAGGCTGTGAGCTGCAGGCAGATTCCCCTGCGGCGGTGGCTGCTGCTGCTCCTCCCAGACACCTCAGCTTTGTGTAGCTGAAGAGCCGAGCTGCCCCCAGACCTCCAGACCCTGCACCCCCGGGGCGGGCGCTTCCCTTCCCGGGCTCCGGCTGCGCTGGGGAAGAGCCCGCCCCGGGGACGCAGGGTCTGGAGGTCTGGGGGCTGCCCGGCAATCCATGAAGCCAGTAGCGCTCAGGCAGCTTCGCGTGGCTGGGAGGGAGGAGGGGGAATGAGGCGCGCTCAGGGGAGGGGGCGGAGTTGGGTCAGGGACTTTGGGGAAGGGGTGGAGTGGGGGCGGGGGCGGGGCCAGGGCCCAGTGGAGTGTCCTCCTTTTTTAAGGTTTAAATATGGTAACCCTATGTTACAGTATGTTCCAAGAGTTCAACACATTACGTCTTTTCAATGTTTGCCTTTGATACCTACTAATAGCAAAATCTTTAAGTATTAAAATCTTAATTTGTTGAAACAAAACCATAATGCTCTTATCTTTACTTCATAGCAATTCTGCTGCTTTACTGTTTTCGAACATTAACAAAAAGTCTGAATTGCTAAGCCAAAGCAAGTACAGGATCTATGTTAAATGCCTTTTAATGAAGCATGGTACCCAAAGTCAATTCACTTAACGGATTTGGACTAAGGATTGCATGCTTTATGGATTGCATCTGTATTTGTTCATCTGTGACCAAGTGACTGTAAGGAGTGTTAATAAAGAATGGCTGTTGCAAGCAAATGCATTTCCTCTGGTACTTCCTTATGAGGAGACATTCCGCACATCTTCACTTCAATAGGTTTACCTTTCAGTTACAATCTTAGAAAAGCAACAGAGGGTCCTGTGGCACCTTTATGATTAACAGAAGTATTGGGAGCATAATCTTTCGTGGGTAAGAACCTCACTTCTTCAGATGCAAGACTTGCATCTGAAGAAGTGAGGTTCTTACCCACGAAAGCTTATGCTCCCATTACTTCTGTTAGTCTTAAAGGTGCCACAGGACCCTCTGTTGCTTTTTACAGATTCAGACTAACACGGCTACCCCTCTGATCTTAGAAAAGGTGCCAGAGTTCTTAGCACATTTCTATTGTATTTAAAATTCAGTTTATTTACTCAGTCACCAGTTTCATTCTTTAACAGAGCAATCTTAAAACAGATTTAAGGTCCAGCATTGGCCTGTTCCTCACACCATGTATTGTTAAAGATCTACATCTTCTGCATCCCAACAACTAATTCTATGCAACCCCATGTATACATGCACACAGTGTGAAACCCTGGTGTAGATCTTGATACTTCCTCTTGTTCCTCACATTTTTAACAGTGAGGTTGTTAACTGTGTTGACATTTAAAGAATCACTGGCATACGAGTTAGCATCCAGTGAGGCAGTTCACACCTCAGAGCTAGTGTTTCAGGCTCTCTGCAAACTCATGCAGATGTTTCTGCACTGCTTATACTCATGTAACAATTTCTTTGCAACCACAATGGCCAAGGGCTTTCAGGACCAAAGCAAATCCTCAAGACTCTGGAGTGTAATTGAGTGTCTGCTGCCCATGGCTAGTCTCTTAAGGCCATGCCCACACTCATGGAAACAATTCTAAATGGTCAGTCTCCACAGCTAATGTTGCAAGCCAATACCTACGTGCTGTAGAAAGTGGCACTAGAAATTCAGCAGGTGGCACTTACTTTTCCAATGAACCAATAGTCCACAGTATTAAGGATGTCGTGAGGCTGAAGGTGATGTTTTGATACAGCACAATGATCACAAGTGGCCATTTTTTGAGGATTCCATGGCACTTTTTACAAGAGCACTAAATTGTGTATGTTGGCCAAATTTCAACTAGGTAGTTACAATTTGGCCTCTCTAAACCGTCCTATAAGTTAGACCTGGTTTACACTAGAAAATTAAGTCGACTTAACTATGTCGCTCAGGGGTATGAAAAATCCACATTCCTGAGCAGCGTAGTTAAGCCAAGCCAACCCAACCCCCAGTGCAGACAACACCAGGACAAAGGAAGAATTCTCTCAGGGAAGTGGATTGTTAACCGGAGGGGTTCTCCCATCAGCACAGGTAGTGTCTACACTACCGTGGTGCAGCTGCAGCACTGAAGCTGTAGCATTTCAAGTGTAGTATACAGTATTCCCTTCCTGGCAGACTGTGGCATAGTGTGTACTCTGTTAGCGTTGCCAGTTTTCACAACAGCGGTGGCTACATTAGTAGAGATGAAGTGATTCCTGTGTACATCTTTTATTTCAGTTTAGTTGATAGAGTATTTATGGATTTGGGGGGGATGAAAGGACAAATGCAAGATTCTTTCACTCGAGACAGGCTTCTCCATGCCAGAAGTAAATTTCACATTTGGGGATGTCTACACAGCAGCTGGGAGGTGTAATTCCTAGCTTGGGCAAACATACTCAAGCTAGTGCTTAAACACAGCAGCACTGGCGGATGCTCAGGCTAGCCTCCAGAGCAGGGGTCGGCAACGTTAGGCACGCGGCTCACCAGGGTAAGCACCCTGGCGGGCCGGGCCAGTTTTATTTACCTGCTGACGCGACAGGTTCAGCCGATCGTGGCCCCCATTGGCCACGGTTCGCCGTCCTGGGCCAATGGGGGCGGCGAGAAGCGGCGCGGGCGAGTGATGTGCTGGCCGCGGCTTCTCAGCGCCCCCCTTGGCCCGGGACGGCGAACCACGGGCACTGGGGGCCGCGAACGGCCGAACCTGCCGCATCAACAGGTAAATAAAACTGGCCCGGCCCGCCAGGGTACTTACCCTGGCGAGCCGCGTGCCGAATGTTGCCGACCCCTGCTCCAGAGTATGTACCCAGGGATCGGGCAGGATCGTACTCGGCCAGCTAAGAGAAGGCCTCTGCAGACGAGGAAACATGCTCTCACATTTAGAGGACTGTCAAATTTGAGGCCACTTTGCAATACAATGGAACCTCAGAGTTACGAACACCCAAGTTACAAACTGACCAGTCAACCACACACCTCAGTTGGAACTGGAAGTGTGCAATCAAGCAGCAGCAGAGATTTAAAAAAAATAAAAAAAGCAAATACAATACAGTACTGTGTTAAACGTAAACTACTAAAAAAATAAAAGTAAAAGCAGCATTTTTCTTCTGCTTATTAACATTTCAAAGCTGTATTAAATCAATGATCAGTTGTAAACTTTTGAAAGAACAACCATAACGTTTTGTTCAGAATTATGAACATTTCAGAGTTCATTCCCAAGGTGTTCATAACTCTGACGTTCTACTGTATAGTTTCTCCCTGTTTGGTAAGAAATAGAGTGAGTGGGAGCATTGTTTTCAATTCCCTAGGGCAGGAAAGGAGCTGTTAAGCTCAGGGTTTTTTTTTTTTTTTAAATGCTTTCAACACCACAGTTATTTGAGTTACTTAGAAGCCAGTCTACAGGTTAATATTACACAGCTCTGTAAAGAGGAGAGTGCCCTCTAGCTACTGGGAGAATGCCTTGAATGTGATTGTGATTAAGTGGCTTGATGCAGGTCAAACCAGTAAAAGGTAAGCACTAAAACTGGCAAAATAGATGGAAACCTTGCACTCACTCAGTTCCTCCAAGGTGTTTGCCCACTTGTTTTATTTATGCTTTGAGAAGTGTTACAAATTAAAAGACTAACACAGTGTTAAACTGTTTGGTAAATATGGGCCACACAACATAGCTTCTGTAAACCAGCATAAAAGGGACACAGTCTATGAAAATGTATACATTGGATTAGGACACAAGGACAGATAGGGCTTATTTTACTACATCAGACAGTTATTTTGTGAATTCTAATTTGATTTCTGGCCTAAACAATACTAATAATCATCTCAAGATATTATAGATTATATAAAGAACTGAGGTTTAAGTTATAACAAACAAAGGTTCTGATATTGACTATACATATCTCATCTGAAATCCCTGTATAATTAAAGTGCAAATCTAGTTTTACACATACCTGTGAGACAAAAAAATGCAGCTAAATATCGTTTTTCAAGGCCATCTTTATAGGTCTGAATCGCACCATATATTGGAGGTAGAATGAAAATCAGGTTACTCACTGTGTTCCCTGTAGGACAGAAACCAAAGCAGAGATTTAGTATTGGGCAACATGCACTTGAAATAAACAAAGCTACATTCATTCAAACAAGACTTCAACAGTTCTCAGTAAAAAGGCTACACCTTTTCTCCAAGCCTCTTTCTGCGTTAGCACTTTATCCGGTTAGATTTTGCTACAGTCTGGGTAACCTCACATGTGCCTAGGTAATATTACAATACTACATCACACCGAAGAGTAATACTAGATGTTGCTTATGTTTATGGCAAAGAAACAGAAAAAATATGGTTAATCTTGGTAGAATACAAAGCATATTTTATCAGAAATTCTTTCAGCAAATATAAATCCTCAAATAGCAGAAGTTTTGTTATTTTAAGGAGCTGCTTTTTTTGAAAAAGCAACTCCTGGGACACTTTGGGGGCACTAACACAAGCATAGAGTACTCCTTCCTTCTCTCCCCATGCTCTTCCCTCTGATCCCTCAAGACAGGTTATACAATTTTCATTTTAGATTTAATCATGTAAGCTAACCGCAGGCAACACTCTTCCCTCATCAGGGTTTAAAACTTACCATACACCTACTAACCAAGGCATATTTCTAAAGACAGATTTCAGTAGGACCAGCACGTTCTTAGTGCGGTCCAGAAGCAACAGATTGCTGGGACGTGTGACATCTGAACACAAGAGCTCTGCTACCAACACAGATCTCCAGTTTTTAGCTGAATAGAACTTGAAGGCATTTGCCTAAACACTGAGCTTGGCTGTATTCAGATACGTAGAACATGCAATCCGATAACACGAAGAGAAGACCAAAAATAAGTGTCACATTTTAGAACTACAACTAATCTATGATACCAGATGCCACAATAAGAAAGTAGTGCACCTGCACAGATTCGATAAAGAATGACTCTACCATACTGACTGGGTAGTGTTTTTACATCCACTTTGCATGGGTATACTATAAATTACTTCACAAAGTGCAAAACAACAGTGAGTAAACCCTTAAGTAAGGCAACAGGAATTAAGCAAACAGGCTTGGTCTGAAGGGAGTGCAAATTCAGCATCTTATCCCTGCCTGATGTAGTCAGATTTTAGGAGCAGAAGTTATGTACGGTTGTTACCGAATTAAATATTGACCTATACTTTTCTTTAAAAGTGCAGATGCATAAAAATACAGGAGTCTGACCACCTGACAATATAAAGCACAGAGAAACATGTACTTGCAGATTACATCAGACCAAAAACCAGATATGCCTGATATAATGCTAATATCAGAACCTTATTATTCAAGGATTGCCAATAAGAGTTAAATTGTATAAAACCTTGAACAAACAGGTGCAGCTTGTGAAATGTGCAAGTTAATTTGGGGCATTCTCACCAATATTGCAGCTCAATATAGCACCTGCCACAGGAACTCGTCTCACACAAATACCTACTCCCCTCAAACTACTTGCCAAAAGGAAATGGGAAGAATCAAACTATGCTCAAGTGTTTTGAAGTCCAATTTATTCCAAGAAACACTACCAAAGAAACTATGCTTTACATATTTAAACACTCTCCTGCAGTGCAAAAACCCCAGACACAGCAGCATTATTCCAGCATGAGAACCAGAATGTGAAATTAGATACTGATGAAGTAACTAGCCCAGGGGTAGGCAACCTTTCAGAAGTGGTGTGCCGAGTCTTCATTTATTCACGCTAATTTAAAGTTTCGCGTGCCAGTCATATATTTTAACGTTTTTAGAAGGTCTCTTTCTATAAGTCTATAATATATAACTAAACTATTGTTGTATGTAAAGTAAATAAGGGTTTTTAAATGTTTAAGAAGCTTCATTTAAAATTAAATTAAAATGCAGAGCCCCCCGGACCGGTGGCCAGGACCCGGGCAGTGTGAGTGCCACTGAAAATCAGCTCACGTGCTGCCTTCGGCACACGTGCCATAGGTTGCCTACCCCTGAACTAGCCTATTTTCACTGTTAAAGCTCAGCAAACCTGAAAATGCAACTAGTATAAACACTGACAAATTTAGATTGCTTCCATTTTAGATGTTCTTCAGAAGCAGATACATCTTATCTGAAGCGAGTACCTCTTTAACAAGCTGCTTTACTAACATGATCATGCTTAGCAATGGCACAACCACCAGTTTGAACCAGTTATAAACAAAGCTGATCTGGTTGAAAGTCAGTGATCCCCAAAGAAAGGCTCCAGTCTTACAACCAGTGCTGCAGAAGCACACCCCCTGCACCCAAGTGAATCCTTACTGAGGTCAACAGGGCTGTGCAAAGACACCCAATGCCGATCTGACTGCAGGATAAGGGCATACCCTATGGGATCTCTTCATTCTTAATTCCCCTTGGGAGTCACCAGCCCAACGACTAGTGTCAAGAAGACTATTCCCTATTCCAGTAGATGCATCCCTTTAAACAAGGCTAGATAATACTGAATCTCGTCTTGATCATTAGTTTGGGGAGAGGAGGGGTGCAGAGCCATCAGATAAGGAGAGAGAAGATTATAGGACCTCAGCAGGCTAAAGATACCCATTCTCTACCTTGTGGCACATCCCTAAAGTGGGCAGTAGGTCAGCCTCAACAGAATTCAGGGGTGGAAGAAGCTCCCGTTAAATTAAATATTTGTGTTGTATGTATTGTAAATATTTTAACTTGGCCATTATCTTGTCCTCCCCACAAACAATGCAAGAGAGCCATGTTGTCTGAAAAGGCAGGGTAAAGTTTCTTTAGAATATGGCCCTGTGTTCTAAGTCTTTATAATTTTCTAGAGTGGCTCTTAAATGCTCTGATTTCCCAAAGCAGTTATTGCAGATCATGTAAATCTCAATTTCTTAAAGATGACTATTAGTATGAAATGATTCATAGTATCCTAAGAAATATGCAAAAGAAGAATCAAATATAAAAATATTGAATTAAAGGAATATGTAAAGAAAGACCTGCTCATAACTGACAAAGCAAATCGTTTCAGAATAGAGCCCATTAAGGCTGGAAACTTCAGATTGATATGAGAACACAGAAAAGAGAACGATGTACATTAAGGCAAGAGTTTTACCTTTAATTCTCTAAATATTTATAAAATGGAAGCTCATGTAAACTATTTGCTACAGTCTTATCAGTGAGTACATTCCTTACATCTCAGGCTGTCTTGCAATGAGAGGAAGTGCCATCACTCAAATTTTAGATACGACTTCCCTGCATTGTTTTAGCGCATGGTATTGTCTAAATGATCCTGGCATGCATCAGGTGAACTTACTGAAAATATTGTAAGCTTTCCACTTTTGTGCTTCCCCTACTGCTCCCCCCTCATCCTCCCTCCCACCTAGTATGCACTCTCACCCCACCCAGCTTTATTCATCTGAACAGCACGAGTCCAAAAGCCTTCCCTGATCACAGGTTCCCCAACATCACACACAAATTATTAAAATCTAGTTGATTTGTTAAAAGCAGCTTTTTCAAGATTATACTCACCCAGGCAGAGTAATTTTTTTTAACCTAAGTGTTAGTTTAATCTGTCATCATGGTAAAGGGAAGGCAAGTAGATTTCATACCTTGCTTTGCAAATTTTCACGACAATTTCGCAAGGCCATTTTAATACACAGCATTGTTCCAAAGTGGCATTTTATTTGCCAAGGAAGTCCAAATACAGTACTGTACCCATATGAAAACAAGTTTATGCAAATATTAATTCTATAGTCCTCTTATTTATATTTCCCATGGGCAGAGTTTCACCATATCTGCAAACAATCCAACAAATACAATAGGCAATTCAAATTTCTATGGAAAATTTGAGAAGTCTATTACTTTGCATGTGTATTCACAGAACAATTTTTCAGTCCTTCAAACATATATATAAACTACCACAAGTGTACATGGCTCCGAACAACAGTTTCAGTCATGCCAAACAAAGATATGACAGTCTAAAGATGAGCCTGAAGAAAGAACATGAAAGGAACTGAAAGATATAAATGGGTACAACCCAGAACGGAGCTTGGTGTTAGCTGGAATATTTCGTAGAATAAATGGGTTCCCATAAATTTGCAGAACCTAGATTTTATAAACCTTTAATTCACTTTTGAATTGGAAAGTTACTTCTACAAAACATGTGAAGGAGAATGTGATAGGATAAAGTAAATGAAGCTAGACAATTAAGTCTGTTTTCAACAAAATATATGGCCATTAGAAAAATCTAAGCATGGAATAAAAATGGCACTAATTGTAACACATTTAGGGCAACAAATGCAGGGTTTCCAATGAGGGAAAGGTACTAAAGAAGTTAAAAAATACCTCATTAAACTTTTGGCAGGGCAACCAGTGTGACTTGAACATTTCTAAATTACCCTGGTATATATATTTGTACTAAGGATGAATGAGAGATTTATGAATCATGAGGGTCCTTTCCACTGTTAAAATGTTCTCTTCCTCTCTCTCTAGGAAAAGCCATCAATTTTGACTCTAATGTAGTGAAAATAGTAAGTTCAAGTAGAGTGTATGTGACAGCGTGGCAAGGACACTTTTGCAGTTAACGTTTTTTTTAGTTTTAGATTTGTGATCAGTAACAATGAACATCACATTTCTTCCATTAAAAATCTGTATTGTATCATACCAGCACTTTAAACTAGAAAAACAGGCAAGGCAGCAGCATTTTTAAACAGATCTTTGAAAAGGAATACCAATTATTATTACAAGTAACTTCTAAGTTTACTTTAACTAAACGATTCAAGAAAAAAACCAACAGTTTTACTTTGCATGTCTGACAGCATTTTGCATAGTCACTGTCAACGTATTTCCATTTGTGTGGATCTTGCACATAGCAATACGGAAAAGAAAACACAAGTATGAGATTGTGAAATCAAAGATTGGGTGGAAGGTGAAGTGCCTGAATCTTCTTTCAGTTTGTTTATTATTAGGCCACAAGTGACTTAATCTTGTCACTTTCAAAAATATGTCAAGTTCTAAGTACTTATTTTTCTAATCAAACCTTTAACTTTTGGCAATCCAGTCAGAGCTGCAGTGCAAGCTCAGGGTGTCTAATATGCGTATGAAGAAAGTGGGAAGAATGGCGTGTATTCAAGCACACCAGAAAGAGTGGACACCTGCTTGTGCCTAAAAGCTGGATTAAGTTCGCTGTATCATGTGGGGGCGGCCCTCTCTTAGAGAAAACTTCATGTGATGCTCTGGGGCAGGCAGAGGTTTCTTTCCATAAGGAGCCGGATGAATGGAAAGGAGAGGGAGAGAAGGGAAAGGAAACAAAAGGGTGGGAGGTTAATTATGTGACATGCGAGACAGAAGGGATAAAGGGCATGGAAAGAAAGGGATAAAAAAAAGTGGGTGGAAACTAACATATGCATGGGTTTGAAGGGTAGGATGAGAAGCTTCAATATAATTCAGACGGTGAGAGACCTGTAGAGGGTTTGATTAATATTTTTTTTTCTTTTTTTTAAAGAATTAGAAAGTCAATAGCAATTTACCTGTAATACAGGCATAATTTCTTGGGCACCCATCAACATGATATCAAAGTGCCAACAGGGAAATTAAAATTGGAATCAAACAGCAAATTTCTGTTGTATATACGATATTTTACCATTCGACCACGCTGAGCAGTAAACACAGCTCAGAATCCTTGAAAAGCTAAGATCATTACTAGATTACCAAAATACAGGCATCACTTCATAAATTCTTCAGAAAAAAAAATCTGCATTTCTTCAATTCACGAACTTGTATCTTTTGCAGTTCTCTCCCTCGTATCACCAGGAAAACAGCACAGCAATTAGCTTTTCATTTCCACAAGCCATTTTTAAATATAGAGTATCTTATATTTAGCAGTCCACAGTGAAATATACAGAATGAGTCAGGAAATCCTGTATCCAATTGATATTTCAGGAGGACCTCAAGGAGATAGAATAGAGTCACCCAAAATGGAATCTGGCCAGTGTGTATCATCAGTAATCTCCCTTTTATAAAATATGCCCCAGGAACTTCAATGACCATGAATACTCAGGACCTTTGTTTTACTGTCATCCAGACATACAGTGCAGCATTACATTAGGCTGGAGCACTGGCTCAATACTGACTGAGGGAATCGTGTTAACCACTGAGTAGAAACAACTAACTTCTTGCACCCTCCATTTCCCAGGGAGGTCCTCCCATTCATATTAACTAAGCCTGTTCTTGCTTAGCTTTGGTAATTTATTGTGATTACAATCCATGGTGGCACCCAGCTGCACCTTTTAGTAAAAGCAACCTAGATAACATTCAAATATATCATACAAGTCTTTTAAATAGTAGTCCTGTAACTCCTGTGTGTAGGAAAACAGAGAAAATATTGAAGGAAACAAATTAGACAAACGTTAACTGGACCATATAAGCAATAATTGGAAACTCACTGAACCCATAAAAATGGGTAATGAGAAAAAATAATGGCTAGAACTAATGGGTTACTATAAGGAACAGCGTTAGATCTGGCTTTAATGACGAGGAAGCAAATTAAAGGACTGCATAAATGGAATTAAAATAGGAAGGCAAACAGTGCAGAGATCCAAGAAATTATACAAAGATCCAAGACATACCATACATCATGGAGGTATATCCCATCCCTATACAGTATTGGGTAAGTACCGTATTCACATCTTGGCACTGTATTGTAGGAAAGAGATAACTGGACAGAGATCAGAGAATAGCAAAGGAAAGTATCAGGAGTTAAAGGGATGTTCTTAAAAAAAAAAAAAGAGTTAAGTATCTATACCTTAGCTAAACAACAATTAAAAGGGAATGATATAATAGTCTACACATTTGGAAGATGTGAAGATCAAGGAGTGAGAGGAATTCTTTGGGTTGTTACATGGGGGCATTTTAACTAGCAGCAATTAAACAAAATTAAAAAGAGATAAATATAGGTAGAATTTCCAGAAAGTGAGCCCTGTTACGCTCCAGAAGAGTCTCCTAGTGGGAAGCCCTATAACTTGGAACAGTTAAAACTAAACTGGACAACACACTAGAGATGAACTGCAGAGAACAATATAGCACCGCCAGGGAGATGAACTGGATGAGGCATGAACACAAAACCAATTCTACCACCAATGGCGAGACACGCGAATGCTATGAGTACACTAAAATTCATGCTAGGTCTCAGACCTGACAGGAAGAGCTAGCTGTTTCCGAAGCACTTGGGGGAGGGATAGCTCAGTGGTTTGAGCATTGGCCTGCTAAACCCAGGGTTGTGAATTCAATCCTTGAGGGAGCCACTTAAGGAGTTGGGGCAAAAAATCAGTACTTGGTCCTGCTAGTGAAGACAGGGGGCTGGACTTGATGACCTTTCAAGGTCCCTTCCAGTTCTAGGAGATGGGATATCTCCATTTATTATTATTATTATTATTATTATTAACTTTCATCCAGAGTGGATGAGAACAGATATTTTTAAATTTAAATCAGATTTTCTTATTTAAATCAGATGTTTTTATTGAACTTAATATTTCTTTTTAAAAATAAACCTGTTTAAAATGAAATCTGAATTTAATACAAAATACGCTAAGCCCTAAACTTCTTATAAACTTTTAAAACATTTACATAAAAAAAAAAAATATTCTGAATCCATGAGCCTCTATCAAAAACTGAGTTAAAAACTGCTTTCCTATATTATAAAGTAAGAATCAGGGGGAAGACATCTAGCTTTTGAGGTCAAGCTTTATAAATATGGCACAAAAGGTCAGCCTAAGTAACTTAGTAGATGTCACTTAGGAAATGTCATCTTCAAGATCCTGAGGGTATGTCCCCACTACCCGCCGGATTGGTGGGCAGTGATCGATCCAGCAGGGATCAATTTATCATGTCTAGTCTAGACATGCTAAATCGACCCCCGAGTGCTCTCCCGTCGACTCTTGTACTCCACCGCTGCGACAGGCACAGTTGACGGGGGAGCGGCAGCAGTCGACTCACCGCGGTGAAGACACCACGGTAAGTCGATCTAAGTATGTCGACTTCAGCAACATTATTCACATAGTTGAAGTTGGTTAACTTAGCTCGATCGTCTCCCGGCCCCACTCTAGTGTAGACCAGGCCTTAGGCAAGCAGGAACTTCCACTCCAGTCACTTTCACATAGGCATATTTGAAAATTTTCCCAGGAGGACCTGAAATAATCAGTTAATTTCTCTAATATATCATACAGTTGTAAATGTGAAATGTGTTTTGATAATAGAAGTTTATGTAGTCAAAACATATGGTTGTTTTATTTAATACAAATAAATTTCATACACTGTTGTGTGTTTAATTAAATTCCAGTTACCATCCTAATATAGCTTGACACAAATCATGAGCAAAAAGTTAATTATCTAGTATAAAAGCAATATATCATTCATTTTCCAATATAAGAATCTGAAAATATTAAGCTATATAGTTGCTTAAATAAATATATATCATTATAGTGTACCCTCTTAGGTCAATCTAAGCTGCTTTATGTCAACCTAACTCTGTAGTGTAGACCAGACCCTAGTGTAAAGGCTCTATTTACTTGAATATCAACATATTTTAATGGCTATATCAACTAATGAGAATGCACCTTTCTTTAGAAAATAACTGAAGTACAAATGGAAAAGTTGATTAAAAATTGAGGCTTTCCACCTGGTGACTTAAATCAATCTATCCTGCTTTCATCCTTTTGTGCATTATGCTAGCACTATAACTGTTCACTTCCACTCATTTCTTTTTCTTTGATTTAACACGACACATACCAAGCCCAGAATGTAAACCATCAGACATTTCTTGATAAGAAATTGATATTCTAAGTATCACAAATCTGACAACTGTGTTCATGCTGCAGTTTAACACAAATTGCTGATATTTACTTGCTGATGGTTTTAAAATACTTTTAGATAAAAAGAGTTTTGAGTGCTTACATGATTCCCATCACAATAGTATCTGAACACCTTATAATTTCTATGTATTTAGCCTCACAATACCTCTGAAGTAGGAAAGTGCTATTATTATCATTTTACAGATGGCCTGAGGGACAAAGATCTACCTAAGATCACACAGGAAGTCTGTGGTGGAGCAAGGAATTGAACCCCAAACTCCCAAGTCCCCTGCTATCCCGGGGGAGAAGGTGAATGATGGGATAGGAATGTTTTTAGGAGAGGAGGAATAGCTGTTCAGCTTCTTCTACACCTAGAGTGAGAACTGATGGGAAGCCAGAGAAGGTTGCAATTTTAAAGGTAAGAGATTAACTTGGTATGGACAAAACTTTTAGTGATGGGGATAGAGGGGAAAGTATGGATTCAGAGAGGTCTTAAAGGAACAAAAATCAGAGCCTGAAAAATTTACCAACACCTACTACACTCAGGATCAAGACTACCAGCAAAAAATAGTTGGGTCACCACATACCCCACAGCCAGACACCATGCAGTTTAAAGGAATAAGATAGTTTATGTCTTATAATGTACAATTTAGTTACTTCCATGTCTGGTTCTGCTTTCCCAAGCAGCAGCACAATTAAATTGACCTGATTCGTGTTATTTTTACTGTTGCCTACCAGTTCCAAAGAGGAAGCATAAAAACAGGCAAGACTGATTTGGTTTTCACTCTGCTATGAAAATCCCATTGTAGTGTGCCTCCAGGGTGGGAGACAGGATCATCCTTTAAATTTGGACATCAAAAATGAGTTAGATTATATGTATTACCTCTCTTCCATCTTTCCCTGGACACTAAGGCGTGGAGAAGACTTCTACCAAAACAAAGGAAATGTCATTCGCTAAGATCAGATGACCACTATGCAGAATTTGGTGAGCTAATGGCTGTCTAGCAGATCTCAATATAGGAGACATGACTACTCTACCCTGAGAATGTCGGTGCTCTTGAGAACTGGCCTGAAGCTTAACTGAAGGAGGAATGCTATGACAGTTGTGCAGACTACCTGTCCAAAGTAGAAGTACAATACTGGGTCTCATCAGAGAAAGCTCACCACTTCAAATAAAAAAGCCCTGGTTTGATTGGGATAGTAGCCGTCATGAGGCCCACTCTAATAGATAGGAAAGGACAACGCTTTCTGTAGGGGTTTAATCTGGATAGCGCGATAGGGAGCAGAACGAGGCTCCAAAGTCATGCTCTATGACCTCATGGGGTTTGAATAAGGTTGATGCACTAAGAAAACATTTAATGTTGAGAGCTATACAAAACAATCCATGCTGTGTCTGGTATCCTCCACCCGCTACCCACAGGGAAGTGGCAGCTGAATTCCATTGTCAAAGGTGTGGCAATTGGCACCGGCTGTATGGACTCAGGAGTGATCTTCCATCTGGTGCGCTGCTCTTCGGGCTTCATTTTCCTCATGAAGATGGGGGAGAATGGCTCCAGGGCAAGCAGCCTGTTCTCTTCCCAGTCCTGCCTGGCTCCTCTCCTGCCGGGGGTTAACATCCTTCCTTTTGCCTGTGGCTTTTCCCAGCCTCACTTGCTTGCTGAAGCCTGCAGGGGCACCAACCGCTGCAAATGCCTCAGAAGGAGAAGGAGAGCTGAGGGGGGATGGTCTCCCCAAAAATCAAAGACTGCTCTGGCACAAAGCTGGGGATTACACATTTTTAAAACAGAACTGCCAGTCTAAAAATTGGGAATAAACTTTGGAATTTCCCTCCAAAAAGCTGCAGCAAGGAGGGCTGGAGGAGCCACTGGCCATGGCCTGGAGACAGAAACAAATGATGGGAACTTCAGAGGGAGAAGCATTCCTCAGCTGCCAGTGACTGACAGGTCTAGTTCTTCCCGCCCAGCAGGCACAAGTACCCACTCTAATGGACCTGAGGACCATAGCATGAAGAAGAGAGCAAAGATTCTACAGAAGTTAACAGCATTGATTCCCCACAGTCCCCTAGAAAAGATTCCTACTTGCCAATAAGGAATTCATTTGTCAAGTGTTGATAATATTTATTGTATCGTATTGAAAACTGGTAAGACCTCCTGAACAAACTTTGATGGATTCTGAGCTAACACAAAAGCAACATACTCCTGAGGCCTCACCAATCCCATGGAGGGGGTCCATCGTTTGTCTCTCTCCCTCTCCCATATATTCATTTACACACACACACACACACACCCTTACATCTGAATGGACTCCCTGTGACTCCAGTGGGACTCGGCATAATGATCTGCCTGCATGCAGGCCACCAAAAATCAGTGGCACTCCATTCAGATGCAAGGATCCACTCTCAGAGATCCTTCTGCAGGACTGCTCTACAACTAAACCTTAGGTCTGCCTACGTTACTCAGTGCTGTGAAAAATTTTGCACCCTGTGTACGGTAGTTAGGTCAACTTAACCCCCACTGTAGACAGAGCTAGGTCGACAGAAGAATTATTTCATCGGCCTAGCTACAGTTGCTCGAGGAGGTAGACTTATCACAACAATGAAAAAAAACCTTCTGTCACTGTAGCAAGTGTCTACATTACACAGGCATAGCTGCAGCACTACAGCTGTGCTGCTGTCGTGCTTGTAGTGTACACATACAGTGTAGACACACTCTTAGGCATCACCTTTGACTATGTGGGCATACACATAAAGAGATGTGACTTTTATGGAATTATAACCAGAACCGCGTAATAAGAAACCAAAACATGATGTTTGCCACATGTAGTATGTACAGTTAAGAGACACCAATTAGAAATCAATTATTAAAAAAAAGAGAAAGTTAGAAGTAATTTCAGGCATTACACCTCCCAGAGTTCCATCACCAATACTTTGGATTCAATCACATCTCCTCTTTTCATAGAATATCAGGGTTGGAAGGGACCTCAGAAGGTCATCTAGTCCAACCCGCCACTCAGAGCAGGACCAATCCCCAGACAGATTTTTGTCCCAGATCCCTAAATGTCCCCCTCAAGAATTGAACTCACAACCCTGGGTTTAGCAGGCCAATGCTCAAATCACTGAGCTATCCCTCCTGTATGAAACACGCATACAAACAGGGAAAACAGAAAGTACAGACAACACTGTAAAGGCACAAAAAACAAACTGAAGACATTTGTGTGTCTTGCAGTAACAGTAATTATAGGTATTACCTGGAACTATAGAAGATAAAGAATTATACAGGCGTGTTATTAAGTCAGCAGTGTTCCTTTAACTTCACTCATTTTGCATAAGTGTAAAATTCTGAAATTCTTTTTGAAGGTGCAAATTCATATCATTCCATCCATAAGTCTGTGGATGTTGGAAGTTTTCAGACAAGAGAATTAGAACAGTGGCGTTTATATGATTTAACATTTGGAGTGGCAGCTGCCCAGATGCCAGCCACATGAATGTTGAATTTGAAGTACTAAACATGCTGTAATTTGGTGCTTTAAGTAGCATTAAAGCATTTTATTGCCACTGATTAACTACGCAAATATTAACAGGTAAACACAAATGGCATATGCTCATACCACTTATTAAAGCCCTTTCAGCATGCTAGCAATGGCAGATAGATGAAAACTGATCAATATATTTGGACTTTCAAACAGCCTTTGACACAGTCCTTCAAAGGAGGTTAAGCAACTAAGTAGTCATGGGGCAAAAGTGAATTAGAACTGGACCAAAGACAAAAAGGGAAGGACTAAATAGTCTGTCAACTAGGCAAAAGTTTAACAGTGGTCTGCCAAAATGTTTTGTGCTAGGGCTTGTGTTTAACATATTCATTTGTGACCTAGAAAAGAGAATGAACAGTAAAGTGGCAACCTCTGTCAATGACAAAATAATTAAAATCAAAACTAGGGAAGACCATGAGGAAACGAAGAGCAGTTTCTTAGCTTGCTGCTCTAACTACATTACCCCTTCTTTGCTCCCCCACAATTCACTGTTAACATATGCAAAGTAATGCAAATCGGACAAATAATTTCAACTATTCATACAGGTTGGTCAGTTCTATATTAACTTTAACCACTCAGAAAGAGAGACCAGGCATAATCATGGATAGCTGTAATCACATCTTCTCAATGTGAAGTAGCACTCAAAAAGGCAAACAAAATGTTATGGTAAAATAAGTTAAAGTTAAGACCAGATTTCTGTTTAATGGTCCACTCTTCTAAATGCTCTAAAATCTACACGGTTACTTGGATTGCCTTAACATTTGCTGTCCCTTACGGGGTGCAGGATTCTGCTAGTGATCCCCATTTGGGGCCATTTCCTGAGATACAGCATTTCTTACAGTCGAGTGATTCTAGCAACCTTTTGTTGCTCACATATAGAGATCAAACGAA
Source organism: Chrysemys picta bellii (assembly GCF_011386835.1). Lineage (NCBI taxonomy): Eukaryota > Metazoa > Chordata > Testudines > Emydidae > Chrysemys > Chrysemys picta. The sequence continues at coordinate 339,437,538 of NC_088791.1, forward strand.
GACTCAGAATTGCATCAGGATGTCCAATGCTAGCGGGTGACCAACGGAGTAGAAGGCACCAAGCAGACCTTTGGGCAAAGTTATTTGTAAAAGATTTTGCTTCTGTTTAGAATATCAGAAGCCTCACGTGTTAAGACATGATACACTAAAGCTATTGCACTACGCATTTGCAGTAAGAAAGGCTAACTAGCTGGAAAACAACGTCTACAGTGCAATAAACTACCCAAGGCTGGCCCATGTCAACTGATTTGGGCTCACAGAGCTATAAAATTGCACTGTAGATGTTCGGGCTCCGGCTGGAGCCTGGGCTCCAGGACCCTCTCCCTTCTGGAGTCCCAAAGCCTGGGACTCCATACCAAGCCCAAACGCCTACACTGCAATTTTATAGCTCCGTGAGCTGGATTCAACTGACATGGGCCAGCTGTGGGTAGTTTATTGTACAGACGTACCCTTTGTCACAAGACATGGATTGCTCCAATGAAATGTCACAACATCAAATCTGAGCTTCACATCAGGCACAGAGTTTAAATTCAACGCAGGGTAGAAATCTGAGGCAAATATGCAGGCATGTTGCTCCAGTGTGTCTGTCTCAAGGGGGGATTCTTATTTTAGGGAAATAACTATTTTTTTAAAAAGAAAATTAACTATATAAGCAAATGCTCTCTGAAAGAGTGATTGGGGTGGAAGAGTGGGGGAGGGGTTGGGGAGCAGGTGATGGGGAGAGGATATGGACTAGGATATATACTAAGGCAGGGTTGAATACTGGAAAGGGGACATGGGGGTGAGTGATAGGGGATGGAGAGAATAGGGGCAGGGGCGCTTGTCAGCCCCATGTTCTCCTCCCATGTCTGTACACCCAACCCATCTACAGGAATGTGACCCCTGACCCTTTCCTGCCCTCATGCGAGGCAGATTCTGGAGGGCATTTGCCTATCTGCGGGATTGAGCACCACTTCCTACCCCATGTGAGAGCTGGGATCTGGAGTCACTGCCCCTCTTGTCTGAGTCCCACTCCCTGCCCCCCGTGGGTGTGTACACCAGGACTGAGGGCCTCTGCCCATCTATGGGGGCCTGACTACATCCCTGTTCCCCCTCATGCAAGCCACATTCAGGGGGCTTGCCTTTCTGGGGGTGTCTGAGCCCCTCTCCCTACCCACATGTGATCCAGACTCTGGGGAAACCCTGCCTCTTTGAGTGGAGAGCTTAGAACAGGCATGCTCAGAGCATGCATCAACAACACGGCTAACACGGGGTGAGAAGCTGAGAATGGGTTTACTTAACTTTACTCAACTTTCAGGGATTGGCAAACTTTTTGGCCCGAGGGCCACATCTGGGTATGGAAATTGTATGGCGGGCCACGAATGCTCACAAAATTGGGGTTGGGGTGTGGGACGGGGTAACGGCTCTGGCTGAGGGTGCAGGCTTTGGGGTGGGGACAGAAATGAGGAGTTCAGGGTGCGGGAGTGGGCTCTGGGCTGGGGGGGGTGCGGGCTCCGGCTGGAGGTGCGGGCTCTGGGGGGGGGGCTGGGGATGAGGGGTTTGGGGTATAGGAGTGGACTTCAGGCTGGAACCGAGGGGTTCAGAGGGTGGGAGGGTGATCAGGGCGGAGGTTGGAGCACTCGGCGGGGGTTGGGGCACCGGGGGGTAGCTCAGGGGTGCAAGCTAAGGGCGGTGCTTACTTCAAGCCGATCCCGGAAGCAGCGGCATGTCCCTGCTCCGGCTCCCATGTGGAGGGGCGGCCAGGCGGCTCTGTTGCATGCTGCCCCGTCTGCAGGCGCCGCCCCTGCAGCTCCCATTGGCTGTGGTTCCCAGCCAATGGGAGCTGTGGGGGTGGCGGCGGCAGCATGCGGAGCAGAGCCCCCTGGCTGCCCCTACGAGTAGGAGCCGGGGGGGACATGCCGCTGCTTCTGGGAGCTGCGCGGAGTGGCCCCTGACCCTGCTCCGCAGCTGGAGCACCAGAGCAGGGCAAGCCCCAAACCCCACTCCCCAGGGGGAGCTTAAGGGCCGGATTAAAATGGCCCGTGGGACAGATGTGGCCCATGAGCCGTAGTTTGCCCACCCCTGCTCTACGTCCTGGTTTTCAGAAGGTTTGTTTGCTGAACTCTTTGTTCCGGAAGGACATGCACTATCACCAGGCAACCTTGACTTGGTGTTAATACAGTTTGTTGCCACTTAGTAAAAAGTGAGATGAAAAAAATTGCTGAAAACATGGTAGTGCCATTACATAAATGGATGGGATGCCCTCACCTTGAGCTGCATGCACAGTTCTGGCCATCTCAACTCAAAAGAACAGAAATAGAAGGTATCAAACAGGCAACAAAAGTGATTAGAGATATGGAGAGAGATTGAAAAGACAGAGTTTAGTTTATAAAGACAACAAATAGAAGGGGATATGATAGAAATATGAGAAAACAGATGCCGCAGTGAAGTTAAATTGAGTGTTCCAACTTACCCACTCACAATACAAACGGGCATTCAGCAAAACAGAAAGGAAACGGGTCTAAAACTGATACAGGATTTTTTCTTAAGTATGAATGCTGTACCAATGAGATCAGAGGCCAAGAGAGCAGTAGGATTCAGTAGTAGAAGGCAGTGGGATTTAGATAAAGGGTCGACATTCACATGAAAAATGAGAATATCCAGAGTAACATGGGACAGGATAACGAACGTCTATGACGAATACATACTCTTGTGCATCAGGACATAAGTCACCCACTAACAACCAAGGGCTAAGAAGAAATTTCTCCTAGAGATAGATTATTCATTCCATAGTTGTCTATAACAAGAACCATTACACCTTTCTCTGAAGCATCCAAAACAGATCTACAAGAGGTGGACCACTTGTCTGAACCAACATGACAAATACTATGTTTCTAAATGCTGTTTGCATGCTAAATAAGGATGCTGGCATGCCTCTTCTTGTGACAATTGTTGATCAGAAGCAAAGAGAACATGTCACTAGTCCCATTTTAAAGCCTGTTCCCTGACCTGCGCTAATGCTGTCCTTGGTCCCACCTCTTGTCAAATCAGAAGTCATGTTTTTGATATTCTCTACCTGTATTGGTTAATAAGTAATACTGAAATAAGGATAGAAGAGACTTGCAAATCTGAGAAGTGATCAAGATACAAACATAGTTTAATAATAATGTATTACTCAGGGAGAAAGCACCCTTGGGCAAAATTTCAGGTGGCTAAAAATCGCCACAGAGTTTTGATTTGAAAACAGATAATTGATTGTATAACTGTTCAAGATGCACCATTTCCCTCAGCTGAGGGTCTTGACCTCCCTAGGGGCATCATGGAGAATTTCTTTTAGCTTTAAGTATTAATTTAAATATGGGAAGTTGCCGTTTTTTACAACATAATTGCTAAATACATATCTCATGTTCTCTAAGACAAACCCTAGTTATGTTCATATTAGTGGATGACAGAGAGGGAACACGACTTGTCAAGCAGATATTCGAACCAAAAACAGGGGACATGGTGATGTAAACACCACATGGGCTCAATTGATGCGAAGCACCCTGGTCTCTAACCATCATCTTTCATTAGAAATAAGGAGATGACACACACAACAGAACTTAAGATTGAATGGCAAGCCCAATATTTTAGGGGTGGGTGGGGTTTTTTTTGTTTGTTGCTTTGGTTTATTTACAAAGTTTACAGAGTTTGCACAATTCAGTAGGCGAGCACTGGGGGCTAGAACGGATTGGTTCAAAACAAGTGCTTCAGTATTGTGTTGTCCTCTCACACACAAACAAGTGCCATCAGCACTGCACTTCTGACCAACTCTAAAGAACAAACTAGTATGCACGCAGATTAGACCAACAAAGGGAATAAAGTACAGTTAGAGGTAAAGGTCCCTTTAGGCTTCAAGGTTTTAAAAAATAATTGCCTTTCAAGACCTTTGTTTCTTTTTTCTCAGGCGGAGGAGAGAGCGGGAGCATTTGGAGTCTATTTAAATGAAATAAAAAAACCCAAAGATTTTATTTCCCATTGGTATCAATGATCCAACAAGCTTTGCCACAGAATGCAGATATGGAGGAGAAGATTAAGGGAGTTGGAAGATGTTGGAGAAAGAGTTGTGGAAAAATCAGTCAGGTAAGTGAATAAAGGAAGGCAGAAAGGAAATTTTATTTTGGAATTGGGAACACCAAAAACATCCCAGACAGGAACCTTTGGGTTCGAATTTATTAAAACAAACAGTGTATACTACATGACCTCACAACTCTGAATACATAAATTTGATCAGCTGCCATCATTTACTACTCGTTCAGAAAATGAATAGGAAAGAAATACACGTAGGCTTCCGGACCAGCACATGAGCACAATGTCTCAGTTTGTACTGAAATTAGCATATCAAAAACATTTGCAAAGAGGCACAATGACTTGAGTTGCAAAACAAGCTAACGTTTTTGGCTCTTACAGTGTTTTAGTAAGCATGGTTCACACTTAAAAATTAGATCAACACTGCTATGTTGCTCAAGGCTGAAAAATGTCATGCCTTGAGAGCCATATTTAGGTTAACCTAACCTTCGCGGAAGACACAGCTAGACTGAAGGAAGAAGGGTTTTTTGGCAATGCAGGAAGCCTCTATGTTATAGCACTACAGCAGCACAACTGCAGCTGTAGTGTAGACATGCCCTTAGATAAGTACAGTAAAAGCTTTTTTATCCAGCATGTGGGGGGAATGGGAGGTGCCGGTAAGTGAAAAATGCTAGTTAACTAAGAGTGAGGGAGTTTGGGGGGTGAGGGGGGTGCAGGGGGCTCTGGGAGGGAGTTGGGTGCAGGACAGGGATTGGGGCATGGGAAGGGATGTGAGGTGCTCACCTTGGGTGGCTCCCCGCAAGCGTCAACCAATGCCTGAGGACCCTAGGCTGAGGCATGACAGGCAGCTCTGCACACGCTTCCCCCGTCCACAGGTGTTGCCCCTGCAGCTCCCATTGGCCACGGTTCCAGGCGAGGGCAGCACGCAGAGCCGCCTAGCCGTGCCAACCGGACTATAAACCAGACTTTCTATAAAGATTAGAAATACCGGTTTATAGAGCTTTCCAGTTGGTACAGGGCTGGATAACATGGTTTTTACTGTAAAAAGAACACATGGTTTAACCCTGACAGTGTCCTGCAAGTTTCAAATATCCAATGGCTTCTTATAAATTATTTGGAATAAAAACTGGATACAAAAATTAAGAAATATTGTCATTGTAGTGAGGGGTTCTCCAGTGCTTGTAACACATTGGACATCCTGCTTTTACAATCTAGTATAAAAATTGGCATACCTCTACCTAGATACATGCAGGTTTACTGAAGAAGTCTTGTGCCTTTCTACCTAATGAGAAATTGCTGGTTTGTTACCCAAGAACATACCACTCATAACACAAACTTTTTTCTCCTCCATAAACAACATAATTCTAAAAGCAAGCACCAATGTGTTTTATACTGCTATGTAATTGTTAATGCATTTGCATATTGGTCTGAGGTTTTTTTTATATATCTGGTATTATTGCAAGTAATATCTACAAATAAAACAACAAAGAAGAGAAAAACTTTTATTTTACAGTATGCTTACCTTGTGCATTTGAGTTTCAAATAGGATGTGATAGTAAAAATCACAAAGACTGTCAGGGAGACTCAGGGACACATACAGAATGGAAAATACTTCCAATTCATTTTTTAAATTCACTAGATAGCGAAGAACTGACAACAATTTTAATATCCAAAATAATTAGATACAAATAAGGGACTTCAGAAGAGCTATAAACCAAAGGTTATGAAAGAGTCCATGGTTCTTTTATGAAGGACAGGTTGTTAATCCATTTGCTCTGATTTAAATTACAACTCTAGTTGATTCATTCCTCTAAAACTGAGCTTTATCTTTCCTCTGACCCTCACATTCAGAACACTCTCCACTACCGTGATGTCATCTTTGTCTTCTCTTTCTTTCTCTGTTTACTCATAGGATGTAGAGATGGAAACCTATTGGTTCACCCTGGTCTATCTCGACAATAATGGAAGATTATTCCATAATGTACATGGATTAGACCAGGGACACACTCAAAGTTTTTTACTGGTGACCCCTTTCACATAGCACGACTCTGAGCGAGACACCCTCCCTTATAAATTAAAAACGCTTTTTTATATATTTACCACCACTATAAATGCTGGAGGCAAAGTGGGATTTGGGGTGGAGGTTGACAGCTTGTGACCCCCCCATGTAATAACCTCGCAACCCCCTGAGGGGTCCCAACCCCCAGTTTGAGAACCCCTGAATTAGACACTAGTAAAATCTAATTTTACATTTGTAAAAGTAATGGAGCCTCCTCCACTTCCCTGGAGAGATTATTCAATAAACTATACCTCGCTATCAAGGAGCATGCAGATGTTCAGTCTAAACTTTTTTCTTTTTAAATTTTATCCAGGTACTCCTATTTATATCCCCTTTTACCATGCTAAATAATTCTCATTCCTTCTCGGGGTTTACACTCTTCAAATCTGTGTAGATTTATGTCCCCTTCATCAAATTCTGCTGCTTCTTTACATCTCTAAAATTATTGTATTCCTCTCCATATCTAGCACCTACTAGCATGGGCTAACACGTTATGTCCCAACTTCCTCATTTTATAGCCTTTCAATCCATACAAATATGCATCTTACTAGTCACTACTCTTTTTCACCCTTAGATCTATAAATGGTTAAAGTTTGGCAAAAAATGATAAACAATTGAAAACAAGGTCTTACAATGGAAAGTTTCAGGCAACCTTAACAGGCAGCACTACCAGCTCCACTTCTAATACTGACTTTGTTTTTCTAATATCTCTGTAACTCTGCCTTGTCTACACTGCTCCTCTTCTACTCCTACACGCCTTCCCATGGCCACTCTCTACAAAAGCTTCTCTCATGACCATTCCCTTTATCTTTTTCACCCACTCCAATGTTTGTGACAAAAGAAAACCCAATAGGATTATCTGTATCATCCTCCTGTATGCCTAAACCTTCCAAAAATGGATGCCAAACTTCCTCCCACTCATTCAAAACACTTCTGAAATCATACCTAATCTGTGAGGCATCCAAACTATACTCAGCTATGATTTTTTTCTAATACAAGGCTCCAAACACGCTGGGGGAGGGATCTGGTTTGTTTGATCCTGCTCTCCTAGACTAATGTGCAAACAAGAGCCCTTAACTTTAAGCCCACACATAAACCTTTGCAGCATAAGGCCCCTACCACACAGCAGCACGTATGCACTATGACCACCATCACCCTTAAACATGACACAAAAATACATAATTATGGGGGGGGGGGTGAGATAAAGGTCAAAAATCAGTATTTTTCATAGCACAATCTGCACTGCCATGAATACAAGGTGAGCATCTCCTCTCTTGTGATCCAAGGCCATCCCTAGGCACAAAGCCTGACAGCTTGCTGTCCCACCTTCGGTCCCTAAAAAATAAGACCAGCTTGATTAATAAGTCCTGCCTGTATTAACGTATCCTTCCTCAAGTGCCTCTTCAGGAACAACTGCACTTTGCTTTGTCCATCTTAGACCGTCACTTCTTCCTACCTCCATCGCAAAGGGCAGGGAATGTGCCTCACTCTGTTTAAGGCCTATGCAAACTCATGGCAAGGCTTAGAGGAATTCAATTTTGTATCTATATAATTTCAACAGAGATCAATGATAAGCATTTTCAAAATTATTATCTATTTAAATTTTCACAGTTGCAGAAAATTATGGAAGGGTCAGACAGTGGGTGGTGGTGGTCAGATAATAATTACTCAATGACAGTAGATGCTGAATTTTAAAAAAATAAAGTTTTATAACACAAATTGTCAACACTGCCTGTCAAAACATAGGAAGCAAATATCCTCAAATCAAACTCTAAGAAGTCTCTACGCAGCATTTTTCCTACTTTGCCTATTTGTATATTTCGATTATCACAGATGGAGATTTTATGTAATCAGTTTGCCAGTGTATGGTAAAACTGACATTTACCAACATTTACTGATAAAACGCTAATCCTTCCAAGCCTGGGCAGGGCCACCCAGAGTATTCAGGGGGCCTGGGGCAAAGCAATTTTGGGGGCCCCTTCCATAAAAAAAGTTGCAATATTATAGAATACTATATTCTCATGGGGGCCCCTGCAGGGCCCAGGGCAAATTGCCCCACTTGCTCCCCCGGGCGGCCCTGAGCCTGGGTAGGGCACTATGTGATTTTTGATTTAGAATCTCCCTTTTTCGTGTCTTTAAGGCCCCAAGCCATCCCAATGTCCATAGCCAATAGCCTGTTGCCATCATCATCTCTTCTCCCTCTCCAGCAGCAAGGCATCCCAAGGCTATCCCCGGCGTCAGAGATTACGATGCCAGAAGGGCCCCTTGTGAACATCTAATCCGACCTCCTGCACAACACAGAGCAGAGGGCTCTGCTGCATTCATTCCTGTTTGTACAGCGAGTCTGGGGCCCACCTTTCACTAGCTCCTGCCTAGAGCCGCTGGGATGCATCCCTGGGATAACAGATTATCAGTTTACACCAGCCCCGATGCAGCGGCCACGAGTTCGGGGACAGGGGCTGTCAGTCCCGCTCCTCACAGCGGGGCGCTGGGGAACACGGGGCTGCTGGGACCGTCTCCCGCTTCCCACCGGGGCTCGAGGGGGCTGCTGCAGAGCCCGGCCTGGGCTCCTGGCCCACATGCAGGAGGAGGGAGGAAGCCACCCCCGGGCATGGCGGGGAAGGAACAGCCCAGCTCGGGGGACGGGAGGCTGGGCCGGCCCCGGCACTCACAGAACTCGGCGATGTAGTAGGACACGGCGTAGTTCTCCTCGCACCACTCCAGGGTGGAGGTGGGCGCGCCCCAGTAGCCGGCCCTGTCGGCGGCGGGAGCCATCGCGCAGCGCTGCGTGCGAGCGAGGCCGGGCCCGGACGCTCACTGCGCGGCGCGGGCAGAGGCGGGAGGTGGCTCCGCCCACACGCCGGGCCTGGGCGGGGCCGGAGTCCGGCCCGCTCGTTGCCATGGAAACTGGCTGCGGCCTTCAGGGCGTTAACGCCTGTCGGGAAGCAGCGGCTGTGACCTAGTGGGGCCCGTTCGCGGGCGACAGGAAGATTTGGGGGCTGGGGGGCAGAGGGCAGGAAGGAGGGAAGGTGTGGGGGGCTGGGACAGGAAGGTTGGGGTGCAGGAAGGAGAGAAGGTTTGGGGGGCTGGGGGCAGGAAGGAGGGAAGGTTTGGGGGGCTGGGGGCAGGAAGGAGGGAAGGTTTGGGGGAATGGGGGCAGGATAGAGGGAAGGTGTGGGGGGCAGGAAGGAGGGAAGGTTTGGGGGGATGGGGGCAGGATAGAGGGAAGGTGTGGGGGGCTGGGACAGGAAGGTTGGGGTGCAGGAAGGAGGGAAGGTTTGGGGGGATGGGGTCAGGATAGAGGGAAGGTGGGGGCAGGGACAGGAAGGTTGGGGTGCAGGAAGGAGGGAAGGTGTGGGGGGATGGGGGCAGGAATGTTGGGGGTAGGAAGGAGGGAAGGTTTGGGGGGATGGGGGCAGGATAGAGGGAAGGTGTGGGGGGCTGGGACAGGAAGGTTGGGGTGCAGGAAGGAGGGAAGGTGTGGGAGGATGGGGGCAGGAAAGTTGGGGGTAGGAAGGAGGGAAGGTTTGGGGAGCCGGGGGCAAGCAGGGACAGGTTTGGGGGCGGGAAGGAGAATAGGTTTGGGGGCTGGGGGTAAGGAGGGACAGAGGTTTTGGGGGCAGGGACAGGAAGGTTGGGGTGCAGGAAGTAGAGAAGGTGTGGGGGGTTGGGGATAGGAAGGTTGGGGTGCAGGAAGGAGGGAAGGTTTGGGGGGATGGGGGCAGGATAGAGGGAAGGTGTGGGGGGCTGGGACAGGAAGGTTGGGGTGCAGGAAGGAGGGAAGGTGTGGGAGGATGGGGGCAGGAAAGTTGGGGGTAGGAAGGAGGGAAGGTTTGGGGAGCCGGGGGCAAGCAGGGACAGGTTTGGGGGCGGGAAGGAGAATAGGTTTGGGGGCTGGGGGTAAGGAGGGACAGAGGTTTTGGGGGCTGGGGCAGGAAGGAGGAGGGAGCTGGGGCCAGGAAGGAGGGAAGGTTTGGGGGGCTGGGGCAGGATAGAGGGAAGGTGTGGGGGGCTGGGGGCAGGAAGGTTGGGGTGCAGGAAGGAGGGAAGGTTTGGGGAACTGGGGGCAAGCAGGGACAGAGGTTTTGGGGGCTGGGGCAGGAAGGAGGAGGGGACTGGGGGGGCAGGAAGGAGGGAAGGTTTGGGGGGCTGGAGCAGGAAGGAGGAAGGTTTGGGCAGGATAGAGGGCAGCTTTTGGGGGGCAGGAACATGTAGAGGCTAGGGGTAGGAGAAGGGAGGGATGGAAGCTAATATCTAACATGATTCTAATGGCTTAGAATGTCATTTCCAATTTGTGTTGATGCTGTTTTACAAGGCAAACAGTAATACTGCTCTGTGCTAACTGGTATTTTTTGTTTCTTTCTGGTCAGTTTCACTTTCTAGTGCTCCAGAATTTGAGTTGCAAACTTGGCAACTTCAATTCGAAAAAACCCACAGGTTTCCTTTTATATTCGAGCATGAACAAGAAAATCATTCTATTAATAGTAGCTTTGGGCCTTTTTCTTTTTTTTAAACCCCCCAATACCTGCATTTTGGGGCTTTTCCCTGATTTGGGGTATCACTCCTGCTCACCGTATACAAGTGGTTCCTTTAGTTATTACTGTTTATATTACAGTAGCACCCAAAATATACCAACTGATTTGCAAGCACAGAGGAAGACAATTCCTGCCCCAAAGAGCATATAATCTAAAAAGACCAAGCAGGGAAGGGATACAACATATAAGTACATACCCAGTCCAGCAATGAGCTCTATTGGGCTATACCCCAGCGCCAATGAGGATCCCCATTGATTTCAGTAGGGCTGCATACAGGTACAGGGGTTCATTCACACAGACCACATTTTAGGCACATCTTATTATTCATCTGTGTTTCCTTTTCTCTCTTTTTAAGTAAAACACTAACTTCACCTCCTACAATTTAGCTCCGTCTTCCTCTTTCCCCAGGTTCAGTTCCAGGGATCCCCCTTTTAATATTTGAACCTCTCCCTCCACATAATTGAGCAATTCACTCATAAGCTAAATAAATGAGTAGATGCTTTAAGGTTTGTCTTGGCTAGCTAAACCAAACCCAAATTCAGTCTCTGTTCCTAGAGTAGATGCAAACACATAAGCAGGTACATAAGCAAACACATACTCACTCACATGAATAGTAACTACTTGTGCATTTTTTATTGTGGCATAAGCATTTCTTAGGGGCATAAAATGTTTCTGACTTCAAAACATAATTGCTTCAATGTTAACAATGAAAAGTATTTAGACTTTCAATACATTAACATTATTGCAAACTTTTATACATACATGCCAGATTTTTCAAAAAATAAACTCCCAGATCTATATTTAGGCACCTAAGGGTTGGATTTTCAAAAGCATCTGATTTAGGAGCACCGGCACCATTGACTTCAAACTGCAGACCCTGATGGAGGAGTATAGCCTGGTTGAAGCATTTCAGCTTCTTGACTTGTGGAAGTTCAATATATTGGAAGGTGATGTTGATTGCAAATATAGCACAGACTTATCAGTTTTGCGATTGATTTCACATTGTTCACACAGTAAGGATGTGAATCATAGGTATGTAGGGTTGAAAGGGACCTCAAGAAATCAAGTCCAACACCCTGTGCTGAGGCAGGAGAAAGTAAACCTAGACCATCCCTGACAGGTGTTTATCCAACCTTCTTCTTAGTGAGGCTCTAGACTGGACTTTTTCACCATAGATGAGCATTTAAACTAAAGTGTGAAACTTCTTAGAAAAAAAATCTCTGTAAAATCTGAAATTCTGCTAGCAATTTGGAAACTAATTAAAGAAACAAGTACTGTACAGACCATCTACTTTAAAATTTAAATATTAAAATATGGGAAGGATGTAAAGAATGAGCAATATGCAAATAAAAATATCTACTAATAGAGCACAAACCCATCAGCTGCAAACAGGATGGTCACAGGTTTTTGTAAAAGCCGACCCCTTGACAAGAGCTGCAGTATGTGGTTTTGGCAATGATTGTGGAAGTAGGTGATAGGTTCACAGGTTCCAATTCCAGGGGTTCTCTGGAACTTGAGCACCTGTTGGGAATCCCTCTGATATTTATGACCAAGTGATGGCCACACCTATCAGCATAAGGAGCAGGAGAAAGAAGCCTGCCAAGCACTGCAATCAATCAAGGAAGGAGGCAATGCTTAGCAGTGGGTCAGAAGCCCCTAAGGCAGAGGCACTTACCCATGCACTGGGCTACATTCTGATGTTACACTAGGGTACAACTAGAGTAACTACACTGACTTCATTGAAGTCATTCCTAATTTATAGCAGCGTAAGAACAGAATCAACCCTGTATCCACCACCTACAGCTCACTCAGATCTTGGCCTAGGTTTCTACTAGTAGTTCATGTCTCCCTCCCCAATGGACCCCTATTGCCTTTGAAGTCACTATCCCTACATCCCTCCAACAGAAGGGGGTTCACTCTACCAACCTTCTCAAAGCAGACATTTTAGGGATTTGCAACATGCTGTGCTTCAAAGCTGCACCCTGGCACCCCTATATTCACCACCGTCACATAATTATGATATGTTTTGTACCAAGTATGCCATGTGAGATATTATTTTAAAAGTCTTGATCTGTTGTATATTAATATCCTGTTGGATTGTATGTGAAGTTATGAAGTTTTGCTGTGTGTGAGTGTGTTACTGAAATACGTTGTAAGGTTGGGAACACTCATAACGAGCCTTTCAGGTGCAACAATGGAGGAGCCAGACACACGGAGGGCCTATTAAAGGAATCCACACCCCTAAGATCTATCCCAAGGATCATATGCAATGGAGACTTCTCAGAGATAGCACATAGACAATGGAGACTGCTTGACCCATGTCATAGCAAAGCCTCTTTCCAGCAAGCTGGACGAAGCTATAAAAGAGGGGAAGTGACATGATCACTTGGCCTCTCACCCCCCACAACTCAATACCCGGAAACATATCTGGAGGAAAAAGACTAAACTGGGGAGGTGGTCTCAGCTAGAAGAGAATTCCAGCCTGTATATGGAAGATCTGTAACCGACTTGTATTATCTACCAGGGGTAGACACTGCTTGATTCAACTCCTGTCTAGTGTATATAACTCAGATTCTGATTTTACTTTTATTTCTTAAGTATCAGAGGGGTAGCCGTGTTAGTCTGAATCTGTAAAAAGCAACAGAGGGTCCTGTGGCACCTTTGAGACTAACAGAAGTACTGGGAGCATAAGCTTTCGTGGGTAAGAACCGAAGAAGTGAGGTTCTTACCCACGAAAGCTTATGCTCCCAGTACTTCTGTTAGTCTCAAAGGTGCCACAGGACCCTCTGTTGCTTTTATTTCTTAGGTATCCAACTTTGATCTGTACACTTATTACTTATAATCACTTCGAATCTATCTTTCTGTAGTTAATAAATCTGTTTTATATTTTACTCAAAACAGTGTGTTTTGCTTGAAGTGCTTGGGAAATCTGCTCAGGAACAAGAGCTGGTGCATGTCCTCTCTACATTGAGGGAGGGGCAGACTGGGTTATAAACTTACACTGGACCAGGGCAAGATGGTACAGATTAGGGGTGCGGAGCTGGGGGAAATTGGCTGGAGCCTTTCTATTGTTGGTTCATGAGTGGCTGGCAAAAGCATTCATGTAAGTCAGTTGGGGGCGTCCTTGCCAGTGGATGTCTGTGTAAGTTCAGTACCTGGAGAGATTTGCAGCTTGTCACAGCATCACAGTGTGAGAGGGATCCCAGGTTGGTAAGACAGAGGGCTTAGTGGTACCCCAGTTCCATGTGGCACCCTAGGGAACTCGTCACAGGGGGTATTTATCTTTTTCACAGCCAAGTTTGAGCCTAGCAGCTGGGTGCTGTCTTTCCGAGAGTTACTGTGATACTGGCCCAGAAATATAAAGCAGTCCCTGCCTTTCAAATAGGAAGTAAAGGCAGATAGCCAGATCCTCAGCATGTATAACTTGTCATAGCTACTATTGACTTCAACAGACCTACGCTGAATTACACCAGCTAAGGATCTGGCCCAGGGGTTGTAAAACCAGAAACACTCTCAAATTAGACTCAAAAAGTGAAGAGAGAGGTTTTCGAAGGCACAAATGGTAATTATGAGCCGAAATCCCATTGACTTTCAAAGGAAGTTAGGTGCCTGACTGCCCCTTGTGCTTTTGAAAATCTTCCCACAAGTTTAAAAAGCCCCCCAATAATTGTTTATAATACTTTCCTCAGATGAAAGGCATTTCCAAATGTAAAGAATTAACTTTAATTTATTATTGAAAAAGCAACACACTGTAAATTACATCCAATTTTGCATGACACTTTCATATTCAGCTATCAGTCTGAACACAACTTGCTTGAACTTTGAAGCCATTAAATAATCAATTCTTCTTTGTAACCCTCATTGTTTTTAGTACACAGAGTGAACAATAGGCTTCTGTTGCTAATTTAACACCTGCAAATTCGCATGCTTAACCAATGGCTATATAGTCTAGTGGATTAAAGGCCTAATTCTTCTCTTGTGTACTCAGGCTTTATACTTGTGTAACTCCATTGAATGTAATAGAATCATATCTGATTTATACCAATGTAATTGAAAGGAAAATTAGGAGAATTAATGGTCATAAACTCATGTACAAGCAGGAAGAACTGGAAGTCCTGGCACAGTCAAGGAACTATGATGCGATTAGAATAACAGAAACTTGGTGGGGTAACTCACATGACTGGAACACTGTCATGGATGGGTTTAAACTTCAGAAAGGACAGGCAGGAGAGAAAAGGTAGAGGAGTTGCACTATATGTAAGGGAGCAGTATGATTGCTCAGAACTCTAGTATGAAACTGGAGAAAAGCCTGTTGAGAGTTTTTGGGTTAAGTTTAGAGGCAAGAGCAACAAGCGTGGTGTTGAGGTGGGCATCTGCTATAGACCACCAGACCAGGAGGATGAAGTAGATGAGGCTTTCTTCGGACAACTAAACAGAAGTTTCCAGATCACAGGCCCTGGTTCTCATGGGGGACTTCAATCACCCAGACATCTGCTGGGAGAGCAATACAGCTGTGCACAGACAATCCAGGAAGTTTTTGGAGAATGTTGGGGACAACTTCCTGGTGCAAGTGGTGGAGAAACCAAATAGGGGCCATGCTCCTCTGGACCTGCTGCCCACAAACAGGGAAGAATTGGTAGGGGAAGTAGAAATGGGTGGCAACCTGGGCAGCAGTGACCATGAGATGGTCGAGTTCAGGATCCTGACAAAAGGAAGAAAGGGGAGCCTGAACTTCAGAAAAGCAGACTGACTGAGAGAACTGATGGGCAGGATCCCCTGGGAAGCTAATATGAGGGGGAAAGGAGTCCAGGAGAGCTGGCTGTATTTTAAAGAAGCCTTATGGAGGTTGCAGGAACAAACCATCCTGACATGCAGAAAGAATATCAAATATGGCAGGCAACCAGCTTGGTTTAACAGAGAAATCTTCCGTGAGCTTAAACACAAAAAGGAAGTTTACAAGAAATGGAAACTTGGACAGATAACTAGGGAGGAGTATAAAAATATTGCTCGAGCATGCAGGGGTGTAATCAGGAGGGCCGAAGCACAATTGGAGTTGCAGCTAGCATGGGATGTGAAGGGTAACAAGAAGGGTTTCTACAGGTATGCTAGTAACAAGAAGGTGGTCAGGGAAAGTGTGGGACCCTTACTGAATGGGGGAGGCAACCTAGTGACAGATGATGTGGAAAAAGCTGAAGTACTCAATGTGACGGGTTGCCCCCCCCTTAGGATGGCACCTGATGTGCTGAGATATCACTGAGCCCACCTGTTATGCCAGCCTGGGCACCCTTTTAACCGGTCTTGCTGAGCCAAGCCATTAAGTCTCCTCCAGCACACACACACAGGCAGGGCCACACCCAACTGCAGAACGGAACAGACACTGAAAGGAGCTCTGGGAAGGCTCAGCTTAAGGGACTTGCCCCAGCACTCAGGTATCCACCTCCCTTGGAGTGCAGACCCAAAGGTATATTATGAAATCCGCCTCCTCTCTCAATGTGGAGGATGGTATACACAACTTCTTCCCCTCCCCCCCGTTAGAAATTACAGAAACTGGGTTTAATAATAATCAAAACAAAACGGCTGCTACTCTGAAACCAATCAAAACAAAGTTTATTAACTATAAAAGTCAGATTTTAAGTGGTAAAAGGGGTAGCAAAGAACAAAGCAGATTACTAAGCAAATAAAACCAAAAACATGCAGGCTAAGCTTGTTTCACTAAAGAAATTGCTTACAAATAGTAATTTCTCGCCCTAGGTATTGCTACAGGCAGATTACAGACAGTCTTGAAAGGCAGATGCACTGGTCTCCCGCTTGAAACCTCAGTTATTACTACTCGCAAGCTGGATGCCCTTCCTGCTTGGGTTCAGCCCTTCTCCCCTCAGTTCAGTTCTTGCTTCCAGGTGTTTTTT
Organism: Chrysemys picta bellii; assembly: GCF_011386835.1. Lineage (NCBI taxonomy): Eukaryota > Metazoa > Chordata > Testudines > Emydidae > Chrysemys > Chrysemys picta. Next base: position 339,454,085 of record NC_088791.1, read on the forward strand.
CAGTGTCTCTTTGAGTGGGGAGGCAGAGGAGAACCATGATGATGTCACTCTCCTGCCTGATATAGCTCTTGTGTAAGGCGGGAACCCTTTGTCTTCTAGTGGAAAACCACTGGCATTCCAAAAGGGGAGGAGGGGTATCCAGTACTTGGTGACTCAGACCCATGTCCGCATGGCTGTGGCAGCCATTGCTCGTAGGCGGTCTCCAGCATCCGTAAGAAGAGCAAGCTCCTTCACAGGCCATTGTCTCTGCTAATGGTCCATTAGCCCGGTCTGGGGGTGACACCCAAAGTAACACATTTGAAATACAGATACGGAGTTAATATTCCTAACTTCGGATACAGAAATGATACAGGCATACAAATTGGATAATCACATTCAGTAAATCAGAACCTTTCCAATGATATCTCACATGAGCCATCTTGCATAAAGTATACCTCAGTTATGTCATATTCATATCATAAGCATATTTCATAAATAATATGGAGTGAAACATCACACCTTCCCCCTGAGATTACTGCCAGAGGGGTGGTCACTGACCAATGCGGAGGCAGCATACCTAAAATTCCTTTTTGGCTTTGGTTATACAGCCTCCAAGTGTTACCAAACACTGTAAAGTTATCCATAGGTGCTTTTGGAACGTTCTGGGTTTCTGTTCCCAGGTTGCCTGAAAACGTTGTGGTGTGTAGCACTGTGTACATAATGCACATCAATATCTTTTAAAGTATAGGTGTCTTTGTTAACTTTCTGAACAGGCTACAAAGCCCATCTCTGTTTTAGGGTACGTGGGGAATAAATTGTGCTTAGAAATTTAAGGCCAGATTCTCTCCTGCTTTAAGGCCACTTTGTACAGCTGGGAAGGGGATGATTTTCCCATTGGAGGGGGATCCTTTGGTGTTGTAGAGCTCCTACTCCAACCCACTCCCTCAGGCTGGCGTTAGGGACATGGCTGGGGGAAAGACGATGTCACAGGGGCTCTCATACCCAGCTGACCCCTGGCTGTGGCAGTAGCCACTGGGAGCTATTGGCAACCAGTAGCTAGAACAATAAGTCATATATATAATATTGTGGAATCATTGTGAAAGCATCTAGAACAATGGATAGGCACTCGTTACTTATCTATTTTGATTGGTAAGGTTCACCCTAACTGTCTGTCTTTCCTTTCTGAAATGGTTGGCAATTCCCACCAACTATTCCAGCCAGCAAGAATATTTTCATTGCTGATCTTCTGCTAAGGCTCTACTTAAGTAGTCAGAATTTCTACCCCTAATTACTCTGGTGACACAAAATTGTCTCACCCAAAGCAATGAACTTATGACCACCACCACTGGCATAACTGATCCTCTCTCCTCAATCTTCTACCCCCTCATCTGTCTCATCTATGCAAGTCTGTGGTTTTTAATGCACCTGTCCCCGATGTGTTTAAGTGTCATTTTAGGTTACTGATACTTTGTGCTGCGTAAGCAGGGTTGGCTGCCACAGCTGAGTCACTGAACAGGCAGGGGGACACATCAGATTACCAAGTGCATAAGTGGATCACCCACCTATGTGCAAGGAGCCTGAAGGCAGAATTCTGGTTGCAAAATATTGTGATGAGACAATTTTCTATCTGAGATAAACTACTAAGGTGGGTTAAGAGGTGCTCACCAGTGAAAATCTGAGCTCTTTCCACTTTGTCAAAACCTTTCAGGACTTGTCTCATAATAAATTCTTCATATATGTTGAAAAGGCTTGGGGATAAATTAAAATACACCTGTGTCTCACACCCAGCCCAGTGGAAAACCACTCGCTGTCACCTACTGCTGTTCACACTGTGGTCTGGTGGTGGTGGTAGAAACACGGAGTTCAATGAGATGTTTAGGAATCCTTATGTTTTTCAGGATCCTCCAAAGATGGTCACAGTCAGATGGTATCAGATGTTTTGAATAGTCAATAAATCAATAGGTGATTGTCCATGCTGCATTTTTCAGTGATGTCATGAATAGTCACAATTTGATGATGTTTGGCCTGGCCCTGTCTGAAACCAACTTGTGGTGGTGGTAGTTCTGTATCTATCCTTTACTTCATATGATCCAGGATTAGGTACAATTTTGCTCACAGGTGATATCAGGGAGATGACACAATAGTTACTACACCTTGTTATGTCTCCTGCCTTTGGTAAGGCCAGAAAGATTAGCTTTATCCAGTCGTCTGGCCAATTTCTAGTCATCCATACATGGTTGCAAATTTTCCATGTGAGATCAATACCACAGTCACCAAATCGCTTTTAACAATTCTGTTGGTATGTTTTCTACCCCGGGTGCTTTCCCGGGCTTCATTTTCATAATAGCACATACCATTTTCTCTTGCAGGATTGATGGATCCAACTCTGTACTCTCTTTTCTGTCATACTGTGCTCTAAGTGGCTCTGAGTCATACAGATTAGCACAGTAATCTCGCCATCTGTGTTCAGTATCATCACCGTCAGTGAGAACTCTGCCATCGTAATCTTTCATTATATTTGATTCCAGAGAAAGATTTCTTACTGAAAAGCTGACCGCTGTAACCATAACTTGTGTTATTGCTCTTTATAATTCTCAAATTTCACACATTCTGCCTTTATATAGTCACTTGTCTCATCTAGTCTGCCTTTGAATCTGTCTACTCAGTTCCTTGTATTCCCTCTTACATTCTTCAGTCTCCAAGTCACTCTTTCACTCTGCATCGTTTTTTCCACCACCTCAAATACCTTCTCACTTAAGATGTGTGGTCCAATGCTGACTTTTCAGTCAGAACATGTGCTTTCACGGCTTCAAGCATGAGAGTGTTCATTTTACTGAAAAGTTTGTTTAGATTTTTCTCCTTTCACCTGTGTCAATGCCTCAGACACATGTTGTACAGAAGTCATGTAGTTTTTGTTGATTCTAGACAAGTCCAGACACAGTGCACCTGCCAAACATCTTTTCTTGTTAAGCTTTAATTTTATTTTTGAGGCTAACGATAGATGATCTGAACCGCAGCCTGCACTTGGGAAAGTATTGTCCATTAGATGCTTGATCTCCAGTGTTACTGTATCATTTTATAATCAGTTTGCGGTTGTCATACGATCACGTGATCCCCATGTGTATAAACATCTATGATGTTGAATAAAAGTGCTATTTGTAATGACCAGGTAATTAGAGCAGCAGAACTCAACTGAAAGCCTTCCTCTCTCATTTTGTAAACTGCATTTTAAAAACAAAAACAGTTGGAATAAACAGTTTATTGGTCAATCACTTGGCCACACTGAGTTCAGAGTACCATGCCTTCTGTGCTGCAGCTGTTAGTTACCATGGGTTTGTTAAAACAGATCAGATCATTGGTCCATCACATCTGGCATACTGACACAATCAGAGTCTAAAGTATGTGATGACTCAGTGGAAGGTGAAAACACCTCCAGATAATTCAATTGGGGTCAATTATGCAATCCCGGGAATTTGGACTTGGGGGTGGGTAAGGCTATTTCCTCTTTCCTGGGAATTAGAACCACTTCAGATGAAGGAGGGAATACAAAGAAGAAGCAAACATTCTTAATAGAAAAAAACCTGAAAAAAAATGTTCAAAAGGATCTACCAGAAAAAAAAGAAAAGGTAAATATTTCTAAATATGAAGGGTTTGGAGGATGGGTCTAGAATTTCTTTCATTGTAATGCATCTAGAAAAGGGGAGGCAGATGGTAGGTGACTATATTTTTTCCTTGCTCTATAGGAGGAATATGGTCCTAACCAGTCCTAACTGGAGTGCATTCCCCTCATCTGTAGTATACTATTGTAACCCCCCTTTCCTCCCTAGGTCACTCAGGAACAGGCAACACTCACCTGTGCCTGCGCGCCTGATGTTGTTGACATTAAAGAAGATCCTGAGTATCCCAGTGGTGCTGTTGGATAGGTGGGAATCCTCTAGTCACCCCTCTGCTGCAGCCCCTTTACTCCTAAAGGAAGTTAAAATTGGCGGTACCTCCACCTGGCTGGCACCTGCACACACTCAATGGCGTGTCTTGGGAACCTCCAGCAATAAACCCCTTCAAATAGTAATAATAATAATATAATCTGTGGCATGGGTATAACTAAAAATACCAATTCTAAATAATATACATCCAATATACTTAAATTAGAGCTAACACTCCTTTACTTAACAACTTAAAAAATCAGGGTATAAGAGACTAAGATGAAATGTCACTATTACTTTAAATCCACAGGGGCAGTTGAATAAAATCAATTAACAAATATAATATACAGTATAAATGAAATTTATGTAACTGGCATTTACCCTGCCGCCATTCACCCCACCCCGCAGCGCACACTCCTCTGGATCTCAGAGTCCCAGGCACTTGCTGGCGTGGGCGCACTGGAAGACCTGCAGCTGGAGACAGCACTCGGTTGGTTCTGTGCGTCAGTCCAGCCAAGGCAACACACTGCACAACCCCTCTGACGATTGGAGCTGGTCCCACCAAATGCCAGCAGCTCTGGCCCCTGGTTCGTGGGAAGATCACTCGGCCTCTCCTCAGACTCAGTCTCTCTGCTGGGCCCCTTCCCTTGCAAGTGCTTTCCCAAACAGTGGGGGTTCCTCACAGTTCCCACACTGCAGCCCCACCTCAGTCAGCTCTAGGCACAGCAACAGTCTCTGCTCTGACCCCAGTGAAGCCACCAACAGCCTCTGAGGCTCCCGCAATCAAAGCCCCTGCAGGCTCTCAGTAGCAGCTTCTCGCTTCCTAGCAGCAGCTCCTGGTATGGACCGAGCTCCACAGCAGCAATCTCACTCCTCTTCCCAAAAATGGAGTCCACCGCCTGCTCTCCCTGCACGAGGAAGTCTCTCCCTCTTTCCCCAAAGCATCATGGGAGTTGTGGTCTCTAAGGCTAGATTGCCCCTCACAGGCTTTTCCCATGGAACATTCCCAATAAAGTTCAGAGGCCCCGCTAGTAAAGGGTGCCTACGCTATCATTACATTTTCTGCAGATGCTGCAGGAAGAAAAGCAGCCCTTGCTGTACACATGGACAGCCTATGGCACTGCTCTGCTATCACTCAGAGTTTTATGGGGGTGGGTGGAACAGAGAGCGAATAATTATTTAAATGGAAAGACTCCTTCATGGATTCACATTAAAAACCGGAATTTGGATGGCTCAGGGGATGGGTAATTGGATACAGAGACTCTCACCTTTAGGTTAGGGGTTCACATTCAAGTCTAAGTCTGCAGCCGCTGGCAGGGTCGGGATAAGCAGCGGGGCTCCCGGGCCGCGCCTCAGCCCAGGGTCCCTCCAGCCAGGCTCCCACCTCCAGGACCGGCCAGGACCCAGGAGGCTAGAGCCGGGGGACTGCCCTGGCAGGGGGCTGAGGAGCTGGGGCAGGGTAGCCCCAGATGGAGCGAAGCCCCGGAGAGCGGCATGTGGGCCCTGCATGGCAGCGCCCCACCCTCTATGGCCCCGCTGGTGCTGCTGCTTCTGGCCGCCCTGCCGCAGTCCCTGGGCGGCTTGGGCCGCTTCGCCCAGCCCTGGCTGTGGCGCTGGGGGGGCGGCCGCCCTGCGGCACCTGCAGGCGGCTCCGTGTGCCCCGTGGGGCAGCTCCCAGCCCGAGTGTCCCGTGCTCGGAACCTGCCCGGCCCAGCCACAAGGTGCGGGTGCTGCTCCCCCACGGCGTGAACCGCAGCGGCCTTAGGGTGCACCCCGCACACAATGCGCTGCTGCTGTCAGGGCCAGCTCTATGCTTTTGCTGCCCGAAGCAAAAAAAAGATGGCCAGAATGCCGCCCCTGAAAATGTACTGCCCCAAGCACGTGCTTGGTTTGCTGGTGCCTAGAGCTGGCCCTGGTTCTGAGGATTAATTGGTTAATTTTTGTAACATGAAGCTCAACAGATCAAAGGTGCTATGTGTTACCACATGGCTAATTTCACTAATGACAAGCGGCTGCCTAAGATTCTTACTGGTAACAGTTCAGTAGCTTCCTTCTCCTTCTATTTCCTTATAAAAAGAACTTTCTGGTCACTGTCCTCACCACAATTAGATTCTAGGGTAGTTGTATGTCTATCTCTGTTTCTGTTGCCAAGCCCCTGTTGAGCACTTTGGAGGGCTGCCCCCTAATCTCTTGACAAGCAAATGCATTTCTTGACAGCCTGATTCGTGTTGGCCCATTGCCCTCTAATGGCTTGGAGCTCTGACAGCTGGCAACAATTTTCTGACTATTGGCGCTCCAATTGCTTCCCTGTCTGACAGGGGCCGAATAATCTTCTCGTGACTGCCAAATGGATGATAATGGCCAATTCATTTGAAAAGCTCCTTAATAAAATTCCCTTCTCTGTCCCTTTTTATAACACAACCTCTTTTTTCTCCTTGTTTCCTCTTTCGACTTCTGCAAGTTGTTTCCCTCTCCCTCCCACTGCAGAATTATTTTTCACGTTGGTATCCCTGCGCTATTCACATTGGTCTCTCTGTTTTGGCCTTTAAGCATCTCACCAGAAGCTACTGACCCCCTGTTCTGTCTATAGTACTGTCTGAAATTGCCTAGCAAGGCCCCAGGTATTTTGTTCACACCAGCTTCTAACACCACTTCCTTCTTTCATTGGCCATGCCTGCCAACCGTGATTTTTTTTCCCCCAAGTGTACTTTTAGCTGTTCTAGGAAAGTCTGGGCCCAATCCTACAATCTTGCTTATATACTAACTCAAACCAAGAAGAGGAACCTCTGGTGTAAGGATTACTCACAAGCCACTACAATGTAAGAATAGACTTCTGTTTTAGCCACTTAAAATAGTGTGTATCAGCATAGTGTCTTACATCTGCTGAGCTATAGCAGATGGTGGGGCCTTGCAAATCAGTTACCTATTGTAGGAAAAATCAGTGACACAGAGTCTGGGTCTAGTAGAACCTCAGAGTTACGAACACCACAATAACAAACTGACCAGTCAGCCACATACCTCATTTGGAACTAGAAGTAAGCAGACAGACTCCACCCTACCCCCCCAAAAGCAAATACCATGCAGTACGGTACTGCGTTAAACATAAACTACTAAAAAAGGGAAAGTTTAAAAAAATTGACAAGGGAAGGAAACTTTCTGTGCTTGTTTCATTTAAATTAAGATGGCTAAAAGCAGCCTTTTTCATCAGATAGTAAAGTTTCAAAGCTGTATTAAGACAATGTTCAGTTGTAAACTTTTGAAAGAACCACCATAACATTTTGTTCAGTGTTACGAACAACCTCCATTCCTGATATGTTCGTAACTCTGAGCTTCTGCTGTATTTTCTTAGTGCAACTGTAACCCACATGTCTAATAGGGAGATATCTCTTCTAGAGAGGAGAAGTGAGGGAGGAATGAGTGGTGTTTGGGTCAGTGTAGCTAGGCAGATCTTGCAGAAAGATAGTGATCATTTGCATCCAACTTCCTGATTAAGGGCTTGGTTACACTTGCAGCTGTACAGTGCTGTGAGGTAAACATGTCTTCGTACAGCTGAGTAGGGAAAGCGCTGCAGTCTGTCCACACTGATAGCTGCCAGGGCAGTGGCGTGGCCACACTTGCAACATTTGCAGCTGTGTTGGGAGCGGTGCATTATGGGCAGCTATCCCAGCATTCATGTGGTTGCAACAGGCTTTTCAAAACGGGGGGGGGGGGGGGAAGAGGGAGGTGGAGTGTGGCAGGGAGTGTGGGGGGAGAGAGTGCTTTTTGGAGTGTCAGCACTCTATTTTGCAAGTTCCAAACTCCCGGCCCCCTGCTCATTCATTCACTCACTCAAAGCAAACAGCAAACTGTTTGCTTTTTCTCTGTGGTACGAGATTTGAAACCGGCACTTCCGCATTCCTGCAGCGGGTCATAACAATGGAGAGGATTGGCCACTTGACAAGGTGATCAGTACAGCGCTGCAGGTTGATTCCTGGTACACACTCACAGGGGAGAGTCGTAGCCACTCCACTGTATCTCTTATACTTCTCGGGGAGGTGGAGTACCTGCAGTGGTGTACCCAGGGAGATACAGCGCTGTATATGCCTTGCCAGTGTAGCCGGTCAGTGAGGTACAGCGCTGTGGGCGGCTTTACAGCGCTGTAACTCGCAAGTGTAGCCAAGGCCTAACAAGTGACAATGCACTTAACATTGGCCTCCAGTGTGTAGTATGGGGTATCTCTTGCTTAAAAAGAAAGTATGAAGCAACAGCCATGTTTGTTCGAATAAACTGTGTTGTGTATCCAGCATTCTTCACAGCCTCATTAGGTACTACTGAAATTGGCTTTGACAGTGATTGGCTTATAAGGCTTTCTTAGGGGCTTGGTGTTTTTCAGCCTTTTCATGTAGTTTGTCAGTATTGGCTTTGAGGATCGGTCTGGCAAACCAAGCTCCTGACCACTTTTACCAGTTGTAGCTTTGGGAAGCTTTCCTTCTTTGGAAGAGTTTTGCAAGAAGTGCACCAGTAGCCATCTTTTGTAACTTCAGTAAATGGGAAACTTTGATTGACAAACACTGGGAACTGCCTTTAGGTTTTGGAGACGCTGTTTCTTAAGTAGGTAGCTGTATTTGTGCTTCAGGCTGTTCAGATGTTAATATAGCATGTGAGCCTTCAGATGACATGTTGGTATATTCTTTGTTCTTAGTGTGTTCTTCATCTTGGTTGATTTTTGAGGCCTTAGAGTGGAAAAACGGTTGCATTGTTTTTTGTCTTTTCATTTTCACTTTGATCTGCTACATATAAAACATATGAATAAATTAAATGCGAATTTAACATAAGGATAATGCAGATTATGCCAAAACACACAACAGTTCTAGATTTCTAAAACAAAAATATCAAACAATTTAAGAAATGTTTTTCATTTAAATTGACTTTTGAAAACTAAGCAGTCATGGGATAAGAGGGAAGGTCGTCTCATGGATCAGTAACTGGTTAAAAGATAGGACAAAGGGTAGGAATAAATGGTCAGTTTTCAGAATGGAGAGAGATAAACAATGGTGTCCCTCAAGGGTCTCTACTAGGACCAGTCCTACTCAACATTCATAAATGATCTTGAAAAAGGAGTAAACAGTGAGGTCGCAACATTTGAAGATGATACAAAACTATTCAAAATAGTTAAGTCCAAAGCAGACATGTCCAAAGCAGACTGTGAAGAGTTACAAAGGGATCTCACAAAACTGGGTGACTGGGCAACAAAATGGTAAATGAAATTCAGTGTTGATAAATGCAAAGTAATGCACACTGGAAAACAATCCCAACTATACATATAAAATGATGGGGTCTAAATTAGCTGTTACCCCACTCAAGAAAGAGATCTTGGAGTCATTGTGTATAGTTCTCTGAAAACATCTGCTCAATGTGCAGCGGCAGTCAAAAAAGCGAACAGAATGTTGGGAATCATTAAGAAAGGGATAGATAAGATAGAAAATATCATATTGCCTTTATATAAATCCATGGTACGCCCAGATCTTGAATACTGCATGCAGATGTGGTCACCCCATCTCAAAAAAGATATAGTGGAATTGGAAAAGGTACAGATAAGGGCAACTAAAATGATTAGGAGTATGGAACAGCTTCCGTATGAGGCAAAATTAAAATGACTGGGATTTTTCAGCTTGGAAAAGAGATGACTAAGAGGGGATAGGATAGAGGTCTATAAAATCTTGACTGGTGTGGAGAAAGTGAATAAGGATGTGTTATTTACTCCTTCTCATAACACAAGAACTAGGGGTCACCCAATGAAATTAATAGGCAGCAGGTTTAAAAGAAACAAAAGGAAGTACTTCTTCACATACACAGTCAACCTGTGGAACTCTTTGCCGGGGGATGATGTTGTGAAGACCAACACTATAACAGAGTTCAAAAAAGAACTAGATAAGTTTCTGGAGGATAGGTCCATCAATGGCTATTAGCCAGGATGGGCAGGGGTGCAACACCATGCTCTGAGTGTCCCTAGCCTCCGTTTGCCAGAAGCTGGGACTGGATGACAGGGGATGGACCACTTGATGCTTGGCTGTTCTACTCATTCCCTCTCAAGCACCTGGGATTGGCCACTGTCAGAAGACAGGATACTGGGCTAGATGGACCATTGGTCTGACCCAGTATTGCCGGTCTTATGTAAAACCTAATTATAATAATAAAAATATTTAGTACAGAAACTCCCCAAGATCATGATATCTTGAGATAGTGACAGTGTGAGATAACGATCTTGGCAAATGTATTTTAAAAATCTTGGCCTACTAGGAAATGTATATTTATACAAGTTTCCCAGCCAGAAATCTAGCATTCTGGAGCAAAGTCACTAAAACATAGTCCAAATGTTCCTTTAACATGCCTCTCCCTTCTCCCTCTACCACACCCCACTCACCGTTGTGGTCCTTGGTCAGTGGAGACCCAGAGTTAAGGGGTGCTTTCGTGTGAGTTCACCTCCAATTGTGGGGGGAGGCACCTTGCTTGTTCTTCCAGCCACTGGCTGCTCGCTCTGGCCACTGTTGTTCGTCGTGCCATCGTTCACTCCACCGCTTCATTGCCCTTGGCCCTGCGCCGTCAACTTCTGCATCTGCCACTGTGACCTCTGCAAGTTGGTCTCTTGAGGTTCCACTCAGCTCTCAGTGGTCTCAGCTCTCAGTGGGGGAAGCTCACTGCTAGTGCAGGCTGGGCAGACTCTTCCACAGAAACATTGTCCCACAGCAGGTCTAAGCACTTAGACTTGATTATCAGTGATGAACAGCATGCAGGCAAACTCCTCTTTCAGGAATCTCAGCCAATGCCAATGCCTTCTTCCCAAGGAGCTTAATCTAGAGAGATTAAACAGAGAGCAAATTTTGCTGCTGTTTGAAAAGCCCTTCCCCTCCCCAAAAATGTGCATCAGAAGACTAACACTACAGCTTTTCTTCAAAGACTGGGCCTTACTCACGCACTAAGAAAAATATCTTTTACAAACTAACAGCACCCCATAGTGACTCCTTCCATAGATACATTTGATTAATTGAATTTAGCAATGGGGAATGGTGCTAGATTGACAGCTCTTGAGATCTTGGGGTATAATCCAACTTCCCTTGACTTCTTTATACTTAGCCCTGGTCTACACTATGAGTTTAGGTCGAATTTAGCAGCGTTAGATCGATTTAACCCTGCACCTGTCCACACGACGAAGCCATTTTTGTCGACTTAAACGGCTCTTAAAATCTTAACATTTCTGTACTCCTCCCTGACGAGGGGATTAGCGCTGAAATCGACCCTGCTGGGTCGAATTTGGGGATAGTATGGATGCAATTCGACGCCACTGGCCTCCCAGAGCTATCCCAGAGTGTGACCGCTCTGGACAGCACTCTCAATTTAGATGCACTGGCCAGGTACACAGGAAAAGCCCTGCAAAATTTTGAATGAGCTCCAGCATGGACTGAACGAGATGTTCTGCATCTGATCGCTGTATGAGGAGATGAATCCGTGCTATCTGAACTCCGTTCCAAAAGACGAAATGCTGGAATATTTGAGAAAATCTCCAAGGGCATGAAGGACAGAGGTTATAAGACGGACCCGTAGCAGTGCCGTGTGAAACTTAAGGAGATCAGGCAAGCCTACTAAAGAACCAGAGAAGCAAATGGCCACTCCGGGTCAGAGCCCCAGACATGCCGCTTCTATGATGAGCTGCATGCCATTCTAGGAGGTGCCCCTACAACTACCCCACCCACATGCTTCCCTTCTCCCCCACCCCTCCCGGGCTACCTTGGCAGTTATCTCCCCATTTGTGTGACGAATTAATAAAGAATGCATGATTTTGAAACAACAATGACTTTATTGCCTCTGCAAGCGGAGATCAAAGGGAGGAGGGAGGGCGGTTGGCTTACAGGGAAGTAGTGTGAACCAAGGGGGTGGGTTTTCATCAAGGAGAAATAAACAGAACTTTCACATTGTAGCCTGGCCAGTTATGAAACTGGTTTTCAAAGCTTCTCTGATGCACAGCGTGCCCTGCTGTGCTCTTCTAACTGCCCTGGTGTCTGGCTGCGTGTAATCAGCAGCCAGGCGATTTGCCTCAACCTCCCACCCCGCCATGAACGTCTTCCCCCTTACTCTCACAGGTATTGTGGAGCACACCGCAAGCAGTAATAACGATGGGAATATTGGTTTCGCTGAGGTCTAACTGAGTCAGTAAACTGCGCCAGCGAGCTTTTAAACGTTCAAAGGCACATTCTACCACCATTACGCACTTGCTCAGCCTATAGTTGAACTGCTCCTTACTACTGTCCAGGCTTTATGAGCCATGGGAGCAAGGGGTAGGCTGGGGTAGGTGCGACCGCAAGGTGCTGCTGACTGGGAGAGCAGCCTGAGGCAGAAGCCTCCAGCTGGCATGATATTCCAGGCAGGACTGAATCTCCATTAGACGAAACTTAAAGAAGAGAATGACCTGGAGTCATTCCCATTTTTGTCCAGGCGCCCCTGACCGACCTCACCAAGGCCGGCCAGGAGCACCCATGTCTGCCCAGGCGCCCCCGACCAACCTAACCGAGGTCGGCCAGGAGCACCCACGGGACAACGACGACGGTTAGCAGTTGTATTGCACCGTCTGCCGTCCGCAAGGCAAGGCAAGGCAAGGGGATGCTGCAGTGTGGCACTGCAGTACCGCATCTGCCAGCAACACCCAGGAGACATACGGTAACAGTGAGCTGAGCGGGCTCCATGCACCCCATGGTATGTCGTCTGCACGGGTAACCCAGGAAAAAAGGCGCGAAACGATTTTTTGCCGTTGCTTTCATGGAGGTTTAGACTGGACATTAGGAAAAACTTCATAACTTTCAAGATGGTTAAACACAGGAATAAATTGCCTAGGGAGGTTGTGGAATCTCCATCATATGAAATTTTTAAGAGCAGGTTAGACAAACAGCTGTCAGGGATGGTCTAGATCAGGGGTAGGCAACCTATGGCACGCGTGCCAAAGGCGGCACACGAGCTGATTTTCAGTGGCACTCACACTGCCCGGGTCCTGGCCACCAGTCCGGAGGGCTCTGCATTTTAATTGGATTTTAAACGAAGCTTCTTAAACATTTTAAAAACCTTATTTATTTTACATACAATAGTTTAGTTATATATTATAGACTTATAGAAAGAGACCTTCTAAAAACGTTAAAATGTATTACTGGCACGCAAAACCTTAAATTAGAGTGAATAAATGAAGACTTGGCACACCACTTCTGAAAGGTTGCCGACCCCTGGTCTAGATAATACTTTAGTCCTGCCATGAGTGCAGGGGACTGGACTAGATGACCTCTTGAGGTCCCTTCCAGTCCTATGATTTAGACATTAATGCTCCATTTGTCCCTTGGTCTGCACATTTCTTTGTAGGACTTCTGGACAGATTTTATTTGCCAATTGAGTTTAGTCCATTATGGTGGGCAGGGCCGGCTCCAGGCACCAGCCGACCAAGCACGTGCTTGGGGCGGCACCTTGTAAGGGGCGGCCAATCTTGGGGTGGCAGGGCGGCGCTGAGAGTTTTGTTTGTTTGTTTTGTTTCAGCAGGGCGGCGCTCGGGGGTATTTTTTTTGGGGGGGGGGGTTCGGCGGGGCGGCACTCAGGGTTTTTTGTTGTTGTTTTTGGTTCAGCGGGGTGGCGCTCGGGGGGGTTGGTTTTGGTTCGACGGAGTGGCACTGGGGTTTTGTTTGTTTGGTTTTGGTTTGGCGGAGCGGCGCTCAGGGGGGGGGCGTTGTTACGGCGGGGCGTTTGTTATTGTTGCTTGGGGCGGCAAAAAAGTTAGAGCTGGTCCTGATGGTGGGCCTGGGAATGTTAGGCTCAGGACTTTGATTGAAGAATGTACTTTTATGATTGAGCCTTGGGGGCATTCCCAGATAATTAATACATATGAATAATATGGATATGGTATAATACACCATATCCATATTAGAGAATGTATGTGTACATATGACACCACCTTATATTCAAGCATAACAATTTTTTAATTTGTTGTTGTAGTCTGCCACTTTTACTTTGGTGCCACAGATAGCATCACATTCCTATTAGGGTAATTACAGTTACCACCTGTATTATTATTAGTAGCAGGCTGAGTGTTTTGAAATACTGGGATAGGCATTATTACAGTGTGTTTCACAGTGCTATGTATATGAGAAGTAAAACAGAAATATGGAGTAGTGACATTACAAATGAGGCCTTTATATATAAATGTCTTGTCTTTAGTTATTACACAGTACTGTCCTATCATATTATAGGTCAGTGGTTTTCAAAGTTCGTGTTGCGACCCAGTACTGGGTCGCAGAATGCAAGGCATTGGGTCGCCTTGCTCAGCATTCAGGGAGCCTGGCGACCGGCCAGTAAAAACTACTAGTCCCTACCTGTTCTGACACCGTGCTGTGCCCCAGAAGCGACCAGCAGGTCCGGCTCATAGGCAGGGGGGGCCACAGGGCTCTGCGCACTACTCCCACCCCAAACACTGGCTCCACGCTCCCATTGGCTGGTTCCTAGCCAATAGAAGCTGGGGGAGCGGTGCTTGCAGGCGACAGCCACACGGAGCCACTTGCGCACCTCCACCTAGGAGCTGGACCTGCTGGCCACTTCCGGGGCACAGCGCGGTCTGCAGTGCCAGGACAGGCGGGAACCTCTCCTCTGCACCCTGGCTGTGCCGCTGACTGGGAGCCACCGCAGGTAAGCCTGTGCCCCAACCCCACGTCCCAATCCCCTGCTCCAGTCCTGAGCCCCCCCCCCCCAACCTGTAGCCCCCTCCTTCACTCCAATCCCCTCATCCCTGGCCCCACCCTGCAGCCCTCACCCCAACCGTCTGCCCCAGCCCTGAGCCCCCTCCCACACTCCAAACCCCTCATCCCCAGCTCCGTTGGGTCACAGGCATCAACAATTTTCTTCAAGTGGGTCGCCAGAAAAAAAAGTTTGAAAACCACTATTATACCCTGTTTCCCCGAAAATAAGACAGTGTCTTATATTAATTTTTGCTCCCAAAGATGCGCTAGGTCTTATTTTCAGGGGATGTCTTATTTTTCAGAAATGAAAAATGCCTTATTATCGGTGGATGCCTTATTATCGGGGAGGTCTTATTATCGGGGGGATGCCTTATATTACAACGAGAGGCAAAACTGTAAGTAGGCCTTATTTTCGGAGGATGTCTTATTTTCGGGGAAACAGGGTAGGTTACACTTACTGCTGGTTGTTACCCTTTGGTAAGCTTTGCAGGACAGGGAACATGAATGGCTAGCTTCTGTTCCATTGATTGCTCTGTGATACACCAGTAGCTGAAGTAGATCCAGTTGTTTCAGATGGATGCTGTCTTCCAGATAACCTACTGAATGGACAGTAATCAATTTTTTAAATATTCCTGTGTCAAGATTTAGTGTTGGTACCCAGACACTGAACAAGATTGTTTTAATAACATGTGCCTCACTTAGGATGAAGTGTCACTGACCCCAAATTGTGACTGGTACTACCAGGGAATTTGTTTACCCAATTTGTAGTTACCGTGTAACTTAATTTTTTTTACCAATTTGTTTTTTCCTTGCCTTCATGTTGTTTGCTGCTATTCGTTTGTTGATTTTTACCTGTGTGTTGGTTAAACAGTTTAGCAATGTTATGCACATGGTAAAGGTTATACAGCAATAATACAACAGTACATCAAAAATACAGTAATACAGTTACTTTTACACAGTAGCTAAATTTTCAAATTAAATGACAGTTTAACCTGGTTCAGCTAGTGGTTTTTAGCTGATTGTTAACTTAATTGTTTATATATGGTAGACTGAGGTGTAGTTGACCAGTCTCTTATTTGTAAAGCACTTCGTTTTTCTCTTTTTGATGCTTGTGGGGTTTTTTTTGTTTTTACTGTATACTGATATTTTTTGGTGTTTTTGTGGTGTCATATTTTTCTGGTGGTTTTGGTTTGTGGGATGCAACCTTAAGCATCTTCAATTAGTTAATATAATAACTTTGTTTTTTTTTTACATTTCTTCTTATTGTTAGTAACCCGCATTTAATATGCATATTAACTTAGTTTGTTTACAATATGATGGGGACCAAATTTTTTATGACGCGAGCTATACTTTTGTAATTGTTGTATAGACATTCATTTTCACTTGAGGTGCTTTACTAATATTTTTATACTAAATGTAATGCTTAATTGCTTAAACAGATGCTCACAATCTTCTGTGACAAGGTGGATTGCTTTCCCCTGCAGAACACTCTGTTTTAGCAGAAGAGTTAATAACAGAATTTTTATCAAGCTTTTTAGAGTTAATTTGCTTGTGATAGCAATTCCACTTTTCTTAACTGTTTAGAAGCACAAATGTTAACAACCACTGCTTTCCTTTAACATATCATAAAAGAAAAGTGTATAAAATTAAACCAAAATACATTTTAAATGCAAGTCTGTGCAAACACTTTTAGGGTATTAAATTTTCATGACACTTTGCTGTGTTTGTGAGACAAAGGTGGAAACCTGTTGAAATTGTTTCATTAGCTTTATGCATAAATTACTGTTTTTAAACATTTTTTGCTATAACGCTTTTATAACTATATTTAAAAGTGTAAACAAGTTTATAAAAACCCAAACAAGAAATTGACATTTTGTTAATATTACCTTTACCTTAATGTTGAGATTCCCATCCTTTTTTCCCCTTTAAATAAAAAATAAAAATAAAAAACAAAACTGTGATTCATAAAAGAGAATTATTTTTGTTTTCAATTGCATTATTTGTTGAGGCAGCAATATATGTACATATATTTATAACTGAGACCTTCTTGAATTTTGAAAAAAATTGTATTAATTATATTATGATGGTTATACCCCAAACATAATATTAAAATAGTGTGGTACCACTTATATTTTTTTAAAAAGGTATAAAATTGACTTGTATTGCAACAAAATAAATATGATAAAAAAGTCATGTGACACACACAGGACAACATACATGACATACAAGACAAATGTACAATTAAAAACAAATGGCGCCAGAATTCTATTTATAACTATACAAAATAAGGCAAACAAATATTAAAAAAGGGTTAAACATTTAAATAAACAAATTATCTTTTTATTTAAAACTTTTACTAAAAATTGATAAAAATGTATATTATTGGCCAATTTTTTGTATTAATTTAGTAACAAGGCATTTATAATTTTATATTAAACTTTATTTTAAAACTATATGTAAAAACTATAACTTTTATTTTATTTTTTTTAAACCACAGAGGACAGCTTGCTTACTTACAAGATTAGCGGTCATGGGTCACCAATGAAGTTAGAGAGAACACACACACACACAGCCAAACATCTATGTGCCGCCCCAGCCCTGCGCAGACAGCTGGCATAGCAGACCTTGAGAGTGAACAGCCTAATGACCACGAGATCCGTTAAGGTACAAAGGCACCCAGCCATGTTTATTGTCAACAAAGCATGGTACTAGTATCCCGCAGACTCTACCAAACCACTAATACATGTATGCACGTAACAATGGACCAGCTCAGTGAACAGCAGGACTTTCTGTTCCTCCCTAGGCTAAACAAAGACACTCCCTCTAAAATACATCTTTATACACGAATACAAACAAGTTACGTATTGCTCCTCTGATGTATTTAGTTGACACCCTCTGACGTTACCACCCATCACCTATTACATCTCTATCCATCACACGGTCATCCTGACATTATCTTTAGGAGGGGTCAGTGTGTTCCTGTTATGTTTGAGGAATGTGTTTGTACCATTCTTGGTATGGGACTGGAGTGTTCCGGTACCATCCTTCTGGAATGTGTGTGTGTGTTTTGTGCCTAGCACTTCTTAGGAATTTGTGTTTCTGCAATATCAGCCCTGTTCTTGCCAGATTCTGTGAGCAGGGCCTGCCTCTAGCTCACAGATGAACTTTGCTTTATATTAGCAAAGTTTTGACTGCTACTTTAGCTCAGGCCTCATACCAGACCTCTGATACAAGGGCTTATGTCTCAGGCGCTCTTCCTACTACAGTAGAGACCTCGACAGATCATCTAGTGCAGTTCCCTGCACTGAGGCAGCACTATTATCCAGACCATCCGCTGACAGGTGTTGGTCTAATCTGTTCTTAAAAACTTCCAGTGACAGACATAGGCGCCGACTCTGTGGGTGCTCCGAGGCTGGAGCACCTACGGGGAAAAATTGGTGGTGCAGACCAGAGCCAAGCTCCCCATCCCATCCCCCCGCCCCAGATCACCTCTGCCTCTGCCTCCTCCCCTGAGCGCGCTGCGACCCCGCTTCTCCTCGCAGTGCTTGCCGCTGGGCAACAGCTGTTTCGCGGTGTAACAAGCTCTCGGAGGGAAGGGGGAGGAGCGGGAACGTGGCATGCTCAGGGGAGGAGGCGGCAGGGCTGGGGCAGGGATTTGGGGAAGGAGTCCAATAGGGGCAGGGAGGAGGCGGAGTTGGGGCGGGGCCAGGGGGATGTCAAGCACCCACTGGTGCCAGAAGAAGTTAGTGCCTATGGTGACAGAGAGTCAACAGCCTCCCTAGGTAACTTGTTCCAGTATGTAGCCATCCTGACTCCAGTTAGGGCCTATTGGAGTGGTAGTGGTCATCACACTTACAGTACACCTCTTCAGGTATCCTGCCTTTACCTTCCCTGGAGTGTAATCCCATGATTCTCCCACTCTTACACAGATACTGTAGTCAGGGCCCAGTCGATCATCCATACTTTCCCAGCAGATCCTACCGGGTTCAGGTACCTGCAGTTCTTCCCTTTGGGTGCTTGTGACCAGTGTTCCCTCTAATTTTTCCCACCCATGTGTGGAATGAATTTTGTTATGTGCACCTATATGGAGGTGATGTGTGACATGTCACCTTCATATCAGTGCATATAGCAAAATTCATGTGGTGGGGGTGGGGCTGAGGGGTTCAGAGTGTGGGAGGGGGCTCAGGGCTGGGGCAGTGGGTTGGGGTATGTGGGGGGGTTAGGGCTGCGGCTGGGGGTGCAGGTTATGGAGTGGAGCCAGGGATGAGGGATTTGGGGTGCAGAAGGGTGCTCCAGGGCTACGGCGGGGAGAGAGGACTCCCCCCAGCCCTCTCTCCCCACAGCAGCACCTGAGCTATGGGGGAGAGGCGCCTCTCCCTGCTGTGGCAGCTCCAGGGCTGGGGTCGCAGGATAGGTGCCTCTCCCCTGGCTTCCGCAGGTCCGGCTGGGGCTGGGTTCGGGGAGAGGCGCACTGCAACAGGGCCAGGCCGCCTGGGTTTGGGCCAGGACCCCCCAGTTGCTTCTGGGTCCAGGCCGCGCCGCACTGCGCTTCCCCAGGCGCAAGTGGGTCCTGGCCAGGCTACACTGTCCTGGCCAGGCCCGGGCTGGGCTGTCCTGGCTGGATCTGGGCCGTGCTGGCCGGGGTAGAGGCGCCCCGGCTGCGGCAGGTCTGGGCTGCAGCAAAGTTGGGGGCGGAGGGCCACCCTGGCTGTGGCAGGAGGGCCAGGGTAGGTTGGGGGGCCAGGGGAGGGATGCCCCTTCCCCAGCTGCGGCAGGTTCCCAGGTGGGTTCCCTGAGCACCTGCACGGTGTTAAATAGGCTCCTGCGTGATTGCGGCTTACAGGGAATTTAGCTTGTTACCCTTAGATTGCAGGGGTGGCCAACTGCCTTCTTAGACAAAAATATTGTTTGTTTAACCACAGGAACAAAGCATAACATAAGGCGGGGGGAGGGGGAAATTTAACACAAAAGGTCTACCTGTAGGTCAGTTTTACCTAGATGATCATCATGTAGGCAGGTCTCTCCTTACTGTCTCTGCCAACAACTGCCCCCTCCCTCCAGAAGGTCACTGGTATTCCCCCCCAAAGTCCTTGGTCTCAGTTTCCCAGCTGTTTTGTTTCTCCTGTGTTTAACAGTTGGGAAACCTGCCCTCTCACCCCCGCCCCCTCCCTGCCCCCACACACTTGACAATCTAATCCAGTGAGCTCAGCAGCTGGTCAGAGGTAAACAACACAAGAGCCACTTGTTCGAGTTCTTTTAAGTGTCAGCCAATGGATGGCTGTCTGCAGCCATTGTACCCTGTCCTGCCTACATGCAGTCAGTCGCTTCTAGAATTAACCCCCTATTTGCACAGTCAGCCTCCTTTCAAACATATAGAACTATGTTAATAAAATGATTACAGAGCAGCCCCGTGTTCTTCACAGTGGTCTTGTCTTTTCAAGTGCGAATAAAAGAGAAGAGGCCAATATGGCTCCACCAGGAGCTCTTTAAGGACATGAAAAATCAAAAAGGAATCCTACAAACAGTGGAAACATGGATACATTGTTGAAGAGGCGCACAGAAGAATAGCAAAAGCATGTCTGAACACAGAGAGAGAAGCCAAGGCACAAAATGAGTTACAGCTAGCAAGGGACATAAAAGGCAATATGGAGAAGTTCTTTATACTTCGGAGCAAGAGAAAGACGAAGGAGACTGTAGGTCCTCTTCTTAGCTAGGAAGGAGAACTAATAACTGATGACATCAAGAAAGTGGAGGTGTTTAATGCCTATTTTGCTTCAGGCTTCACTATCAAGGTTAATGGGGACCATATAATTAACACAATTAATGTTAACAACAAGGAGGAAGGAATGCAAGCCAAAATAAGGAAAAAACAGGTTCAAGAATGTTTATATAAGTTTTATGTATTCAAGTTGGCCGGGCCTGATGAAATTCATCCTAGGGCACTTACGGAACTAGCTGGAGCATTCTCTGAACCATTAGTAATTACCTTTGAGATGTCCTGGAGAATGGGTGAGGCTCCAGAAGACTGGAGAAGGGCAAACACAGGAAGGAGGAACAAAGAGGATCTGGGAAATTATAGATCAATCACCCTTCCTTGGACAGGTGGCAAGATACTGGAACAAATGATTAAACAATCAATTCGTAAGCAAGCTGGAGGATAATAGGGTCATAAGGAATAGCCAGCAAGGAATTGGCGAGAAAAAAAAATCATGCCAAATCACCCTAATTTCCTTCTTTGACAGGATTAATGGCAGTGGGTGGCGGGGAAGCAGTAGGTGTGATGTATCTTGATATCAGTAAGGCTTTTGATACATTCCCCCATGACATTCTCAAAAGCAAACTAGGGAAATGTGGTCTAGGTGGAATTTCTGTAATATGAGGGCACAGTCAGGGGTGCCATTTAAGGCAGTTTCGTACAGGAGGTCTGCTCGCAGCGCAGATCCTAGCCCCAGGTGAAGCTCTTATTTGCAGCACAGGCTGAGTGTGGAATGTAAATTCTGCAGAGGAGAGGTGCTGCTCCCAGCTTGTGCCCCTGGGGCAGGAAGCCAGTATTTTGCTTATAAACAGAGGCAGGGTGATTAAGATAAGAAAGGGCTGGTAATTAAATTAAGGATCTGGAAGTCTTTACAAACAGGAATCCCTCTGTGGGGGGAGGCATCGAAGAGAACACAGGAGACTCAGAAGAAATACAGCCAAGGTTACACTCAGAAACGAGGGAGATGTGAGGGGGATAGGTGAAAAGAAGGGGCCAAAACCAAAGGGAGGGATAGCAGTGGTATAGAGAAGTTCCCAGTCTTAACTGTGTAGTTATATGGCCCTGTCGCAGGGCAAGTACACTCCATCCCCCTTTGGGGCAGGGCAAGGGTGTCGCAGCCCCACGTTTAAGTCCGCCTGCCTGCCCTTAGCCTCAGGGTAGTACAGCCCAATAGCCAGAGGCAATAGAGTCACCCTTGACGTCAGGGCGGTGCGGCCCAGTGGCCAGAGTCGATATAGTCGCCCTCCTTAGCGGGGTTATGTGGCCTAATGGTCAGAGTCAGGGAAGTGGGCCGCTCCTTGGGGGGTGGCACCTGGGTTAAGGGGACCCAGCCCCCCCCCCTCCACCAGGTCCCAGCCCAGGGCCCTGGTATTGGCAAATGTGCGTGCTACTGAGTCAGCGGGGATTCGGCCAAAACACACCAATTCAAAACCCAGTTCACTAACTGGTCCACTGCCTAGTTTCCCTGGACTTCTTTCTACCAGATCCCCTGATGCTGTGGCCTGGACATCTTCACGGTCTCCGGGTTCCTCTGGCTGCACTACCCGCAGTGACTCCAGCCTCCACAGAGCGTCTACAGGTATCCGGGTGTCTGCCTGAATCTCAGCATCTCCAGCTCCCACCGTCTGGGGTTTCGGCTGTTCCCAAGCTGGAGCCAGCAGGATGCATCCTCCTTTCTCTCTAGCAGCCAGCCTAGAATGAGCGGGGCTGCTCCCTTTTATACTGAGCCAGCACTTGGAGCATGCCCAGTAGGGGCGAGGGGGCATGGCTTCCTCTGCCCGTTGTGTGGGGTTAACCCCTTCTTGTCCAGTGTGTGGCCAGTACACCCTGTCACAGGTCCCATCACTATAATATCTGAGCACCTCACAACGTCTAACCTATTTTTCCTCACAGCCTCTCTGTGAGGAAGAGCAGTGCTGTTATCTGCATTGTACAGATGGCGCATTGAGGCACAGAGAGACTAAAGACCAGATTTTCAAAGGTATTTAGGTACCTAGTGGGATTTTCAAAAGCACTTAGAAGGTTAGGTGCTTTGTAAACCCCACTAGATGCCTCGCTGTATCTTGGAGTGCCTAAAAAATGTTGAAACTCTGTTCCTAAGGCCATACAGGAAGTCCATGGGGGAAGCAGGGAAATGAACCTAGGTCTCTCAGAGCTAGCTCCCTATCCACCGGACCAGCCTTTCTCTCTACTGCACGATGCAAAAAAAGAAGACTCTGATAGATGGGAGCAAAACCAAGAAGGCCAATTCTCTGAGACTCCAGCAAACAATCCCAGGCAATTGGGAAGGATGTCATATGTAAGCGGGGGAATGGTCCCACTATTATGGGGAACTTTCCTGGTTTATACACTACTCGGTTGAAGGCTAGCGAAAGGATCTGAGTCCTCGCTCCCACTTCCTTTCCCCAGAGCCCTGCCTGACCTCGAGGGCTCCCCTTCCACTATCCTGTGTGGCACAGTCCTCGTAATCCCAACAAGGCTGGGCCCAGGATTCCTGGGGGGCTCAACCCCCAATCTTGTTGTGGTCACTTAGGGCAGGGGCTAGGATGTCCCCACTCCGGGGTACTCTCTCTGCACTGGATGCTTCCCTGACCCACTGATCATAACATACAGTTCAAAGCAAATACAATTTATTAAACAGCAATCAATTAAAAAAATAAGGAAAAAATGGGAAAGGTTAAAGGAAAACATGTCACCCCGCTCTGTGGCACGGGGACATCACAACCAGTGTCTCTGGGATGTAAGGGAAGTTCACAGCCTGTTCCTCACAAGTCCCAGGCCACTTCTCAGGCCCTGGTTGTGCTGCAGGGATGCTACGGGTCAGACACTTGCTCTGGCGGTGGCCACAGGCTCTCAGGCTCTAGGTGGCAGGAACCTTCTTCCCAGCATCACCCCCGCCCTATCGGGGTTACGATCCCCCTCCAAGTCTGGCCTACAGAGCCTCTTGGCTGGGGGCATCTCCCTGCACTGGGCCTGCTGCCCAGGGTCCCCCTCGCTCTCCCCAGCTGCTCACCACCTCCAGCCCTGGCTCCAGCTCCACCACCCTGCCTCAGCTCCAGCTCCACCACTCTGCCCCAGCACGGCTGCTGCTGCTGCTCGGCCTCCGGCTCCCTGGCCTGCTCCTCTGGCCCCTCCAGCTCTGCTCCCAGCACAGGGCTGCTCCGTGGGCTGCTTCTGGGACGCTGCTCCCAGCACTGACCTGCTTTCTGGCCCCTCTGGATCTGGCACAGCTCAGCTTGGGTCCCTGCTCTCTCCTTAGCTCGGCCCCACTCTGTCTGACCCAGGCAATTCCAGCTCACACAGGGACGGGACCCCCCTGGCCTCCTGACTCCCTGATTAGCCTGCCCGCGCTGTCAATCAGGCTGACCTGAAGCATTGGCCTCTCCCCCATTACCCCTGGGGACTGTCAGTCACAGCGTCCTGATTTCCCATCGACCCTTTCCCTTCCTTTTGGTACTGGGAGCTAGCCAACCAAAACACCCCCACTGAGTGTTAGTAAGGAGGCAATAGTCCCCTTACACATAGCTGACAGCATGAAAAGCAACACAGAGGTCAGGAAGGATGAAGAAAGAGAGAGAACAAGAGTCAGATGAGAGGAGATCACTTAACTTCCAAGGGGTGGCAGATTCTGCCCAATCTTGGTTGTAGAGCAATGGCTGCTGTGCAATTTTACATTTTAACTGAAAAACATTTTGTCATTTTTTTGTTCTGAGTTTGAGAAAAGGAAGGAACGAGAAAGTGTCGCAGGAGTATCAGAGATGTTTCTGCCTCAAATTCTTAGGGTTTCAGCTGAATCCAGGCCAGTTCCGGAAGAAAGAACAGAAACTGCATCCACAGAGTCCATAAAGTCGATGATTATTGTCATGATTTGTATTATTCACTGGGCACCATTTGACTGTTCAGAATATGCCTGAAAATGTAGCCCCCGAGCCAATGCATATGAAATGTGTAGCCCTGGGTAAGATGGCTCAGCTATTTGAGTATGAAATGTAGAGTTATTAAGCTCATGTTAAGATCTATGAGTGGAGGCGCTGACGGCAATAGAAGCTCCTGTACCTGTTTAATTTCCTTTCCTGCCTGCAGTGGCCCTGATATACCTCAGAAGACTCCAATTTTTTCTCAGCTTTAAAATGTGGAATGTTCTTGGTCTCATGATTTTGTCATGAGTCTCATGATAATTATTGTTTTCCTTAAAGTTCCAGCTACTGGAGTCAAGTGGATATGTTATGATTTCAGCCTTCATTCTAAAAGAAAAAGTAAGTTTCCAGCCCTCATGGTTGTGGAGAAAGTTTCAAAATGTGACCCCAGTGCACCCGAAAGGCTCAAAAAGCAGAAAGCAAATAAAAAGAACACCAAATCTATTATTTGTACATAATCTCCTGATTTTTAAGCCAATTTCATGATTTTTGGTGAGCCTGACTCCTGATTTGGCAATACTGTGAAAGTGTCCGTTTCATTCCTGTTTAAAGTCAGTTTCTAGTCTATTATTTGTAGTGGGGTAACACCCCTAGAGCCACAGGCAGGCGCAGTATAAACTCACGGGGCAGGATATTTCCAAAAGTTAAGTGATCTATTCCAAGCTTGGTGAACTGCAAAAAGTAAGTAGCCTACATAATAGAAAGTTATCTAGATTTTCTACAATTCTTTCAAGCATATTCAAGAGTTGGTATACATTAAACCTAACCAGTGTCCTTTAAGTGACTTGTCACAAGACGACAGAACATGTTAGTATTAGAGCTGAGTGGGTCTAATAATTTCTTTCTTTATATAGGAATTAGATACAGTGCTCCTGTCAGCTAATTTCTAAGTTATTATCTGCAAAAAAACCCTAGAGCTTTCAGGTGCCTAAGTAGCCCCTGGAATCATGGTTAAAGTTGCCCCTCCATCTGAAATGGCACCTCTGTGTGCAACTTATTGAAAGACTGTACTCAAAAAGTAGTTATCAGCAGTTCGCTGTCAAATTTTGAGTGTGATCTAATGGGGTCCCGAAGGGGTCAGTCCAGGGTCTGGTACTATTCAATATTTCTTTCAATGATTTGAATGATGGAGAGTATACTTATAAAATCTGCATATGAGACCACGGTGGGAGGGCTTGCAAGCACTCTGGAGAACAGACGTAGAATTCAAAATGACCTTGACAAATTGGAGAATTGATCTGAATTCAACAAGATGAAATTCAATAAAGACAAGTGCAAAGTACTTCACTTAGGAAGTTAAAAATCAAACGCACAACTACAAAATGGGGAAGAATTGGCTAGGCGGTAGTACTGCTGAAAAGGATCAGGGGTTATTGTGAATCACAAATTGAATATGAGTCAACAGCGCTCAGAAAAAGGCTAATATTCTGGGATGTATTGTGTGCGTGTCATGTAAGATATGGGAGGTAATTGTCCCACTCTGCTTAGCACTGGTGATGCCTCAGCTACAGTACAGTGTCAAAGGCACCATGCTTTAGGGAAGACATGGATAAATTAAAGAGTCTAGAGGTGAGCAACAAAAATAATGAAAGATTTTGAAAACCTGATGTGTCAGGAAAGGTTTAAAAAAATGGGCATGTGTAGTCGTGAGAAAAGAAGACTGACAGTCTCCTTATATGTTAAGGGCTGCTATAAAGAGGACTCTGATCAATTGTTTTCCATGTCCACTAAAGTTAGGACAAGAAGTAATGGGCTTAATCTACAGCAAAGGAGATTTAGGTTAGTTATTAGAAAAAACTTTCTAACTGTAAGGGTAGTTAAACTCTGGACTAGGATTCCAATGGAGGTTGTGGAATCCCCCATCACTGGAGGTTTTTAAAAGCGGTCTGGACAAACACCTGTCAGGGATGGTCTAGGACAGGTTTACTTGATCCTGCCACAGCACAGGGGGCTGCACTTGATGACTTCTCAAGATCCTTTCCAGACCTACATTTCTATGATTCTATGACATGCCCATTAGAGACTAGATTATGACCACCAACTCATTTCAAATAGGTTATCAAACAGCCTTCATAACTTCTCATCACTAAGTACTAATATAATAATAAAAATATATAATAGGGGGAATAGCTCAGTGGTTTGAGCATTAGCCTGCTAAACCCAGGGTTATGAGTTCAGTCCTTCAGAGGGCCACTTAAAGATCTGGGGCAAAATCAGTACTTGGTCCTGCTAGTGAAGGCAGGGGGCTAGACTCAATGACCTTTCAGAGTCCCTTCTGGCTCTAAGAGATAGGTATATCTCCATATATTATCATTATATTTTTTTTACTTGGGCTCAATTTGACCTGGTGGCTTCGCAGTGAGTCCTCATAGATCATTTAAACAGCAGAAGGACAAGAATGTCAGTCAGATCACACGGTTACTCAGTAAAGCACAGCCATATCATGGTGGTTTATTTTTTGCTATCTTCATCCCATTTCCCTTTTCATAGGCAAGCTGGCAGAAGTGAAATTTTAGGAAAGATCTGAATGAGACAAAGGAGAGTCCCAGGCAAACAGGTTTGGTGAGGGTGCTGCATGCATAATGGGTAGCACGGATGGACATGTGTAAGGGAGATGAGATGTTAAGAACCTACCTTGGTTCTAAGTCTAGCATGAGTTTCCAGGGCTGGCAATTAGAAACCATCTATTTATTTGCAAACTGAGAAGATTAGATCTGGAGTCAGGGGGACACAAACATGAAAGCCCAGGATGCCATTTTTATAGCAACTTTTCACAGGAAAGCCATACTTTAAGTGTAATCTTTCTTTGTATATAGGTAATTATATGACCTCCATCACCATAGTATTTAAATGACTTGTCCAATAGTAAGTCTGTGGCAAAGCTGAAGATTTCAGATCTCCTAAATCCCAGTCTGTCAGGAGGATGGTCTTGTGGTGAAGATGCTCTTTTCCATGTCATTGTGCCCTTATAATTTTCATGAATCATAGTTTGCCATTTTACTGTGCTCCTCTCTGAAGTACAATAAGATACTTTTACACCTTATGGTCCAAATTGATCTTTGGTGTAATTCCTTTTAAGTCATTGGAGCTGCACTGAGTGGTGAATTTTGACCTGTATTTTATTACAACAAAGGGTATAAGGGTATAAGGGTTATTTGGGAATCATCACAGAAAGGGGCATGGGTGGTCAGGTTTAATGGTCCGAGCTGAAATCAATAACCAGAAGTCAAAGACCAGAGTCAGAGCTGAGGATGAGAGCCAGAATCAGGAATCAGAAACTGAGCACGGCAGGGGCAGGACTAGAGCCAGGCTGGGAACATGGCACACACAGGAGCAACTGCGGCTATGGGCATAAGCATTGAACTGCTGGCTTTAAGAGCAGCACTAGCAATGACACTCAACCAGTCTCCAATAGAGTGTTCTGCACAGATCTTCAATTTCTATTCATGCTCCTTGGTTTTCTCAGTGTGGAGGGCCACAGCGCATTGATGGAGGGGATATTGCCTGTATCATATCCTATTTCAGAGCCTGGAATTAAATCCCACTCAAAATCTCACTTGGATTTCTAGTCTGGAGAGATTAGGTTTTGCTGTCTCTTCAACCTCCTTTCCCTATTCTCAAGTATTACAATACATTTCCATAAGATAGTGTCAGGACTTGAATGAAGGGGAAGCAGATAGAATACAGACCAGCTAACATAATTGTACCACACACAATTGTCACCCTTAGCCACAGCTCTGCATTGAGAGAAGTGCAAAGCCCCAGTGGGAGAACTTGGAGGTATTGTGACCTCGGACACCTTGGCCTTTTGGCTAAGATCACACATAGCATCAGTTTAACATCTGATACAATCCTTCTTGAAAGACACCTGGAATCTCCTACACTTGCAGGAGAATTGTTGTTCATTTCCAGCAGCACCCACAATGTGCTAGTGCTAGATATTTTCCAAGCAGGAGAGAAGGGAAGGTCCCTGCCTTGAGGAGCTCAAAGATCTACCAGGTCTTTCTCATTTCAATGTCCTAGTAACTACTATTGTACAGAGGTTCCTTATCTGCCCTCATTACAAAACTGGGGTAAAGTAGGTTCCACTTGTGAGATCTAAGTGATGCTTTGGCATTGTACTGGCGTTCGGCAGAGAATTGCTTTTCACCCACCCTGCACAACTTGACAATCCGGCAGTGACTGGGAGTCTCTGTTGCCGGGAAGTCCAGTGCTTGCCTAGAAGAGGTGCTCTGGCTCCAGGTGAAAGCGTATTGGCAGAGCTGTGTGGGAGGCTTGTATTGCTCCTTCAGCCGGAGCAGTCAGCCAATACTTGGGGCCTTGTAGGATTGTGCCATTTTAATGAGGCCATATAGCAAGACTGAGTTAGCCCTGCTGGATGCATTGATAGTACATCACCGTGTTCAACTTCAGATGTATAATTTGTGGGGTGCGGGGGAGGATGGCAGTGAAGCTCTCGGAGGGGGTGTGTCTCTTCCCCGGGAATATTGAGAAATACCTACTATTTCATACAGTGTGGACTATTTTAAGGCAAAAACTCTGCTCTTCAGAATCATTGCAGCCTTCCCGTCAATTAGGTGATAGAATTGTAACAAGCGGCTCCCAGAGCCTTCTTCAGTGCAGTCACTGATTTCAAGAGTGTAGTTATCATCAATCTTTTGTTCTATATTATGTGGGTGTCAAGAAAAAAATACTCTGCAATTTCCTTTTTATTTTTATAGTGTGCTACTGCTAACACAGGACTGCCAACCTGGATCTCACTTAATTTTATATAGGACTTTTCATATAAGCTGTATTCCAAAATGCTTTGAGTTTTGAGTTTACGCATGGCGAGTGGTCTGTGGAGCACTTGCTTGTGGTCCATGAAGAGCTGGCTAGTCACAGGGTGGTGGCTCCAGTAGGACAGTGCTATGGGGCTCAACCACTTTTATTTATTTCCAGCTGGCAAATCACATTAAAAGACAGCTATAGATAACAGTTAATTTCATAATATTTGCCAAGATTTTCAGAAGTGATTGGTCATTTTGGGTTTCCAACTTGAGGCATCTAAAACGGGCCTGTTTTTCAGAAAATGCTTTAAAAATGAGACCCCTTTAAAAGGTCTCTTAGCGACTAGTAACCTTGGGTGCCCAAGTGGAACCTATCACTTTCCCATTTAAACAATTGCTGTAGTTGCTAGTGAGATATTATGCAACTGAGCAGGTGGGGAGTTGATACCCATGATCATGAATCGGCAAGAGAGGTTGATCCACAAAGAAATTGTTCGATTAAGAATTTGAAACCCCCCTTATTTCAATTATAGGAACTGTACAAAGCAATGGAAGGAGCAAAAAGTTAGGAGCTTAATGACGAGAAAGAAGAAAGGTTTTCAGATGAGATCAGAAAATGGATGAAGAACTTTTGATGTTCAGGGAGGTTAGTCCAGTTGGCTGGAGCTACAGAGAAGGCTCTCAAACCAGAAGGGTCAAGGCAGCATGAAGGGAGAGAGAAAATCAGTGATAAACCTTGTGTCTTTTGTACGTCAATAGCACAGCCTATCAAATGGGTGCTAAGCCTATGGAAGGTTTGAAAAACAAGGGGCCAGCTGGTGTGAGTTGGAATAGCTCCACTGAAGTCAATGGATCTATACCAACTTTCATCAGCTAAGGGTCTGGCCCACGGAGGACAGTTTTGAACAGGATCCTGAAATGAACAGGAAGCCAGGTGAACTGAGGATGGAGGTGACGGGGTGGCTCTTCTTTTAGAAGGTGGGCAGCAGCTTTGTGCATGGGCTTGAGTGTGGAAGGCTGGGAATTTTGAGGACGGTAGGCAGAGGATTTGAAGTTGTCCATGTGAGATGATATGAATGGGGATTTCAGCAGAGGGGGAATCCAAGGGGTGGCTCGTGGAGGCAACATTTCATCAGAAATGAAAACAAGCAGATTTGCAAATATGGAAGAAGGAGAGTTCAGGATCAGAGATAGTGGAAGCAAATGGGAGGTCTTTGAAACAGATGGAACATGGTTATTACTATTTTTTTCCTATGGGTACTTGAGCCCTGGAGGACCCACAGAGTCAGTGCCTATGCACAAGTCCCTGCTCCAAAGCCATGTTCTCTGGAGCTTCTAACAACCTCCCTAAACCCACTGCAGTGCAAGCACACTGGGCTGTGCTATGAATCTGCTAGGCCTCGTGTTGCTTTGAATAGACCTGTGAGGTCTCATTCTCACAGGCAGCTCCTCGACACATGAAATACATGGACATGGACAACAGTCCATGTATCCCAGATCATACTGTACAATCCTTCTGCTCGTGGCTCAGTTAGACCCTGACAATTCATAACGAGCGTTCAAGCATCACAAGCTGGGGTGCCCAAACAAAGACAAACAGCGCCAGGCTGCCGATCCAAGACAGACACTCACAATCCCAGCAAAATCCTAGCCTTGACGGCAGCTAATTTTCAGCAGCAGTCTCACCCACAGGGCAAGCATGTTCTGAGCCAGCCTGACACCGCTGTCACAGTTGCATATGTGAACAAATGAGGTTACTCAAAATAGGGCCTAAGTGGAATTGAACTGGTGCCTAGGCAGGTGCTAGCACCCTGCACAGGAGTGAATTTCATCCAACAAGAGGATAGGTGCAGAAAGCTCCTCCTTTCATGGCATAGTCAGAAATTATTCTGCTCTCCCTCAGAGCCCATCATGGCGCTGGCATTGTGGGCCCCCTGGAACAACTGAGTGAAGAGAATTTAGCTTGGTGAATGGTCCGAGAATCATTGCACATTCAACATACTGAAACACACACGGGACATACTGTGCACAGTTTGGTTTGTTTCCAAGGACGACCACAAAGCCAAAAATTAAACAAACAGGTATTTGGATCCCAAAGCAATGCCAAGCCCCTCCCCCTCCTTTTATAGCCCCCTTCCCAAAGCCTCTCTTTTAGCTCTAAGTTCAGACTCCGACCCCCCACCTTTATTCTGGACACTGTCCCATATTTTAATAAGACGAAGTTAAAAATATTTGGAGCCCAGGATGCATATGTATCAATAAGCATCTCTCATGATCTCTGACCATTGCAATCCTGAGGTTTCCATCCCCTGCTTAGCCCCCGCTGTTTGTCACCCCGACAGAGTTATGGCCAGAGGCGTGCCTTGCCTTCTATGTATTCAAGGCATGCACTGCATATCCCAGGACTGGCTGTGCCCATGGGACAATTCTGTCTGGCCCCTGAACATGCACAGCGGACGCCATTTTGTGGTGTGACCTTGCATGCACCATACCTGTGAGGGCTGCATCAAGGACACCATTTTGCCTGCAAGTATAGAATTGCATGCCTGACTAAAAGTGTCACGGCATGTCACTGGTTGTGGCTATTAACCGGGAGCTCCTTGCAGGGCCGGCTCCAGGGTTTTGGCCGCCCCAAGCAGCCAAAAAAAAAAAAAGCCACGATCGCGATCTGTGGTGGCAATTCAGTGGAAGGTCCTTCGCTCCGAGCGGGAGTGAGGGACCGTCCGCCGAATTGCTGCCGAATAGCTGGACCTGCCGCCCCTCTCCAGAGTGGCCGCCCCAAGCACCTGCTTGCCAGGCTGGTGCCTGGAGCCTGCCCTGGCTCCTTGTCTGTGTGTGAAGCCTAGTGCACAGCTTAGTGTGTCACACCGAACAGTCCAGTAGACGAGCTGGTCAAAACTTTCCCCTCAAAACTCTTTTTCAATGGAAAGCTGGGTTTTCGACTAAATGACTTTTCCCGCCCAAAAGCATCCGCTCTCTTTTTATCGAAAAACCACAGACTTTTGGAGTTTTGGCCAAAAAACTAGAAGTTTCCTTTTTAAAAAATGAAAAGTTGAAATTTTCAGTGGCACATTCCCTCATTTTCCAACCCATTCTGTCTGTCTGGGTTAGATTGTGCCTTTAGACAAGGCAAGGGGTGGTGCATAAGCTCCACCATGCCAGAAAGGCATTGTGTTCATAGATACCCCGGGGAAGCGCAGTTCCTTCCTGGCTGCCCCTTGCTTGCCGGGAGTCATTTGCTGCTGGCCTATATCAGAGTTATGACACACACACACACATACCCCTCACTGCTGGCTCCATGGCACAACTCATTCCTTTCCCCTTCCTGGGCACGCCCCAGACCTGCTCTGGGGCAGGAGTAAACAAGTTCACGGTCACTTCCCCACAAACAGGTATCCAACACCTGAAGAACCCATGCAGAGGTACAAGGGGGTTCTTATTCCCTGTTTCTCCTTTGTGCGGGTGTGTCGTCCAAGTCACAATCCAGCTCGTAACAATGGCTGTTACTAGACATAGTTCTGAATTAGAGCAACAACTAAACCTAATTACAATAAAATTAGACCCAAAACACAACTTAACGATGAAGAGATAGCATGGACCAGTAGATGAGTCACTGCTCGGGGAGTCAAGAAACTTGAGTTCTGTTCCCATCTTAGTCACTAACTTGAGCATGTTACTTCACATCCCTGGGCCTCTGTTTCCCGTACCTATTGTTTGTCTAGCTTGTAAGTGTAACCCACACATCTCCTGGGTGTGGTGCTCTGTCCCATCTAGTGGCACCAAGACCACTTAGAGATTAATGAGTCTACTACAGCCTTAGCTAATGGCCATGGGGCTTTTAGCTCATGTAGTGGAGGGTCATAGACTGAGGTCCCAGGTTTGATCCTGCCTACAGGCGTTGTCAGCGTTAAATGAGCTCTTCAAAGCAGGGACTGTCTCTATGTGCTCGCACAGTGCCTACCACGAGGGGTCCCCAGTCTTTATTAGGGCCTGTAGGGATCGTACAAATAAGTCATAATAGCACAGTGATAGATGCAGCATATGCGCCTAGATAGAACATAGTAGTTCACGAGGTATTCGAATCAGAAGTCACTCCTTTAAAGCTATACCTATGAGCGAGGGGTGTGATTCCCCTGCTCACATACACATGCTGGTGATAACTCAAGGAAAGCTAGTGTGAGTATAAAGAGCAGTGTAGCCCTGGTAGTACAGGCAACAGCAGCAGAGCCACGGCTGAGCTGTGCAGAGTACAAATCTGAAAGCGGTGGATATGTGCTTAACCATTGCCCGTGCCACCACAGCTACATGACTAGTTACACTCAGGCTAGCTCTCCTTGAGCTACTGCTGGTACGTGTACACGAGCGGGTGAACCACGCCCCTAGCTCATAGCAGAGCCGTAGCCGAAGTGTCGAAGACAAACCACAACGGGCCAGATTTGTCCCTGGCTTACCTCCACTGACTTCAGAGATGAGTTTGTCCAAATTGTGCAGTGCCTACGCCAGGGGTCGGCAACCATTCAGAAGTGGTGTGCCGAGTCTTCATTTATTCACTTTAATTTAAGGTTTTGCGTGCCGGTAATACATTTTAATGTTTTTTAGACGGTCTCTCTCTATAAGTCTATCTATTATATAACTAAACTATTGTTGTATTGTAAAATAAACAAGGTTTTCAAAATGTTTAAGAAGCTTCATTTAAAATTAAATTAAAATGTTGATCTTACGCCGCCGGCCCGCTCAGCCCGCTGCTGGTCTGGGCTTCTGTTCACCTAGGCTGGCAGTGGGCTGAGCGGGGCCTGCGGCCAGGACCCCAGATGGCAAGGGTCCGGCAGCCAGAACCCCAGACAGGCAGCGGGCTGTGTGGTGGCCGGGACCCCAGACCTGCAGTGGGCTGAGTGGCTCAGGCCACTGCCGCTCAGGGGTTCCATCTGCTGGCTCCTGCCAGCTGGGATCCCGGCTGCTGGACCCGCTCATCCCGCTTCCAGTCTGGGTCCTGGCCCTGCCCACATACAGTGGGTACCTACTTTCTCCCTGGTTCTGGCCCATTCTTTTCCTCTCTCAGCACTGAGCACAGGGCTGGGGGTGAAGGGTCTGGCCAGGAACTAGAATGAGGGAGGGGGCTCAGGGTTGGGGCAGGAGGTTTGGGTGTGGGGCACTTACCTGGGCAGCTCCCATTTGGTGCGAGGGGTGCAGGTGGGAATGTGGGGTGAGTGTGTGCAGGAGCTCCCGTTTGGTGCTCAGGGTGGGGGTGGGGATGTGGAGGGTGCAAGAGTCAGGATTTTGGGGGTGCATGGGGTGTGGGGTGGCTGGGTATGTGGGGGTGTGTGCAAGAGTCAGGGCAGAGGGCTGGGGGCATGTGAGGGGGGTGCAGGTGTCAGGGCAGGGGGTGGGGTGGGGGCTGGGTATGTGTGGGGGTGCCAGAGTCTGGACTGGGGTCGTGGGGGGGTGAAGGAGTCAAGCAGAGGGCTGGGTGTGTATGAGGAGGGGTCAGGGCAGAGGGCTGGGGTGTGTGTGAGGGGGGGATCAGGGAGGGGGCTGGAGGAGATATGCCCCTTTTCCACCCCCCCTTCCCCAAGGCCCTGCCCCCGCTTCTTCACTGACTCTGCTCCTTCCCGACCCCCTCCCTCGCAAGGGCCATCAGCTGATCGGCCGGCAGGGAGGGAGGGACGGAGAGGCAGAGGAGGGGCAGGAACCCAGCACACTACGGGAAGAGGCAGGGGAGCCAGCAGGACCAAGCTTCTGCCCCCTGTTCCTTGCCCCTTGCCCCCGCGGGGGGGGGGTGTGTGTGTCAGAGAAATCGGCTCGCGTGCCGTCTTTGGCACGCTTGCCATAGGTTGCCGACGCCTGGCCTACGCAGTTGGTCCTGACTCAAACAAAGCTCCCTTGAATTCAGTGGGAACATTTTTGCCTAAATCAGTTCCAGAGCGGATTGAACAGTAAATAAAAAAAAAGTGAACTTGCAAATATTTGCATCCAAAAAGTGAGTCAGACTCAGTGCTGATGATTCATTAGGTCATGCTATTCATTAACTGAGAATGTTCAAGGGACTACAGGGTATTTGTCAACATGTTTCTGCACCCCAAAAGCAGTTATGAATTTCAGCACAAATAACTATTCATCCGAAAATTCATATGGCATGTTTATTATAAAATATTTATTATGTGTACTACAGTGTCTCTAGAGGCCCCAGTTGAGATCAGGGCCCCCCATTGTGCTAAGCAGTGTATTCCTACATGGTGATGAGTCCCTACCTCCTACCCTCAAAGAGCTTACAAGCAAAATAGACAAGGCAGCCAATGTGTGGAGAAACTGAGGCAAACCACGGCCACTGGAAGCTGCGGGGGGCCATGCCTGTGGATGGTCAACATCAGCAAAATGTCTCGTGGCCCACAATCAGTCCTCTGAGGCCTGCAGGGATAATCCAAACGGCATCTGATTTCATCCTCCCTGTTCCTAAGGAAAACTGCAGTCATCCTCTGCTCTTTCTGCTGTCCTTGCCTCCATGAGGGAAGGAGGTCATTTATCTGCTGCCCCCTTTCCCAGAGCTCATCCTGGTTCCTGGGAGGGAAGGGATCCATGCCCTGTCCAGACTTCAAGGCTCCGGTCCAGAGCCCTAAATGGAATCATAGCCTGGAGTTTTCAGACCACCAGTTGTTACCCTGGGATCACTTCCCTACTCTCAATGCAGCCTCTGTCAGTCTTTGTTTGGAGCATCCTGGACCCCTGAGATTCTACCTTTGTATACATGCCAATAGTTAAAAGAAAAGATGTCAGCAGTGCCAGAGAGAGCAGCTGGCCACGGATCTCCAGTTCGCTAAGGAGGAGAAAAAGAACCTGCTCCAGTTAGTATATGACCTTGAGAGGAAGTGGAGGCTCCTCATACCGGGATGGACAAGCTGTGGCATGCAGAGGCGCTGAAGTCCAGGAGGTGAAGGTGAACTGAAAGGTCTCTTAAATGCTCTCCAGGTAAGAGAGACCTGGGAGAGTAGACCCTGACTAAAGGGGGCAAAAAGCTAGAGAAAAACACTCTCTCGAGATAGAGAGATTGGGGAAAGAATCTGCTAAACTGGGACAAGAGACAGTAGTAGAACTACCACCCCAATCCTATTGGGGAGGGGAGGAGTGTGAAGGGGTGGACTAGGCCCAAAGGCCCCCTGCTGGAGGCCTCAGGGTTCTGCCACACCCATCCCAGGAAAGGAGCAGTGGAGAGGTCCTCCAAGTGGCCTAGAGTGGTTGTGAGGAAGCAACCAATCAGAGGGCCAGGAGGGCACTATAAAAAGGAGCTGCAGAACAGAGCAGCACTTAGTAGCTGCTTGGAGCTGGAGAAGCTGTGTCGTTGGCTGGAAGAGCAGCAGGATCATGGACAGCTATGTGGGGGTAGGGACCAGGGGAGTAAGAGGCTCCTGGCTGGTTGCTAGGACTGAGCCAAAGACAGTTTGCTAGTGGGGACCGGATGAGCAATGAAGGAGCTCCTGGCTGGCTGCAGGGGCTGAGTAGGGACTAAGCCTGGGGAGGGCCACAGGAAGATAGTGTGTCCAGGGAGGAAGTCCTGAGGATACAGCCCTATACCAGGGCTGGACTGGTTTAAAGACCGTGGACACACCTAACCAGAGGGGGCATTTGTGAGATCAGGTGCCAACCCCATTACAGAGAGGATCGTCTATATCCTGTTGGTGACCTCCTTT
Source organism: Chrysemys picta bellii (assembly GCF_011386835.1). Lineage (NCBI taxonomy): Eukaryota > Metazoa > Chordata > Testudines > Emydidae > Chrysemys > Chrysemys picta. Next base: position 339,490,849 of record NC_088791.1, read on the forward strand.
GTTCAGGAACCGGTGTAGATAAATATGTCACACTAAGAAAATCCCCAGACTTCAATTGCTGAGTCTCTTCTAATGGAAAAGCAAACTACAGCCCCTGCCCACCCCAGCCTGAGATCTGCTACTTCTTGGCAGAAAGGCGTCAATGCTATATATGCAAAAACGAACTGTTTTTGCACATGAATATACAGCTGCTCACCATTAAAATGCAGCTATTTCTGGGGTAAAACACAGCAATGATTTAACAGAACATGTTCGTTTAGGACCAAGAATACCATATCCAACTAACATGACACGTGGGATTTAGGTTAACGGAGTATAAATGACCTATGCTGGAATTTGGCCAGGTAACCTGTTTTAACATTCCTTCTCTAGAGAAAATTGCCATGAGATTTTTTTTTTTTTTTTTTTTTTTAGTGAACAAGAGCAGTCAGGATCTTGGTTTCATGCCTCATCCTAAAGATGCCACCTATAGCAGCACAGTGCCCTCTACCAAGATGTTGTGGCGTTGGCTCAGTACTGTATGGGAAGGAAGAGTGCCACTTAACCATACAGTCCAAAGGGACTTTGGCTTTTTTAGGGTGAATGTGGGAGAGGAAAAAAGCAATGTAATAGAAATCAGGAAAATACAACAGTAATTCAACAGCTGTCCGTGCTGCCTGCAGGTGCCCTCATGACATCACAATTATTTATAGACAGAAGGTTATTAGCCACAATGTGAAAAGAAATAAGTTCTACGGTAGAGTAATAGCTCAATGGGGTGGATTTTCAAAACCACTCAGTTAGGGGCAATGAGGTGCAAAATGACATGTGCAAAGAAATGGAAACAGACGTTGGAGATGAAAGAGACCTTTGATATCAAATGTCTTTCTGACAGCACAGGACTGTTCCTTACAGGACATAAATAGACTCTAAATGTAAATGGAATTTTTTTAATTCAGACATAGATTTATGCATCTAAGTGTGATATGTGTAGCTTGAAAATAACATAAGAATGGCCATGCTTGGTCAGACCAATGGCCCATCTAGCCAATATCCTGTCTTCTGACAGTGGCTAATGCCAGGTGCTTCAGAAGGAATGAACAGAACAGGCAATCATGGAGTGATCCATCCCCTGTCATCCATGCCCAGCCTCTGGCAATCAGAGGCTAGGGACACCCAGAGCATGGGGTTGTAGCTCTGACCATCTTGACTAATAGCCATTGACTGACCTACCCTCCATGAAAACATAGTTATGTTTGATTTCTGTGTCATGCAACTTTTAAGTTTCTAAGAGTACTAGCTGCGGAGGTAGCCAGCATTTTGTTGCCCAGTGGTTACAGAGGAGAGACGCACACATAGTGGTCTCTCTGGGAGACATTACTTTTGTTCTTTCTTGCTGTTTCCCTCAATCTGTAATAAAAAGCCATTTCAGCCTGTAGGTCAGTGGCTTGCTCACTGGGGATGAAAACATTACCCTAAGGAATGGACTGGCATGTTGCAAAGGGCAGTATGTAACCATACTGCCTCAGGAATGGACTTTTTTCCTAAATGAAACTTTGTCCAAATGGACGTGCTCCCGGGCAACGTTTTGATTTTGATGAATCAGCATTTTCCATCGGAAAAATGTTCCACTGGACATTTTTCAACCAGTTCTATTCTTGGTTGTGGTTAAATTCACTTCTCTGCAGAGTGCTTAAGCAATGCACATGTTCATGTGCTGGCCTCTGACACAGGAGAGACTTTCACCCTGGATGTTTTGCTGGATGAAATTTACAAATCCCATGTGGGGAAAGAAGGAAAGAAAGAGTCACCTTCTTGGAATTCGCATGAACCAAGAGGCTCCTCCTATGCCGAAGCACAAGGTGGCATTATTTGATAAAATAAATGGGTAGCTAGGGAGTAAAGGCCAGAAAGATGCGGTGCCTGTTCTTAGAAGATAATTCCTGCAGGAATGATTAGAATGGCAGAGGGCTTGGAATGTAATCAGTTGGGTGTGTTGATCATCTAGGGCTGTAATTTTCAGTTCACCCCCCCCCCCAATCAGTTGTGACATTTTCATTGTTTTTGTGCTAATAGCCATGTTTCGCCTTTTGGAAATCACTTGTTTCCTTCTACTCTGCAAATTAGCCCCTTGTTAATAGATAAACATATTTATACAAAAATGTCAGCTAACACAGTATCATTAGTACATTATGTATCGTTAGTACGTTGAAATGCCTTCCTGTTTGCTTTTCACTGTGTGCTGTCATTTAGATACATCTAGATAGATAGATCTGATGTTGGTTTAATTTTCCTCTTCTTCTTTGTAAAGATACAAGGGAGATCATTCCACTGGGGTCAGAGGCCTGGAGCTGTCTGTCTGATTAGCCCCATCCACTGCATCTGAGAGAGAGCTGGACCTTAATGAGTTGACCTTTAAAAGAGGGCAGCAGGAAACAGAGACCAGAAACTGCATCACCCTCCAGAAAGCTGAGGGGGCTTGGGCTCGGCCCCCAATGGATTAGTAGTAGAGCTACTACGAAGAGGGACTGCCCTAGAAAACCCAAGCGGACAGGAGGGGAGACCGGTGGGAGCCCTTTATTGCTGAGGATGTGAGGTAAGAGCCAGGAAGATCTTGTTACTGGTGCAAGAGACAGACTTGGGGAGGGGGCCTATTTTGCTCGCACAGACTTTGAAGGAAGAATCTGCAAGGGTTTTGATCATATTTTGTTAAGAAGGCTGAGATAAAGCAACTACTCCCTGCTGAAAACGGCTTCCCTGGATTCCTTGAGAAAGCCCAGATGGAATTAACCCCCGGGAGCGAGCTGACCCAGCAAGAACAAAGCTTGCTCCGATAAGAGGAGGGCTTGCTAAGCCTTTTACACTCTTCTTTACAGCCATTATTGCAACATACTGGGTTACGTTATTAGGGTAAAATGGCCAGGAACTGAAATGGCAAACGTGATTTGGAAATTTGACTGTAGTTTGACGTTTCACCATTAGGGGTCAGCTGTCGCCTAGTGGATTGAGGACAGGCTGGGAGGCAAGAGATTTGGGATCCATTCCTTACACTGTGTGGAACTGACTCTGTTGTCTCCAGCAAGGAGGCAAAGGAAGGTTTTGTGGTAAAGGGGCTGGACTGTGTCTCAGGAGATGTGGGTTCAGTTCCTGACTCTGCCACAGACTCCTTGGGTGGCTGCTGTCTTTGCCTCACTTCCCCATCTGTAAAATGGGGTAATACTCCATTGGTCTTGCCTATTCTTTGAGGCATGTCTCTTACAATGTATACATACCACACCTAACACAGCGAAGGCCCCTATCTCCAGTGAGGTGTCGAGATACTGTTTACATTTTTGTGCCTCCATTACCTGATCTGTAAAACAGGGGGGCTGAGAGCCATTGAACCAAACTGTAAACCCTGTATGTGATGGAAACCACTTCCAGCCAGGGGGTGCGGCAGCACCCTGAGTTCCAGCCCCTGTGCTGTAAAATGGAGATGATGCTTCCACACCCTTGCAAAGGACGGTGTGAGCTAGAGATGAAAACCCTCTGCATTTGTGGAGTAGTTCATTTTAACAAGACCCATGGCATTTCATATACAGCACAGTGCTTCTGTCCATCTCTATGGAGCATCGTCATGTACATCATCCTAGGTTAAGCCTTCTTGATAGCGGACATGATTTTTTAGATAGTACATTAGGTTGCTCTGGATTGAACGTTTTGAACTTCACCCATCATTATTTAGACTCTGCAACATTGGTTCGTGCTGTTGTTGCAGCTCGATACCTACAGTATGTTATTAATCTGTCTCTATGATGCTCCTGGCCCAAGTGATGATCAGATGACCTTTAATTTGTGACAATAGCAAAAGTATGGGGCTAGAGCCTCCACTGATGTAAGTGAGCATAGTTCCTTAGTCTAGGGAGGCATAATGGACTGGAGACTCCAGTCCATCTCCCACCCTAACTAGTATCATTGCAGCTCTAGCGGTGATAGCACCAATGAAAGTCAGGCCAGCCAAGGCTAGACAATTAAAACACCAGCAGCCACTTGGCCTGCTGGTCTACACTAGCACTCATCTGCACTGATCCAAGTGCAATGATAGGAATGCGCAGAAAGACTAGTGTGGACAATCCTCTAGGGGTAAACTCTGCCCTAGCACTCCCCATTGCAGATCTGAACATAGATCAGTCGAGGATGGGATTAGCTATAACCATCCTCACTTAAAAAGCAGCAGAGTCTCCTGTGGCACCTTATAGACTAACAGACGTATTGGAGCATGAGCTTTCGTGGGCGAATACCCACTTTGTCGTCCTGCATCTGGCGAAGTGGGTATTCACCCACAAAAGCTCATGCTCCAATACGTCTGTTAGTCTATAAGGTGCCACAGGACTCTGCTGCTTTGACAGATCCAGACTAACACGGCTACCCCTCTGATACTTGACATCCTCCCTTAGTTCACTGCTGTGGTAGGCAGACTTTGTCTTCATTTCAACCTGCTGCCGTGAAGTGGCACCTGAAGCATAAGCAGCAGCGATCAGGAGTCTGATCCTGCAGGGTGCTCAGTGCCACTGGTGGCCCTGGGCACCTCACTTTTGCTCACGTCGGGCATGGTCCTGCAGCAAGGAAGCCAGAGGGTTCTGGACTTCAAATGCCTTGGATCAGCCCTCCCACAGTGCAAGTAGGGTGACCAGATGTCCTGATTTTATAGGGACAGTCCTGATATTTGGGGCTGCTTCTTATATAGGCTCCTATTACCCCCTCCCCCCCCCCCCCCCCCGGTCCCGATTTTTCACACTTGCTATCTGGTCAGCCTAAGTGCAAGACCCCTCCTCACTGAAGCCAATCTGAGTTTTGCCATCAGCCTCCATGGCAGCACAATTGGGTCTTTAAATGGGAGGGAGGGCTCAGCACTTTGCTGGATAAGGCCCCAGCTCCTTTCTGTACCATTGCGCAAATAGACTGGCTCATATTCTACCATTACAAATGCTGACCACATTAGCATTAAAGTAAGTCTGTATATCACGGGCTGCAGTCTCTGCTCATTACGTGCGAGTTACAGTGAATTAACGTTAATGAGGCAATTTGGGTCATTTCCAGCTTGTATGCAAAATAATTATTTTTAACCGCTCACCAAATATCCCCTAATTAAGCTGATAAATTTCAGCAAGGTCTTGCAAGACAAACTCTTCCTCCTCCACGTAGGAGCGGCCCCGCCTTTGAAATTCATTGCAGTTGTGCTTTGTAGGCACAGAAGATATTTCAAATGCTTCCCCCTTTGGTGTATTTTAGTGGGTTGAACAAATGGAACCTTTTGCTGAAATCAAAGACAAGGAAATAATCAATAGCTTTCGCGGGCGGGGGGGAGGGAGGGGGAGAGGAGGAACCAAACTCATTTGTTTAACGACTCAAGGACAACGCAACATCAAATGTGCGTGAGAATCAACTGCAGCTAGTTAGTTCACAGGAATCATTACCTCATTGTAAACCTGTTCCCTAAAATGTAGGCAGAAAATTTTGTTTGACATTAAAAATTAAGCAGTGGGCTACATTTCCCGGTGTTACATGATGAATTCGGTGTACATAAATTGTGTTAATAATGGGCTGTATGTATGCAACTCCCCCAAGACTGTAATACACCAGCTAATGTCCTGCTACAGCAGGGGTGGCCAACCTGTGGCTCTGAAGCCACATGTGGCTCTTCAGAAGTTAATATGCGCCTCCTTGTATAGGCACTGACTCTGGGGCTGGAACTACAGGTGCCAACTTTCCAATATGCTTGGGGGGCGCTCTCTGCTCAACCCCTGGCTCTGCCACAGGCCCTGCCCCCACTCCACCCCTTCCCACCCGCTCCCCTGAGCCTGGAGTGCCCTCGCTCCTCCCCCTCCCCCCCCCCGAGCCTCCTGCACACCACAAAACAGCTGATCGGGAGATGCGGGGAGGGAGGGGGAGGGGCTGATCGGTGGGGCTGCTGGTGGGTGGGAGGCGCTGGGAGTAGTGTGGGGGGGAGCTGATGGGGGGGGGGGGTGAGCTGCTGATGTATTACTGTGGCTCTTTGGCAATGTACATTGGTAAATTCTGGCTCCTTCTCAGGCTCAGGTTGTCCACCCCTGTGCTACAGCGCCCTCCCCCTCGCTCTCATGGTCCAAATAGAAGTTAAGAGCTTACTACTGCTACCAGCTAATGGAGTTACATTTCTAGCTCAAATGGCAAAACCCCATGCTTTAGGTTTGGCGGTTGTGACTGAAGGCACCTCTGTCTTCACACCCCACATACCATTTTAGTAACCATTGCACAAAATAGGCCTCGTGAGGTGTCATTCGAAAGCAAATCATTTGCTGGTCAATAAGATCATGATAAAATGTATGTAGCAACATTATATGTAAAGTTATGAACATAAGCTGAACTCATGACTAAAGTGTGTTTACCAGAGAAGTCTGGGGAGGAGATTAACCTGTTTCTCAAAGACAACGGACAAGTTGGCTCCTCTAGCCAGGTGTCATCACCAGAGCAATCACCTGTGAAGGGCCATTCCTTGGAAGGAAAGGGGGGCAGGAACAAACAGATCCGCATCTTAGCAACAACAGCCTGGAACCTCTTTCACCATCAGACTCCTTGACTCAGACCTCACAGTGGGAATAAACTTAACCTAGGGGTAATCTGGACAAAAATAAATTTCCAAGGATGACTGAACTATAAAAGTGAGGGGCAAAGCTACCCCAAGTTATTTCTCCCTATCCATCTCTCTCCCTTTCACTTAAGATGACAATAGAAACAGCTGTTGGATTTCGGGAGCAGATCCTGGCCTGAGAATTTGGTCAGCAATGTTACCGGAAACATGCAGTAAGGGACTTCACCTTGAACCAAGTCTAGTTTAAGTTTTAGTACTAGGAAGTGTTTTATCTTTTTCTCTTGTAACCGTTTCTGACTTTAATGCTTTTAGACTTTTTCTCACTTAAAACCTCCCTCCCTTGTAGTTAAACTTTGTTTATTCTTTAATCAAAACTCGTCTAGTGTTGTTTAAATGAAATTGTGGTTAGCTCCTGTTACAATCATTTGCTACTTTAAATTGATCCCCTTAGGGGGCAACAGACCTACTATATCTGGACTGTCCAGGAGAGGTCTGGGCAGTGCAGAACACACATTTTGCAGGAAATTCAGGACTTGATAGTGTGTTGGCACCATCCTGCAAGTGGTAACCAAGGCTGGTGGCAACCAGAGTGTGACGGCAGGCTGCAGCTACACACAGACACTTGGATACGGTTTGTGAGGGACCCAGGTTGGGAGCTAGAGCAGCGTACATTGTGAGGGACCCCAGGTTGCAAGGCAAGTGGTGATACAGCCCCTCACTGGTCCGGATTGCACCCCAGAATGTCATCGTGGCAGTGGGATCTAAGAGCAGTCGATTGCATACCCCGCTATCCGCCACCACTAGCTAGCGTTTTAACTGAATGGGGGTGAGAACTGAACAAGTAAATATCCAGATTGTGGCTAAGTGATGAGATCAGAGGGCCAACGTGTCTCCTGCCTGCACTTTCGTTGTATGGACAAGGTAATAATACCGTGCTCTTTTCACCTGGAGACCTCAAAGCACTTTACAAGGAGATGGTTATCATCTCTATTTTATGGACGGCAAAATCAACATCCAGCAGTGAAGTGACTTGCCCAAGGTCATTTAGCAGGCTTGAAGCAGAGCTGGGGCTAGAACCCAGGTCTCCTGACTCAGTTCAGTCCGCTAGGCCACACTGCCGTCTACTGTCCTCAAACAACATATCACCTGGTGCCCCTGCTGGGGTGGTACGGCTCCTACCCACCACCACGGCAGGACTGTGGCTAAAACCTACAAGAAGTCTGCAATGCTGGCAGACCAGGTGCCAGCTGATGCCAAGGCCCAGGGTCCCTCTGAACACTGACAGACGTGCAGCTGGAAACCAGTCTGGCTCCCCTGTGGGTTAGTATAGTTGTTATTAGTGTTTGTTTAGACTTTATGGAATGCTTGTAGGATGCGGCGTGTATTAATCCTGCTTATAATATCTCTGTCCCATGGTATAGTTACACTGCAGCGTTTGCATTGTAAACCTCTAATTGTGTAACTCAAAGAGGAAAGGAAGCATCCATTAAGGTAAAGTGCTCATCCTGCAGACAACCAGTTCTATGAGCTATGTATAGGGGAGGGATCGCTCAGTGGTTTGAGCATTGGCCTGCTAAACCCACAGTTGTGAGCTCAATCCCTGAGGGTGCCATTTAGGGATCTGGGGCAAAAATCTGTCTGGGGCTTTGTCCTGCTTTGAGCAAGGGAGTTGGACTAGATGACCTCCTGAGATCCCTTCCAACCCTGGTCTTCTATGTAAGATGACCCGTTGAAGGAAATGAGGCATTGTGTAGCACTGAAGGGCAGAGACCATGTTGACTGCATTCCTGACCCCCTCCAGGAAGGGGAAGCTTGTGCATACACGCCATCTTAACAGCTTAGATCTTGGGATGAAGGGGATAAAAAGCCCTGCCAAGGAGAAATTGGATCGTTGTGCTGTCTGGACTCTGAGGGGCAAAGCTGTCCAAACGTAAGCAAGAGGTACCCATGTTGCTGGGCATTGGTCAGCCCTAAAGGTCATAGAAGCTTCTATTTTCTTTTAAATCTAAGACCCTGTAACTCGTGTGTGTGAGTTCCCTGCTTTAACCTTGTAAGCAGGGCCGGTGCAAGGAAGTTTCGCATCCTAGGCAAAACTTCCACCTTGCGCGCGCCCCACCCCCCAGCCCTGCTGCAGCTCCCCGCCCCCTCCCCACCCTGAGGCGCCCCTCTCCCCACGGCAGCTCCCGTTCTAATTCTCCTCCCCTCCCAGGCTTGCGGTGCCAAACAGCTGATTGGCGCCGCAAGCCTGGGAGGCGGGAGAATTGGAGCGGCAACCAAGCGCTCAGGGAGGGGGCGTAGGAACACTTTTTTTTTTTTTTTTTTTTTTTAACAAATTGGGGGCACCACTTTGGTGCCCCCAAATCTTGGTGCCCTAGGCAACCGCCTAGTTTGCCTAAATGGTAGCACCGGCCCTGCTTGTAAGTAACCATTTCTTTTCTTAGCTAATAAATCTTTAGTTAGTTTATTACAGGGTTGGCTACCAGTGTTCTTTGGTGAGAGATCTGAGTACAAATGACCTGGGGTAAGTGACTGGTCCTTGGCACGGGGAGTCACCTGGATATTGTTGTGATTTTTCGTGTACAGTGACCAGCAATCACATAGTCCAGCATGCCTGTGTGGCAGACTGGAACGCCCAAGGGGACTGTCTGACTCCCTGGCAAGACTGCTGTGGTGTATTAAGAGTCCACGCTTCTTACTGGGTTGGTGAAATCTAATTCCAGTATGTACAACCAGTTTTGGGGGGGGGGGGGTTGCCTTGCTTCTTGACAGTCTGTCCCGCACTAGTGGTCATGAGCCACACCAAGCAGCGGCGTGCGCAGAAATATAACTTTGACTCTGGGGTGGGGTGGGGAGGGGGACACACACGTTTTCCCTCCCTTCCCCCCCGCTCCAGCAGGAGCTCGCTTTCCTACCCACAGCCCCGGGGCCAAGAGGAGTTCTCTCCCAGTCACCATGGGCCCCAGGGCTGGAGGAGTTCTGTGCCCCTGACAATTATTGGGGGAGGAGGGGGGCTAGGCCCCTGCTTGCCTCCCCTCGTGTACGCCCCTGGCTCCAGGACAGCATGCCAAGGTCTGTATTGAAAAGAGAAGAAATGATTAGGGTGGCTAAAGGGGGTCATAACGAGACCTAGCAAGACAGAAGACCATCCTTGAGGTTAAGGTGCTGGATTAGGACTCCCATGATCTGGGTTCAGTTCCTGGCTTTGCTACATACCTCCAGTGTGCCCTTGGGTGAGTCTCAAACGCTGTGCCTCACTTTCTTATCTGTTCATGAGGATAATAACCCTTTGTCAGTCTCCTCTCTCTAGGCTGTAAGCTCTCCAAGGCAAGGACTATCTCCTCTTATGTGTATGTACACCACCTACCACAATGAGACCTCAAAGTCGCAATACTCCAACAAAAAAATGTCAAAAACAGACTCCAATGAGAAACTGCAGAATTGGAATTAATTTGCAAACTTGACACCATTAAATTAGGCTTGAATAAAGACTGGGAGTGGATGAGTCATTACATAAAGTTAAAAACTATTTCCCCATGCTAATTTCCCCTCCCCCCCCCATTGTTACTCCCACCTTGTCAACTGTTAGAAATGGGCCATCCTGATTATCACTACAAAAGTTTTTTTTTTCCTCCTGCTGATAATAGCCCACCTTAACTGATTACTCTCGTTATAGTTAGTATGGCAACACCCATTTTTTTCATGTCCTCTGTGTATTTATATCTTCCTATTGCATTTTCCACTGCATACATCCGATGAAGTGGGTTTTAGCCCACGAAAGCTTGTGCTCAAATAAATGTGTTAGTCTCTAAGGTGCCACAAGGACTCCTCGTTCTTTTTGCTGATACAAACTCAAACGGCTACCACTCTGAAACCTGACTTTAGATGGGGCATCTCAGCACTACTGGAATATAAAGAAAGGTGTAACTCCAGAGTCCATCTGATGGCTTCAGTGGAATTACAGCTGATTCTCACTGGTCTACAGGGGGACACTCAGGAAAGTTAAAAAGAATTGACTGAAGCTGTAAGATTCAAGAGCATAAATTAAGCGCATTGAACCCCTGTGTGGATGCTCTCATGCAGAAGAGAAGCAGTCTTACTTTGCTGTAGCGTAATCCTCCCAGAAGACATCTTTTCTGAGTGTCCCCATGTACACAGGGCCAGAGATCAGAATCCGGCTTTGGAATTCAATCTTCCATTCCTGACCCAGGCTCTGTTATCATGCACTATTCTGGGGAAGCTGAAAAGGAGTCCCCAATCACTAATTTAACCTCCTGGGAGGAGGAGCACATTTTTGCCCAACCTGTTGATTGTGGCTGTTGACCAGCTTGTCCCCCACCTGCTTCTACACCAAAATAGTCAGACATTGGTATTACAAGCGGAACCAGGAGATGCACAGTGAGCAAGATCTACTGCGCTCATAAGCTGAACAGACCAGCCTGGCTTTGTTGTTTCCATTCTTGCTCATTTATGCCAACCACTACGCCGTGGGGTGCTTTGCTCATGTTTTCCTCTGCACCTATGCTCCAACCACAAAGTTACTTTATTAGGAGGAGAAACCCAAACACTAAGCCAGCAGCCAAGTAGCAAGGTGCTGATTAAACCTACATTTGGGATCCTGCTAATGATAATTGCGTCAAGCTGTGCCCTGCGGTCTCCTGATGGTTCAAAGGGGAATATTGGTTGCGTATGTACCAAAAAAAATACATGTGAACACAAAGCCAGGAGCTCAGAACAGATGCCCCTTTCTGGCCTTAGAAGCTATGAAAACACACAGGGCAAAACTCAATGCCATTGATGATGATATAACTTTCTGCTAGCCACACAGTGGTGTAGAGACAGACTGAGGCATTAGATGCCGTGTCAGGGCTCGGAAGACAGTAAGGCAACCTCTGTAGAAGCCTAGTACAGTATGAACCAACTTATCTCTCAGGCTTTCAACTGGATTACTGGCTCCAGTGTGATCATCCACAAGGGCCATTCATGTTGAGCGTTTTCTGCCCCGTGCATGGAATTTCCTTCCAGTCTGATTCCCTCAAGCCACTGCCTTCACATCTAAGTTTCCTGTCACCAGGTCTCTCTCCTGCCCCCCTTCATTTGTTGTGAAACAACAACACAAGACAAAATACAATAAGGAACAACTGAATCCTCAAGAGGCCTGATGGCAAAATTGTGCTGTGCGCAGGGAGTACATCAGTTTGGAGATAACACAGATTTCTTTTTAGCACCCCGCTTATTAACTACACAGGATTCAGTGTGGGGAAAATGGGCAGCGAGGAACCGGAAGATAGATAAGGGGGAGGATGTTTGCTTGGGTTATTTCTCACTGAAATACTTTGAACTCCAGATCTCAGGTACAGAACTGGTTCTGTCTACCTTTTCGGTAATTAAAGGAATAACTGGCAGTTTACGAGACACGTCCTTGCACATCAGATTAATAGGTGCTCTCTTCCAGCGATGATACATGTTCTGGATGAGTCAGCACTGAACATGAGTATCTTTTTTGTATCCCAACTCAAGTACATTTTTCCCCATAACAAAAAGCACGGGCCCTGAAAGCCCAGCAATATCAAATGGCCTTGATTCTTCACTGGTTTTATGCTGGGGAGCCTCAGCGGGCCAAATCTTTGAATACTAATTAGCTTAGCTCCACTGACTTCATTGGAACATTGAAATAACAGGTCCTTATTTACACAGACAAGGACCTGGCCCATTGACTCCAATGCAGTCACACTGGTGTAACGCAGTGGAGAATGAGACCCGTTTTACTCAGTGCATGGAATGTAGGGCCAGATCTAAAAGGTTTTTAAGTGTCCAAAGATGTACATGGAAGTTAGGCACTTTTGAAAATCCCATTAGGTGCCTATTTGCAGACCTTTGAAAATCTTGCTTAAGGCCTATCTCTCTTCTTCCTGATGCTGGTGGTGTTAATTAGGAGCAACTCATGGAAGTCAGTGGAATTGCACCAGTGTAAACATTGACCGAGAAGGGAATCAGGCTCACCAGTGTCACCAAATTGGATAAGAGCACTGGCTATCCCATCAAGTCAGGGTCTGGATTCCAGTAGTGGTCAGTAACTGAGGCTTCCAGAGGGGCTGATTCTTCCCTAAATTACATCAGGCTCAAGGGGGGGTAACTCCACTGAATACAGAGAGAAGAATCAGGCTCATATCCTGCACTTTGCCAATTGTGCAATGCTGTATGTAGGTAATGGGGCTTTTCTTCCTCACCCCACCAGTGGGCAGCCACCATCACAGAATCATACGATTGGAAGGGACCTCAAGAGGTCCAGTCCCCTGCACTCCTGGCAGGACTAAGTATTATCTAGACCATCCCTGACAGGGGTTTGTCCAACCTGCTATTAAAAATCTCTGATGACAGAGATTCCACCACCTCCCTGGCAATTTATTCCAGTGCTTAACTACCCTGACAGTTAGGCAGTTTTTCCTAATGTCCAACCTAAACAGTCTTTGTTGCAATTCAAGCCATTGCTTCTTGTCCTATCCTCAGAGGTTAAGACGAACAATTTTTCTCCCTCCTCCTTGTAACAACCTTTTATGTACTTGAAAACTGTTACATCCTCCCTCAGTCTTCTCTTTTCCAGATTAAACAAACCCATTTTTTTCAATCTTCCCTCATAGGTCATGTTTTCTAGACTCTTCATCATTTTTGTTGCTCTTCTCTGGACTTTCTCTAATTTGTTCACATCTTTCCAGAAATGTGGAGCCCAGAACTGGACACAATACTCCAGCTGAGGCCTAATCAGCGTGGAGTAGAGCAGAAGAATTACTTCTCATGTCTTGCTTACAACACTCCTGCCGATACATCCCAGAATGATGTTTGCTTTTTTCGCAATAGTGTTACACTGTTCACTCATATTTAGCTTGTGGTCCACTATGACCCCCAGATCCCTTTCCGCAGTACTCCTCCTTAGGCAGTCATTTCCCATTTTGTATGTGTGCAACTGATTGTTCCTTCCTAAGTGAAGTAATCTCACTACTACATATTTCTGTTTTACTTCTCATTTACATAGCACTGTGAAACACACTGTAATAAGGCCTATCCCAGTATTTCAACACACTCAGCCTGCTACTAATAATAATACAGGTGGTAACTGTAATTACCCTAATAGGAATGTGTTGCTATCTGTGGCACCAAAGTAAAAGGGCCAGACTACAACAACAAATTAAAAAAATCATTATGCTTGAATATAAGGTGGTGTCATATGTACATTCTATAATATGGATATGGTGTATTACACCATATCCATATTATTCATATGTATTAATTATCTGGGAATGCCCCCAAGGCTCAATCATAAAAATACATTTCTCAATCTAAGTCCCGGGCCTAACATTCCCAGGCCCACCATAAGGGACTAAACACAACTGGCAAATAAAATCTGTCCAGAAGTCATGCAAAGAAATGTGCAGACCAAGGGACAAATGGAGCATTAATGTATAAATTGTAGGACTGGAAGGGACCTTGAGCGTTCATCTAGTCCAGTCCCCTGTACTCATGGCAGGACTAAGTATTATCTAGACCATCCCTGACAGGTGTTTGTCTAACCTGCTCTTAAAAATCTCCAATAATGGAGATGCCACAACCTCCCCAGGCAATTTATTCCAGTGCTTAACCATCCTGAAAGTTACGAAGTTTTTCCTAATGTCCAATCTAAACCGCCCTTGCTGCAATTTAAGCCCTTTACTTCTTGTCCTATCCTCAGAGGTTAAGAAGAACAATTTTTCTCCCTCCTCCTTGTAACAACCTTTTACGTACACCTCTACCGCGATATAATGCGACCCGATATAATACGAATTCGGATATAACGCGGTAAAGCAGTGCTCTGGGGGGTGGGGCTGCACACTCCGGTGGATCGAAGCAAGTTCGATATAACGCGGTTTCACCTATAATGCGGTAAGATTTTTTGGCTCCTGAGGACAGCGTTCTATTGAGGTAGAGGTATATTTGAAAACTGTTATGTCCCTCCTCAGGATGTGTTGCACAATAGCATGGAGCAAGCTGGGTTGCGGGGCGGGCGGGTGTTCATATCAGCTGCTTTAGAAGCCTCTGATCTCGAGCCAGAAACCAAAGGTCAATGTAAGGAAACAGCAGCTGCCTCTATCAGCACAGATTAACCTCTGCCAGGGACCCACCTCTCAAAGGGGAGATATCAGAGGGTAGATTAGCAGCCCAGTGAGGAACGTGGGGGATCCTGTCCCTGCTGTGTGACTAAGGGATAGCACCAGGGAAGGACAGATACAACCGTTCCAGGGAGAGATTCAATGCAGTTAAGTGGCACATCTCACCTGCAATCCCTGGAGACTGGCTGTCTGAAGGAGCCACTGGCCACCTGAGCTGTGGACAGAGAGAGCAGCCTAGGCTAGCACCCCCAGGATCAGGTCTGCCATATGTTACTCCCCTGGCCTCTGTGATGTCACACAGTGACATCATGAACGGGTAATGATGGGACCTCTATCGAATGTACAATGTACCTGCAGTACAGTTATGACGCTTTTGATTAACCTAAAATAACTCACTCGTTTGTAACCCTGCGTGTGTCTGTGCTGCTGGCAGCTGTCTCTCAACCATTTGGAGTAAAAAATAAATATTGGAAATGTGTAAAAACTATAGTATGAAGTAGACATGTGTACTGTGTGTGTGTAGTTACATAATTGCATACATAGTGTACTGTTTTAGGGGTGGGTACTATTAATGTGCATAACCGAGCTTCTGCAATTCTCAACTCTCACTGTCAGGATAAAACATCTCCTAAGGGCCAGTTCCCCACAATACAAACCAAGATAGTCTTAAAAAACACTGCCCTTGTGATGTACTTATGATCTATATTCCCAGCTTGCCTATGGGGAAACCTGAGGCCCAAAGAGGTTAGGTGACTTTCCCATGGTTGTACAGTGAATTGGTGTCAGAGATAGGACGAGAACCCAGGTTGCTTAACTTGCTCTCCATACTCTATCCTGATCCCCTGCCACCCAGAGCCAACCCCCCACAGTCAGCCTATGAGCACAGCTGCCAAAGGTGAAACTACAGGCAGTTCAGCAGAGCCACCACCCTAAGTGACTAGCCCAGGCAGGATCAGAGCCCACGCACCACCTGTGAGCACCGGATTGCAGCAGAGCCTGGGGTCAGTTATGCGGGAGGTCGGATTAGATGCTCACAGTGGTCAAACGCTATGCAAATGGGGGTGGGGGGAGAAGGGGGAAACCAAAGGGAAGGGATTGAAGGGGAATGCTGAGAGCTGAGTGAATGCATGAGTGAGGAGACAATAGGGAGGGAAGGGAGAAGATGACAGTGCCTGGCAGTGCAAAGGGGACAGAGGAAAACAATGAGAAGAAAATAAAGGAAAAAGACAGGGTGGAGGTATAGGAATAGTGTCTGTCCCTTTAAAGAGTTTGACCCCTCTAGTGGCATTCACAAGCTATTAGAGGGATACTACTGTATTCCTATGCGCTACACAAAGGCATAGGAAATATCAGAGGAAATGGAAACTCTTTTCTCTCCCCCCATCTGTCAGAAACCTCCAGTTACACCCCCCTGGCCCCTCCAACACTCACATGTGAACCCCTACAGAAAAAGTGCCCTGCCTTGTCACCACGAGATTAGGTTGTCCTAGATAGGGTGGATGTGACAGATGGCCTCTTGCTCACAGTTATGAATCGTCCTTGCTCTCGAGGTCCTGAGGGGATGTAATATTGTGCTCTCTAAATCAGGCTGCATGGCAATTAGCCTGGGCCCAGGGGAGTATTTCCACGCACATGGTTAGGAAGGATTCTTCCCTGAAGGTGTTAAAGATAATCAATCGGGCTAATGGGATTTTATGCTCACCAGCTGGCGCTAGTGTTGCCAACCCTCAAGTGTTTAAAAGACATGAAGTGGCTTAAAAATAATGAAATTGGGGGGTCTTGTGATTTGCTTTCTGGTTTTTGAGCCTTTAGGATTTACTTTTCCAAGCTTTTCTCTGCAATTGTAAGGGCTAGCAAGTTACTTTTTCTCCCTTAAAAAGTAAGCTGAGATTCTTACGCAATCACAGGACTCCAGGCACTGGGACTTTAAGAAAAATAAATCACGAGACTTGGATAAAGTCACTAGAGTTGGCAACTACTCGTCTTTCTATCAATGAACTGCTTTGGTGGCAGTGCAGAATGAGTCACCAACTGACCAAACTGGGAATTTGGTTTGGGAGCCCCTGTTCTTATCTGTAGTACCACGAGATCATAATCGAACACAGAGCTGCTGTTTTACAACTCATCCGAGCTTTCAACCCTTTTAGCAGCACAGCACAGCACCCCTTACCAGTTCTCTGGGGCATTGGTCCAGCACTGACTCAGGGGGAACAGCACCACCTACTGCATCACCCACACACACGGATAGGTCCCTCAATGGCTATTAGCCAGGATGGGCAGGGAGGGTGTCCCCTGGCCTCTGTTTGCCAGAAACTGGGAATGAGCAACAGGGGATGTGGATGGATCGATTGATCACCCTCCTGCGGTACCACAAGTGTTCCATAGTCTCCCATCCAAGTACCCGACCTAATCATTCCATTTCTGCTAGCAAGACCTGATCAAATTAATAATCAATGTCACGCTTGTTAAATGTTGAAGAATGCACAGATTTCAAGGCCGGAACAAGAGACCACCATGAGCATCTAGTCTGACCTCAAACACAGGCCAAAAAGTCCCCCAGGGATTATTGCATTTAGCCCAGTAACTAGTGGATGAACATGTAAACTGGGACTAGGTGAAGGGGAACAGCTGCAAATTCAGTATCTGCTTCTTCCCCTTGTGTACCAATAAGATGAGAGATGTGCTTGCAGACGAAGGAGGGAACTGCTTTGGGCTCAATCCTGCAAGGTGCTGAGATCTCACCTTTAAATCGCTAGCACAAAGGAAAGAAAATTCATGAGAGTTTTGTCATTCCTGTCACTTGTTAGATGAGTCCCAGGGAGAGTAGCCCTCACTCACCAGTGTGTTCATCACCATGAGTGGGTTTGTTTTATTTCTGATCAGAGGGAATTAACCAGGGGTGGCAAAAGGAGGGGAGGTGAGACAATTAGATCCTGGGAGATTTGTGTCAACCCAGGATGCAGGGCTGGCTCTGGCTTTTTTGCCGCCCCAGGCAAAAAAGCCTCCGGCGGCCCCCCACCCCAGCGCAGCAGGGGAGGCCGACAGGGAGGGCGGCCGAAGCCCCATGGGGAGGGCGGTGAGCCCCGGCCGGGGCTCCGCTCTCCCCGGCGGCCAGAGCGCCGGGGGGAGGACGGCGAGCCCCGGCCTGGGCTCCGCTCTCCCCGGCGGCCAGAGCACTGCAGGGAGGGCGGCGAGCCCGGCCGTGGCCCCGCTCTCCCCGGCGGCCGGAGCCGGAGTGCCGCACCGCGCCGCCCCCATCCAGGTGCCGCCCCAAGCACAAGCTTGGTGGGCTGGTGCCTGGAGCCGGCCCTGCCAGGATGATTCTAGAAGAACTATTTCAAAGGAGACCTCAAGATATTAATAAGGGAGTGACATCCTATCCATCAAAATAATAGTCTTAGACTCTGCGTCATTAGACCTCTTCAAGTAGACATTAAATTCAGTCCTGCTGCTGTAGAAGTAAATTTTTTTTGGATTCCCTGTTACGAGAGTAAAACAGTGAAATCCATGAAAACTTTAAATTAATCAAAATAGCCCCCACAGAGATACTATGCAGATTTTTAAAGGGCAACACCCATTGAATGGAATACTAGCAACCAGCCCTAGCACTTACTGTGGATGTTGATGTTTCATAAAGGCATATGTGTCTTTAAAAAGTTATTTAAAACCTCTTATTAAAGACTGTTGATTTAGGTGCACTGGAGATACTCTCATAGGCCCTGACTCTGCAATGATCTTGATCTGTGCAGCCACATGGAGCTCATTACTGTATTGGGGCTTAGTTTAGCCCAAATTCTGCTCTCACTTAGGGGGGGGTTGAGTAGACCCCTGCGCAGACACAAAAAATTTGGATCTGCATCTGATCTGCATCCGCGGTAATTAAATTGCATCTGACCTGCGATCTGCTCTCCAGCTTTTATTTAAAGCTGCATCCACTCCAGCACCCTCTAGAGCAGTGATTCTCAACTTGGTGTTTGTGACCCCCTGGGGGGCTGTGAGCTGGTTTCAGGGAGTCCGTGACACTGCGGGGCAGAAACCCCGATCCCCGGTGCTCCCCACTGCGGGACAGAAACCCCGATCCCTGGTGCTCTCCCCTTTCCCCCATGGAGGGCGCCAGGGCTTGGGGCTTTAGCCCCACAGGGGGGATGGTGCTAGGACTCAGGGCTTTAGCTCTGTGGGCAGATCCCCTGAAACCACAGCCCCCCATGGACCACCCAGTTGAGAACCACTGTTCTAGAGCCCTGCACAGATAAAAAAATTTTGATCTGCATCCGATCCATGATCCGCAAAAGATGGTAAACAAAGAACCACATCCACGGATGAAGATATCTTCGGATATAAAGGGGATATCCGTGGATTTGCAGGGCTACAGTTTTGAGGTCTTAAATGGTGCCTGAGTCCCATGCTGGCTGTCTGCACAGGGAAGAATTTCAGGTTAACTACATGAATACTACTTGATTGAAGCCAAGAACACGGAGCCAGGAAGCAGAAGTTGGCCCTGTATTTTAAACATTATTTGGAGTAGTTTTTGCACGTTGGAGACAGAAGCCTCTGTCAGCATCAGTCGTCCATGCACATGCCAAGTCAGTTCATGTATGGGAATTAGGCAATCTGCACCAGCGTGAGTGAAATGTTACATTGCTCTCCTGGCCTTTCCTATGCCCTGGGGCCAGATTTTCAAGGGCTCAGGACCCAGCAGCTTCCCCTGACACACTTCTGGCCAGATTCACAGGGGCTCGGCTCCGACTCTTTGGCCCTGTTGCCAGGACAGAAGCCGGAGCTGGGTTGGGGTAAGAGCCACGCGGGCAGCTGTGGGGAGTCGTGGGACACTCCACCTGCCCTGGGCCGGGGGGACCGGGACACAGGCCGGGACCTGCTCTCGGTGCTCCCCGCCCCAGCTCTGGCTTCCAGTTTCGCTTGTTGGCAGGGCCTCTGTGGGAAGAGGAGGGGCAGGGGCATGGCCATAAAGTGGGCAGGGCCTCATGCCCCCCCCATACTTTGAGGCAGGGGTGACGGATTCTGCCTAAACACCAAATGTGGTCCCAACAGGCTGAGCCCTTTTGAGAATCTGTCCACAGTTGTGGGTGCAGGGCTCTTTGGGGAATCTGCTCCTGTGTAATTATCACTGTCCAAAGAAATGAACAGAAGTCATCAAATTCAAAAGGGAGCTGGTCTGCCTCGCGGAGCTGTAGGACTAGCTTTATTTTGACCTCCAATGATTGCTCAGACTTGGATAGTCATTACGCTGTATGCTGAACTACTTCCACCTTAGTCAATCTTCCGCGCAGGACTGGGTGAATTTTGCTTGAATCTGATTGGTGCCCTTTTTCTAGATACATTCATGGGCGGTGCGTGAGCCGCCCGTTTGGGGAGGGTGTCCCCGCCCCTGCCCCTTCTTCTGAGGCCCCGTCCCTCCTCCGCCCCCTCCCACTGCGGCTGCCAGCCCCGCACCCCCACCCCAACCCTGGAGCCAGGCAGCCCCAGCCACCCTGAATCCCAGGCCACTGGCCGGCCCGTGCTAGCCCCAGCCCCCTTGGGGACAAGGAGCAGACTACCTGGACTGGGGCCAGGGGGAAGCGGCAGGAAGCAGGAGGGGGCTCAGGGCAGAGTGTGAGCGGAGCCATGCCTAACTGTTTGGGGAGGCTTAGCCTCCCCTGGCCTTCCAAACCTCCCACCCATGGGTTCCTTATTTTCCCTTCCCTTCTCTCTCTCTCTCTCTCTCTCCCTCTCAGAGATCTGTTGCAAGAACTAGGGTTACCATTCGTCCGGATTCAACGTGTCCGGCTTTTTGAGCTAAAAATAGCGTCGGGGGGAATTTGTAAATGTCCGGACTTCCCCCCCACCTCAGAGCGCGCACGGCTAACAGGGCAGCCGGCCGGATGGTGCCACTTACATAGGACTCCGACAGCCAGAGAGAGCCCCTCCTCCTCTCCCCTGCAGCAGAGATCACTCCCTCCTTCCCTCCCTGCATCCGCAGATCGCCTCCGGCAGTCTGGAGCTCCTCCCCCGCTCCTCCTCCCCTGCTGCCCAGCCTGCCGGGACGAACGGCTCAGGCCGTTCCTGAGCAAGTTCACAGAGACATTAGGCAAAGGCCGACAACAAGGGGGCCAGGAGGTCGGAGAAGGGGCAGGGAGGTTTTGGAGGGGGCAGTCAAGAGACGGGGGGGTTGGGAGTTCAGGGGGAGCTTCCGGGGGGGGGGGGGGGATAAGGTTTTGGGCAGTCAGGGTACAGGTAGGGGGTAGGGTTCTAGGGGGCCAGTTAGGATGGGAGGAGGGTCTCAGGAGGGGGCAGTCAGGGGACAAGAGGCAGGGAGGCTTAGGTAGGGGGTGGAGTCCTGGGGGGCAGTTAGGGGCAGGGGTCCCAGGAGGGGGCAGTCAGGGGACAAGGAGCGGGGGGGGGGTGTTTGGGAGTTCGGGGGGGGGGCTGTCAGGGGGCAGGAGTGAGGAGAGGGATCGGAGCAGTCAAGGGACATGGAGCAGAGGGGTTTAGATGGGTCGGGAGTTCTGTGGGGGGCTGTCAGGGGGAGGGAGTGGTTGGATGGGGCGTGGGAGTCCCAGGGGCCTGTCTGGGGGTGGGGGTCAGGGTACAGGTAGGGGGTAGGGTCCTAGGGGGCCAGTTAGGATGGGGGGAGGGTCTCAGGAGGGGGCAGTCAGGGGACAAGAGGCAGGGAGGCTTAGGTAGGGGGTGGAGTCCTGGGGGGCAGTCAGGGGATGGGGTTCCAGGAGGGGGCAGTCAGGGGACAAGGAGCTGGGGGAGGGTTGGGGGTATTGAGGGGGGCGGGAAGTGGGAGGGGCAGGGGTGGGGCTAGGACAGGACGGGGGCGGGGCTAGGGCAGGGCTCCTCCCGTCCTCTTTTTTGCTTGCTGAAATATGGTAACCCTACAGGAACGTTCCCAGAAAAGTGAGTTTTAAACAGCTATTAGTGGGTGAAAATTCATTCTGTGCAGAAGGTGAGCCCGGGGCCAATGGACTGGGCCCAGGGTGAGAGAAGAAGGCAAGTGAGGAATAAAGGCTGCCATTGTCAATGAAGTAAAGGAGATGGGGGAACACAATCCCAGATTAGCACAGAGAGAGGCCTGCACAATCTGCTGTGGCCTTCACATGAGGGCAAAGAGCCAATTTCTGCTCTCAGTTACGCTGCTATAAACCTGAAATAACTCCAGCAACGTCAGCGGAGTTACTTCAGATTTAGGCTCAGATTCAGCAAGATACTTAAGGGCAGGCCAAACCTCAGCCCTACTGAAGTCAATGGGACTAGTCATAGGCTTTGGGCTAAGCACGTGCTGAAGGATTGAGTTGAGTCGAAGCATTACACAGAAGCAACCGAGAGCAGAATTTAGTCCCAAAAGTCCAAACTTGATACTCTAGAAAAGGGTAGTGGAGGCGTCTGGGTGGGTGACGCTCAGGAATGGAGGGAGACAGGTGCAAAAGGTCATTTGAAGAAATAGATTTTGGATGAACTGGAGGTCTGGGTGTTGGGATGGCCCAAGAGGAAGAGACTGCAGCAATCAAGGATTGGGAAGGGAGAGGCGTAGGCCTCGGACACTTTGTATTTCCATAGCATCCTTCATCCTAAGAGCTCAAAGCACTTTCCAATCATTCATTTACAGCCTCACATCACCACGCTGGAGGTGAGGTAACATTCCCAAGGTCACACAACAAGTTCCTATCAAACTGAGAGTGGAACCCAGGAGTCCTGGTTCCTATACTCTTGCTCTAACCACTACCCCACAAGCCCACCTTTAAGTTAACCACATCTTTTCAACTCCCCCTTAAAAGGCTGAGGTCACATGTTGGACTAATGTTTTGGTCTGTCCTTCTTGTACCATAACTAATTCACTCAAATCTCTACAATATTTTAGGCAAGATTCCTAATGTCAGACACCAAATAATCTCTTTGCAGGAATATAAAACAGAGAAAACAATGGAAGGAGACCAATGGAGCTTCCTTTCCGCTCTTCCACCCAGACAACTTCTGCTCCGGACACCCCATCTGCACTGCAGTGTTGTAACTCCTTAGGTCAAGGGACCATCAACCACCCCATTTTCCCTCACAGCCTGGGGACTGCCTAGTTTTAACTTTTTCTTTCCTGTTCCAAGTGAACTTCATTCAGGCTTTATTCAGGCCTGCAGGGGAGAGGCTCCTACGGGGATATTACAAGGCAAGAAATTAATTTGTTTTGATGGAGATTATAATACAGTCAAAGTGAGTGTCAAAGACTTACCTGAGTGAAACAGTGCTCTGGTGTTGGCCTGCTGCTGGAAGCCGGGGCTGCAACAGAATTTGTTTTGAAGACTGTCTTCTAGGGAGGTAGCCTGGGGGAAAGCAGATGTTTATCATCCCTGCTAGGCACTGGCAGGAGAGTTAGATTTCTTTTGCATACTCCAGCAGGCATTCAGCCTCACCAGCGACTCTGTAACTGACTGCAGACAATGCTTACATCATAGCAGAAGCCTTTCATTATGCCGCTCACCATTGCCCCCCTCTTGATCATTAGCAGATCACTGGTCTAGATAGTATTTTAATGAAGAGGGGTGACAGATGACTCTGAAGTTTCGGTCTCCTTTGGCAAATGATGATATGTGTATGAGCCGACTTTGGCTGGCCAGGCTGTCAAGTGGATCTTCCGCATGAGAATTCCATTGCTGAGATTTAACCATTCAAACCCACTGCCGACATCAGCTGCCCCGAGCATCAGCCTCCCCTGTGCATATTATCGGCCACCAGCCAGGAAAGATGGTCAGATTTCAATATGCTGCACAGTCTCATTTTAGTTCCTAGATTGGTCTTCCTCCAGCATCAAAGCTTTGATGTTGTAAGAAAATTACAGTGAGGACAGGTAGATAGATAGCATTATTTACTTCCCAGTCTTCCCATCCTTCTGGTCAGGGAGAACCATGTAGAATTCTCAAAATTCAGCATATTATGTGGGACCAGCAGGGATCTGGAAGCAGTTCCAGGTCCTCTTCTGCTTGCCCAGCAAGTCTGGCAGTTGGGGATCCAGCCATATATGGCCCAACGGTGAGATGGTGGATTGTGAGGACTTTCTGACCAGTACCTGCTTTCCACCTGGTCAGCGTTCAACCAACACTTAGTCCCTTATCTGGAACGATGGGCCAGACCCTCTGCAGGTGTAATCAACTGAGCAATACCAATTTACACCAGTGTTGGCGCCAATACAGCATTTTAAGCTTGTGATCTTTTCTCCCTGAGCCATCCCCCTCATCCTCTCTCATGGGGAGATGTTGACAGAATTCACCCTGGACGAGAGCCATGCTTTCTGAAACATGCTTGTGTGTGTCCTGGAAGATAAAGGTCAGAGAGTGCGCTCTGCTGGGTTATCTCAGTGATTTGCATACTTGAGGCTGCTCTAATTTACACCAGGGGCCGGTATGGCCCTAGTACAGGGGCTCTCGCAACACATTTTTTGGTGGCCTCAAAGTGAGGTCATCAACTCTGGCTGGTGGCCGCGCTGACAATTTTTCCTAAACTACTTAATTAACTTTAGGAAAAACAAATAAATACGCACATACACATGTCCCAATCAGTGTAATTTATTGAATCTTTTTGCAGACTCGATAATAAAAATAATATACAGTTGTCTCTATTCTTTACTGGACCTAAACAGAATAGAAACACAAATAAGGTGCTGTTGCATGTGTGTGTGTGTGTGTCTTTTTTGTTGTTTCTTTTTGCTTTTTTTGGCTAGCTAGTAAGTCTGCGGCTGTGAAAAGTGATATTTGGGTGTTTGTTAATATCACTTTTCACAGCCGCAAACACCCAAATATCACTTTTCACAGAAGCAGACTTACTCAGTCCTGGCAAGCCTGGGGACAAATTAAGCATTGGATGGGGAGGTCAGGGAAATGGGAGACAGGGGGGAATGCATGACAGGCTGGCGGAGGCAGCGGGGACCAGGGGTGATGGGAGGGATGATCCTTGCAGCCAGGGATTGGAGCCCCATGGCCAGAGTTTGCTGCCTGCCACCCCAGGACTGGAGCCCGACCCTACCATCCCCAGGAAGGTGGGGAACTCACTAGCTGCCTGCTCCTCCAGCATTTGTGTCTCCAGAGGGGGGTAGGGTCCAACCCCTGCTGGTGACCCTGGGGGAGGGACCACCGCTTTGCCCGCCCCTCTGAGGTTACAGTGCCGCTCAGGTTTGGCATTGCCCCCCTGACTACCAAATTTGTGTGAGTGGAACTGTGACTTGGCTCATGGGGTTGCCGTGCCACTCACTCAGATTTGGCCTGCCCAGACTCCCGTCGTCATGGCGGCAGCTGGGCCAAACCTGAGTGCCGCTGGGACCCCAGAGATTGCAAGGCTCGGAGCAGGGAGCTGAGTCCAGCCAGCCCCATGGGACAGGAGCCACAGGAGCTGACACGTGTCCCTTTGAAACGTTCCAGCGACCCAATTTTGTGTCCTGACCCACAGGTCGAGAAACCCTGGCTTAAATGAGACCCTCCACCCCCTCATCTCTGCCCCAAGTGCAGGCAGAGACTAATGGAGAATCAGGCCCCAGGACAGTGCCCTCACCAGAAACGTAGGTGGATGATTTCTCTCCAATTGGTATGGGGAGCCCTTCCCCTTATTTACCAGACACAGGGGGAGAGAGCTGGGGGGAGAAGAGAAGGGAGGGACAGGGCACTAAAGCAAAGCAGCCTGCTCTTTGATTAGCTAGATAGTCATGTCAGTCTTCAAAGTACCCGCCCCAGCATTAACTAGCACTAGACAAATCTCCATCATTCCTGCCCTGTGGCCCCAGCTGCTGGGGAGCAGATTAATGCAATCTCCAAGGTCAGCCTAATTACCTGTTCCTTCTCATTAAAAGAAGAGACAGAGTATCTATTAGAAATCATTAGGTTCTCCCCTCCTCCCTCTTGCTAATGATTTATTAGGTTATTTATTTCCTGTTCTTTTCTCAGCTGAACAGCCGTCTAATTAAAGGCGGCACATTCAGGTCCCTGGCTTTCCACATCTAAGTTGCATTCTCCATGGTGAAATCCCATTTATTAGGAAAAGGAGCATGGGGAAAGCTGTCAGATGAAACTCAGTCCGCTATTGATTTTACAGTACCACTAAGTGCTCGTGACAGAACCTAGAGCAACAGCCCTGATGGTTGCCATCCTCAATGTACAGAGCACAGGCTTGCAGGGGAAGGATAGCTTTGTGGTCAAGGCACTGCTCTCCGATTCAGAAAATCTTAATTCCCAGGCCTGCTACTGACTTGCTGTGTGACCTTAAGTAGGTCACTTAATCTCTTCATGCCTCAATTCGCCTATCTGCAATATGGGGACAGTTCTGTCCTGTCCATTTAGATTGCCAGCTCTTTGGGGCAGGGTGGGTTCTCCTACTACATACAGTGCCTGGTATAACAGGGTCCTGATCATGGCTGGGATCATACAAAGACCTGTAATTTTTCAGCCAGGTCTAATGTTAACTCATAGGCCCATATAAAACATCTGAGGCCACCCAATAGCCGTCAATAGGGGACACACTACAATTATGAATTGTAACCAAACACAACGGGTTGTGACCCTGGTTTAAAACCTGACTATTAATCAACCATACAGCCAATCATAGGGGGTCTTCACCTCTTTACAGGTTTGTCCGGAGCCTGCTCTTTCCTTCACCTGGGCGGGGTGTCCTTGGGATTTTCTCTTGTGTTGTAATTATACAGTGCAGTGGTCCTGTGCCCAGCTCTGCACATTAATTTGTACAGGAATTCCCCTGCCAAGCTGTTAACTATACGAATGGGTGACGGAACAATGAGCAATAAGGCACATTGATTTAGGGTAATGGGACCATGCGCTGTTAGCACTACAGATTTACAAATGACCGACCTTGCCAGACAAACTTTTTTTTAAAGAGATAGAATTATGAGATCAATGGATGAAAAGCTGAAAGTATAAATAATGGGCCCAATTCTGGTCTCACATCAGTTTTCTGGTCCTGTAACTATGGAGTTTTTCCACTGAGCACCTGACAGTCTTCATCCTCACAACATCCCTGGGGGATTACCCCTATTTTATGGTTGGGGAACTGAGGCACAGAAAGACTAAGTGACTTAATCGCAATCACATAGAAAGCCTGTGGCAGAGCCAGCAACGGAACCCAGGTTTTCTCAGTTGCAGGCTAGCACCTTAACCACCGCACCAGCATTGCTAGCATTTGTTAGAAATGGTGGGGCTGGGGGGTGGCTTTAAAGGGGTGGAGGTAGATAAGTGGAGGAGTTGGCTGAGATTCTCTCAATCCCTCTTGGTTTGAGGGTCCAGCGTTTGTGCCCCCAGCCTGCAACTTGGGGGGTTTATTAGCCTCCGCGTTGCTTTTGAATGGCCCAGAAACTGCTGTGGCCAAGACTCCTCTATGCCAGGTCAGGAGGCCTTTGTCCCTTCTACACTGGACTGGGGCAATAAGCTCCACATGGGGCTACACCTCCCATCCATTCAGAAGCTGAGCTTGGGGCAGAGACCTGCAGCCTGCTTGATACTCTGAGTATCGTACTGTGAACCCAGGATACTAGTGCTCTGGGAACTGCACACACCCTCTGTTGGCTTCTGGGTGGAGCCACCTAGCCACACAAATAAAATCAGCAAGGGCCCTTGAGCCATATAATGTAGTGTAATGTTCAACACTCCCTCCCATCCAAAATAGGCTGAACCTGACCTTCCGGCCAGATGTTTGAGTGGGCATTGGAGGAGGGCTGAGGAGGTGTGGATGGGAAGATTAATCGCTATTGGCTTTGCCAGCTGCTGATTAGTACCAGATAAGGTCGGGGTGCTGCTGCTTGGAGATGGCTTTGTAACACCTCCCTATCATGTGGCTGAGATTTTGTCAGGGATGCCCAGAGCGCTGAATGGGCCCTCTCTGAGGAGGAGACTTTAGAGCTAAAGGGCAGCTAGTG